>NC_091414.1:3410049-3721299 GCF_032191515.1 Phaenicophaeus curvirostris
TCCAGTTTCCCTCCAGCATCCCTCCAGCAAAGACCAGGACTTCCTCCAGTGTCCTTCCATTGTCTGTCCAGCGAGGACCGGGACCTCCTCCAGTGTCCCCCCAGCAAGGACCAGGACCTCCTCCAGTGTCTCCAGCTCATCGAGAACTGGGATCTCCTCCAGCGTCCCTCCAGCAAGGACTGGGACCTCCTCCAGTGTTCCTCCAGCAAGGACTGGGACCTCCTCCAGTGTTCCTCCAGCAAGGACTGGGACCTCCTCCAGTGTTCTTCCAGCAAGGACTGGGACCTCCTCCAGTGTTCCTCCAGCAAGGACTGGGACCTCCTCCAGTGTTCTTCCAGCAAGGACTGGGACCTCCTCCAGTTTCCCTCCAGCAAGGAACAGGATCTCCTCCTGTGTCCCCACCTCGGTTAGGACTGTAACCTCCTCTGGTGTCCCCCCAGGAACTCCTCCAGCGTCCTTCCAGTGTCCCACCAGCAACGACCGTGACTTCTGCTGGTGTCCCCACCCTGACAAGGACCGGGACCTCCTCCTGTGTGCCCACCTCATCAAGGACTGTAACGTCCTCTGGTGTCCCAGCAAGGACCAGGACCTCCTCCACTGTCCCTGAGCTGCTTCCCCAGCTTCGTTGCTCTTCTCTGGACTCGCTCCAGAGCCTCAACATCCTTCTTGTGGTGAGGGGCCCAGAACTGAACACAGGATTCGAGGAGCGGTCTCCCCAGTGCCGAGTCCAGAGGGAGAAGAACCTCCCTGGCCCTGCTGGCCACACCGTGTCTGCTCCAAGCCAAGATGCCATTGGCCTTCTTGGCCACCTGGGCCACTGCTGGCTCCTGTTCAGTCGCTGTCAACCAACACCCCCAGGTCCTTCTCCTCCAGGCAGTTTCCAGCCAGGCTTCTCCTAGTCTGGAGCTGCTCAGGGTTGTTGTGTCCCAAGTGCAGGATCTGCCATTTAGCCTTGTTAATCCTCTTCCCATTGGTCTCAGCCCATGGATCCAGCCTGTTCAGATCCCTTTGGAGCCTCCCAACCCTCCAGCAGATCCACACTCCCACCCAGCTTAGTGTCATCTGCAAACTTGCTGAGGATGCCCTCAATCCCTTCATCCAGGTCATTGATAAAGACCTTGATACCGACAATATACCCCCAAGCACCCTGACTTGCACGCAGGACGCTCCCACGCCCCTGCTCGGCGCTTAATTTGCATATGGAGACACCCGCGCGCTCTGATTGGTGCGTATGCCCAGGCCACGCCCCCTCATTTGCATACACTCAATGGGCGCGGCCTTAGCAGCGCGGTGGGCGTGGCTTTGGCGCTGGGCGCGGTTTGCGCGCGGAGGTGGGCGTGGCTTGCGCCCGCGGTGGGCGTGGCCTTCTCGGCGCTGGCCAATCGGCGCGCGCCGTTTTCCGCGGGAAATCCGAATTTCGCGGGACGGAGCGTTTGGCGCTTAAAGAAGAAGAAGAAGAAGAAGAAAAAAAAAAAAAAAAAAAAAAGCCAAACAGGAAAGAAGCAATCGGGGCCGGGCTCGATCGGGCAAGAGCGGAACCGGGCGCGGGGGACACCGAGGCGGGGCTGCCCCGGCCCCACCCGGCTGGTTTTTTGGGGTGAAAACCGCCTTTTCTGCTCGGTTTTGGTGCTCCCCCGCGCCGCGTCTTTTTGTTTTGCGGAGGGGGGTGAAGACTCCCAGCAGACGCCCCTCCGCCCCCCAAAAATGCCGCCGCTGAGGTTGTGACCCTCGTGGAGTCACTCCCCAGCCCTCCCCTTTCCCCCCATCCCCCCCAAGAAGGTCGTGTCGGGGATGGGCTCCTCGGAATGGGGGGCTCCCAGCCTGAGCAGCCCCTCGATACCCGCCGGCTCCTTCACCCAGCTCTACACTCCTGCTTCCCTTGGGGGGGGTCTTCATGCCACCCCCCAGAGCCCCCAGCTCGGGACCCTCCGCCGGGGACGGCTGCCGGTAAGGGGTCTGCCCCCCATCCCCCTCCTCGAGCACCGTTCGGGTGGGTTTGGGGTCTGGGGAGGTGGGTTTGGGGTCTGAAGGGGTGAGTTTTGGGTCTGGAGGGGTGAATTTTGGGTCTGGAGGGGTGGGTTTGGGGTCTAGGGAGGTGAGTTTGGAGTCTAGGGGGGTGTGTTTGGGGTCTAGGGGGCTGGATTTGGGGTCTGGGGGGCTGGGTTTGGGGTCTAGGTGGCTTGGTTTGGGGTCTAGGCGGCTTGGTTTGGGGTCTAAAGGGGTGGGTTTGGGGTCTGGGGGCTCGGTGCCTGCTGGGGAGCAGCGGGGTGGGCGCCCCTAGGATGCGCAGCACCCTCCCCTTCCAAACTTTGCAGCTTCCATGGGGTCTGCACCCCCCTCGACTCTCTTTGGGGTGTAGGAGGGGGGTAAGGTTGGAAATCAGAAGTCGCAGTGGGATGGCACAGAGGTTTCTCAACTTCCCTTCGCCCCTCTGCGCCCGCAAAGCTGGCTCCTGGCTTCTGCTTTCCCCCCCTTTTTCAGCCTTTTCCCCCCCTTTTCAGCCTTTCCCCCCCTTTTTCTGGCTTGCAAGCAGCTGGGGTCGTGCCTCCAAAATGATGCTGAGACCCTTTGCAAAGCTGTTTTTGCTTTCAGGAGTCAAGGGCACCTTGTTGGGGTGCAAGGGGGCACTGTCCCTGCCTGCGATGCCTTTTTTTTTTGGGGGTGGTGGTGTAAATTTGCATCAATTCCCTTCCTCCATGGGACACCCCAAGGCTTTAAACCCGATGCTGGGAGCCTTGCAGGCTGGCACAGGGTGACTGGCACTGTCACCGAGCCTGGGCTCAGGGCTGCCGGTTGCCCTAAATGGGGAAACTGAGGCACAGGCTGGATGCTGGCCCCGTGCCCCGTATCGGGGTGCGCGGGTGGCTCCGTGCCCAGCGCAGTTCTCCTCCTGGAGGGCCCCCACTGAGCCTCCGGCCGGTCAGCCTTACTGGCAGCTGGCATTTAATTCCTGCCCACCCCAACCCCGGGCTCGTGTCCAGCCCTCACTGTGAGCCTCTGTTCTCCCCAGGTCCTGGGAGGGATCCCAGACCCCGCTAACTTCGATTTAGTTTCTTCAAGGCTTGATTTATTTATTTATTCCCCCCCCTTTGCCTCAGCCCCTGATGCTCGGTGCCAGCTGGGGACATCGCCGGGGCGGGGGGGGTGAGGAGGTGTCTTTGCTGCCTCTGCAGAGCCGGCTGGGGCCGTTGCGAGCTCCATCCCGGGGGGTTTTGGGGCCACCTGTCCCTTCTCCGGTCTCTTTGTCTCAAAACCGCGTGAGATGCTACATTCTGCACTGCCAAGGTCTGTTCTCTAAAGACCAGCCCGTGCTGCTGCCCCCTCCCCTAAAATCACCCCACAAACTCACATTCCTCCTTTCCCTGAGCTGGTTTGGGGCGAAGGGTCTCTTTGGTGTCACCGTCATCATCATCGGTCCCATCAGGAGATGCTCAGGGGGATGCTCGGGGATGCTCCTCTTCCCACCACTGTCCCCTGAATGGGGTCTGGGGGGGCTGCTGTGACACTTGGGGACACGGGATGTTCCTGCATCCCCCTTCATGGCTTGCAAGTGACTTTCCCCTTTGTCCTCATCCCATCTCCCCATGCCTTGATCCCATTCCCGGTGCTGGAGATCCCATTTCCAACCCTTGCGTCACACTCTCAGCGCTGGCAGCTGGGGCTCCCCCCGTGTCCCAACCCTGTTTATGGGCACAACCTTTGTGTGCAGATCCAAGGCAACCAGATAATGAGTGTTTCCTCCTAATTCCCGACCAGGGCAATTGTAGCCGCTCCCACCTGCTTGCTGGATTTGTGCCCTATGAGTGATCCCAGCTCACCTGGTCCAGCTGGAGGGAGCCCATCACCCCATCACTGCAGGAAAGCGGGATGGGTTGTCTCTCACAGTCAAAAAAAGCCTCAGATTTCCCTTCCTCTCCGATTTGAGGGTCTTGGAGCAGTTAAATATGTTGAATTTATATATTTTGGAGCGGTTTTAATCAGCACCAAGCCCATTCTGAGTTATTTGTGCTGCTCCTGGCCATATGGGGTCTCCATTGGGGTCTCTATAGGGGCTCAGGGATGTGAAGGAGCCCCCCAAACACCAAGGTCTCAGCTTTCCATGGGAGGACAAGGGCGTTCAGAGTTCACCCAGGGGGATCCTGTCCCACTTTGATCCCATCAAGGGTTTTACCCTAGGTCAGGATTTTTTGGGGTGCAGGGAGCTGGAGGTTGGGATGGGTGGGAAGGCGGTGGCTGTCCCATCACCCTCCGAGGAGCTTTTTCTGCCTCTGGCTTTTACAGCCTCCAGCTTCTCTCCACCTGGAGGGGTTCTGGCCAGGCTTTCTCCTCTGTCCCTGCTGGGATTGGGGCTGTGGAAGGGGATGGAGGTGCTGGCTGCATCTTGGGGTGCTCCCCAAAGCGGAGAGCGGGGTGGTCTCCTTGTCCCCGCATGGCACCAGGGCTCGGATCAGCCTTCCTCCACCCCATAGTGGGGCTGACCCCCAAATCTGAGGAGGGGGTTCTACCTCTCTGTCCCCCCAACCACCCCAAAACCAGGGAGGGATGTATTTTGGGGGCGGGGGGTGGTGTCTGACCCCGTGATCCCTTGGCAGGAGCAGTGAGGTGGCATCATCGCAGGGTTCCCACGCCCTGGGGTGGCACGAAGCGGGGGCCAAGAGGGTTGGGTAGAGCCCGGGCAAGCCCGGAGAAGGCAGTGGGTGCTGTTGAAAGGAAACGTTGGCAGGAGGAACCGTCTGTGGCCCCCCCAGGCGAGGAGAGGGCTGCTCTGATGCTTGGGCTGGGCGCGGGGTGTAGCCCAGGGCTGCTTGGCAAGAATAACTGGCAGGGGGCCTGCTCTGCGCCCCCCCAAACCTCCTTACCACCCCCCCAGCAGGCTTCTACCCTCACCCAAGGGGGTGTCGAGCCTCCTTTTTCCCCCACCCAGCATCATATCGGGGTGTAGCTGGTGTTCCCCCAACCTGAGAAGCAGGGGCTGGAGGGCTTTCGGGGTTTGGTCCTTGTCCCCCATCTGCTCTGGTTTATTGTGTGTCCCCCCCTCTTCCCCCCCCAGGACCTGGCAGGGTGCTGGGAGCCCCTCGCTGTGCCCCGCTCAGCTGTCGTGTGCCTAATCCTGCCCGGGCGCGGGGGCAGCAGCTGGGACACAGGAGGGACCCCCTTGTCCATTGTGTCCCTCCCCCCACCCCGAACTGCACGTGGGAGGGGAGCAGGGGGTCCCCTTTCGTCCCCTCCTGAGTGTGGAGAGGTGAAAACCACCTTGATGACCGTGAGGGAAAACCACCTTGGTGACCATGTCGTGGATTGGAGGTGGATGGGGCCACCATGACCTCCCCGTGCCTCAGTTTCCCCATTGCTTGAGCAGATCATCCCCGTCAGTGATGGGGACACAAGGGTGGCCACAACCCCTAGTACCCAAAGAACCAAGGATTCGGGTGCCAGCAGAAAGGGGGGCTAAGATGATGCTCCCTTCTCTCATCCCAGCTGGCAGATGCTTTGGGGTGTGATCCGGGGCAGGTGTTTCCCATGCGTTTACCTGCTGGGGTGCCGGCAGCTCGGGGGCAGATCTGGGGGCGCAGGGTTGGGGATGGAGGCGCGTTCGCTGGGGAAAACCTGCTTGGGGAAAGGAAGGGAGGGAACAGATTCCCACAGGAGCTCAGGACCAACCTGCCTCCCTTGGGAGGTGGGGGGGTGGAAAACAGCCCCCGGCGCCTCTCCCGACAGCCCCTTCGGGTGGGAACGCAGCAGAGGTGCCCAACCCTTCCCCAAAAAAGTGGGGTGCACTCCCTGGGGAGCAGCTGTCGGAGCTGAGCTGAGCTGGAGCACCATGCGGGACGTGCTGGGGGGGACCCTGTGGGACAGCCCAGCCTGGGAGCAGGTACCGAGGGGGGGGAACGATGGGGTTGGGGGGAGCCAAAGTGACCCCCCCAAAGCCTCCCTGCTCAGATCTGGGGGGGATCCTGGGGGATTTGCATTTCTTGGGGGGTGGTTTGGTGACTCCCCCCCTCCCAGCTCCTCTCTGCTGCAACCCCCCCACCTTCTCCCTTCTTTCTCTTCTCCCCAAGTGATGCTGGAGGGGGGTCCCTTGGGTGATTTCAAGGAGATGTTTGTCCTCGTGAGGGGACAGCGTGTGCGGGGAGGTGTCCCTGCTCCTAGAACCCAACACCACCCCCCCCCACACCAGTGCCCCCTTGCCTCGCTGCCTCAGTTTCCCTCCAGCTTGGGTGCACGTGTTGGGGCACCCGTGGGTCCCCGGGGAGGGTTAAGCCTGGCTGGTTCCAGGTGTGCCGGTGGCAGCTGGGTGCCCTCGGCTGCCTCCAACCGTGCCTGGGGTTGTGGGGGTGAAACGACACCCCGCAAGGAGCCACCTGGCAGGGTGGGGAGGGGGGAGGATCCAACCTTGGAGCTGCTGCTTTCCCAGGGCTCGTGGAGCCACGCCAGGAGCTGGGGGCGAAGGGAAACCCTGGTGGGTTCCTTGCGGCTGCCAGGGGAGCGCTGGGACGGGATGGAGCGATGCTGCTGAGGGAGCCCCTGGGGGTGCTAGGAACCCCCCCCACCATCCTGCACGTGGGGCACAACAACCCTGAGCAGCTCCAGACTAGGAGAAGGCTGGAAACTGCCTGGAGGAGAAGGACCTGGGGGGGTTGGTTGAACCCGAGCCAGCAGTGGCCCAGGTGGCCAAGAAGGCCAAGGGCATCTTGGCTTGGATCAGAAATGGCGTGGCCAGCAGGTCCAGGGAGGTTCTTCTCCCTCTGGACTCGGCACTGGGGAGACCGCTCCTCGAATCCTGTGTTCAGTTCTGGGCCCCTCACCACAAGAAGGATGTTGAGGCTCTGGAGCGAGTCCAGAGAAGAGCAACGAAGCTGGGGAAGGGGCTGGAGAACAAGAGGAGCGGCTGAGAGAGCTGGGGGTGTTTAGCCTGGAGAAGAGGAGGCTGAGGGGAGACCTCATTGCTCTCTGCAACTCCCTGAAAGGAGGTTGTGGAGAGGAGGGAGCTGGGCTCTTCTCCCAAGTGACAGGGGACAGGACGGAATGGCCTCAAGCTCCACCAGGGGAGGTTCAGGCTGAACATTAGGAAAAAATATTTCATGGAAAGGGTCATTGGGCAGTGGCAGAGGCTGCCCAGGGAGGGGGTTGAGTCCCCTTCCCTGGAGGGGTTTAAGGGCTGGGTGGACGAGGCGCTGAGGGACATGGGTTAGTGATTGATGGGAATGGTTGGACTCAATGATCTGGTGGATCCTTTCCAACCTGGTGATTCTATGATTCTACGATCTCCTCCCCACCCAGCTCTCCCTCCTGGGTGCTGTGGGAGCCTTTTCCAGAAGGAGTTTTGCAACCAAACGAGCCTCTTGCAAGATCGCATCACCCTGGGCTCAGGATGGCACCCAGGGCTCGGCTGGTGCCCCTGGGATGGGAATCATGGGGGTGTCTGGCTCAACCCCAACATGGGGTTTTCTCTCCTTCTCCAGGCCAAGAGGAAGCTGGACCTGGAGGGCCTGGAGTTCCGCACGCCCAAGGAGAAGGGCAGGGCGCTGGCGAGGGTCCCCAGCCCTAGGAGTAAGTGGCCCTGGGTGAGATGGGTGGGGGGAGCCAGGAGGGGGGGACAATCTTTCCCCTCTTAGAGCTGTTGCCACGTCCAAAGTGCCACTCAAAGTGACCCCAGGTGGCTCCAGAGGAGCAGTGCCCACCCCTCACCCCTTCCTTGCTGCTGCTCAGCAGCTCTTTGAGACGATTCAACACGCTGTGCTGGCAGAAAACTCCCTGGGAAGCTTGTTTCTGGGTTATTTTCCCACCAGTTTAGGGATCGTACGATGTTTAACGTCCCCAGCGTGTCCAGCATTGTCACCTCCCTCCCACGTCCCACACTAAGGAGAGGATGGAGGGGAATCTCTTGTTTCCCTGCAGCTCCCAAGTCTCCCGGGGAGAAGACTCGCTACGACACCTCCCTGGGGCTGCTCACCAAGAAATTCATCCGGTTGCTGAGCGAGTCGTCGGACGGCGTCGTGGATCTCAACCGGGCGGCTGAGGCTCTAGGAGTCCAGAAACGGCGCATCTACGACATCACCAACGTGCTGGAGGGCATCCAGCTCATCCGCAAGAAGTCCAAGAACAACATCCAGTGGATGTAAGGGATGCTGGAGGGATGGACGTGGGGATGGAGCAGGGTTGGATGGAGCAGGCGGCTCGGGGACACGGAAGGGGGTGTGCTGGGACTCAGGTGCCATCTCTGCTGGCAGGGGGACCGGGATCTTTGAGGACACAGCGGTGACAGCCAAGCAGCAGGCGCTGCGGGGGGAACTGATGGAGCTGGCGAGGACGGAGAGGACGCTGGACCAGCTCCTGCAGGACTGCGCCCTGCAGCTCCAGCAGCTGTTCGACGATGAAGCCAACCAGAGATATCCTTGCTGGAGGAGACGGGGAGGGAGGGCAGGGTCTTGGGAACCTTTCTGGGCCCCTTTGGCTCCATTTGGCTTCCCCAGGCTGTGGGGGATAGAATCATAGAATAGTTTGGGTTGGAAGGGAGCTTAAAGATCATCCAGGTCCAACCCCTGCGATGGGCAGGGACACCTCCCACTGGATCAGGGGCTCCAAGCCCCAACCAACCTGGCTTTAGACACCTCCAGGGATGGGGCAGCCACCCCTGCTCTGGGCAACCTGGGCCAGGGTCTCACCGCTCTCATGGTGAAGAAATTCTTCCTTACATCAAGTCTAAATCTGCCCCTCTCCAGTTTATACCTGTTCCCCCTCGTCCTATCACCACAAGCCTTTGTGCATAATCCCTCTCCAGCTTTCCTGGAGCCCCTTCAGGTACTGGAAGCTGCTCTAAGGTCTCCTTGGAGCCTTCTCTTCTTCAGGCTGAACAACCCCAACTCTCTCAGCCTCTCCTCATATGGAAGGTGCTGCAGCCCTCGGATCATCTTTGTAGCCTCCTCTAGACCCTCCGGATGTTTGGAAGGTGCTGCTGGGATGGGAGGGTTGAGCTGTCCTGCTTGCAACTCCTCTTTTTCCTATACCTCGTCCCTGGCCACGCTGGCGTATGTCACCTACCAGGACCTCCGTGCCATCAGCAACTTCCAGGAGCAGACGGTGATCGCCGTGAAAGCTCCTCCGGAGACGCAACTGGAGGTGCCGGACTTCAGCGAGGTGTGTGTGGGATCCGGAGGCGTCACCCACCTCTCAGCCGAGTCGAGTCCAGGGTGCAATGTCTGCACCATCCTGGATGGGGTGATCTTTGGGCATCCTAAATCTGTAGCCCAACAGCTCTGGGTGGGTTTGGGGTGTCTCCATGGGGCTCTTTGACGCTGAGCTGGTTCTTTAGGGGTTGCAGTGCCCTGTCTGGACCCTACATGGATTGGGGGCGGTGGGATGGGATATGGATACCCTTCTGGGTCCCCCCCTGAGCCTTGTTTTCCCCTCCCTAGGACAACCTCCAGCTTCACCTGAAGAGCACCAACGGCCCCATCGAGGTGTACCTCTGCCCAGAGGAGATTGCGGAGGAGAGTCCCACCAAGGACCACGGCGTCTCCACCATCACCTCCCCGCAGGACCACACCATACCCTCCTCCCCACCCATCAGCCTCAGGCCAGCCCCACAGCAACCCCACACCGTCCACCAGAGCTGGGGGGGCACGGAGACCCCCTCCTCACCCTCATCTCTGCCTTTTCCCATGCCGGGAGGACCCAGCTCGCTGCTGGAGGTGGAGGCCGGGCTCCTGGGCTTGCCCTCGCACCTCCTGCAGCAGACGGAGGACCAGCTGCCCTGCACCCCGTCCCACCTGGACCTGGGACCCTTTGTCACCTTCTCACCCCCGCTGGAAGAGGACGATTATCTCTGGGGGCTGGAGGGGGAGGGCGTCAGTGACCTCTTTGAGACGTATGACCTGGGGGACCTGCTGAACCAATGAGCCCCTCCTGTTCTCCATCCCCTTCCCTCGTCTGATCACTCGTGTCCCGAGCATGCGGGGTCTCGGCGTGTGGCTGGAGAACGTGGGGTGGCTCAGGGGGTGCTGGGTTTTCTGAGGGTGGTGGGCTTGTTAGTCACCTTGTGTGGCTTCTCCTCAGTTGGTTGTCACCTGGGGGCTGTGTTTGTCACCTTGCTGGGCTCCTGGAGGCGTAAACCCCTGTCCCCCCCAATAACTCTGGGGCTGCTGGTGGATCTTGGGTGCACGGGATGGGTTAGGGACACCCCTGGGTGGCAGAGAAACCCCTGCCGAGAACGGGCTGTGTTGGGGAGGTGTCTTGTTTAGGGATCGCTCCAGTTGCTCCCCAGTTAGACTGGTTTTTTGGGGTCACGATGGGTCATTCCGATTGGTGTTTTCTCCCCCCCTCACACCTGGAATATCCTTTACAGGATAATCAGGCAGCAACAAGTCACCTTTGGGTGAGGAGAGGGTGAGGCTCACGCGTGGGAGCTGCACCCACAGCCTCCAAAATCAGCAGCTCTAGCAACTCCTTGACTGGGACACGGAGCTGGATTGCCTGGGGGCTGCGAACCTTCTCGCAAAAGTCCATACCAGCTCCCTCCAGCAGCTTTTGATGCTGCAGATATTGAAACTGGAGTATACTGGGAAAAAGAACGCTATCAACTGGTGGATGGAGCATTACCAGGGGAGAAGGGCTTGAGACGTTGCGAAATAGCTGTAATCCTTGCACTGTATTTATAGAGGACCCTCCTTTCGGTGCGGCGCCGGCGAGGGTCGGGTTGGTGTTTTGATGTTTAAGCCGTTTGTATTTAAGTTGTCCTTCCTGGGGTTGGTTCTCCTGCGGTTTGGCTTGGAGGTGGCGTGGGTGAGAGTGTGTTCTGGCGCGGAGAAACTCGTGGCACTTGATGTTTTCTGCCCGGGAGGGGATGAAGTAAAATAAAACTTTGGAGTTGCAAGAGGCTGTTTTCCTCTAAGCTGCAAAATGCTGGTGTGGTTTGGGAGGAGGGAGGTGCCGGGCTGGTTTTGTTCCTGGTTTGAGTGTAAAAAAGCCTGGTTTGGGACCTGTCTGCTGGCCAGCTGCTCCAGAGGAGCTGGTGGAGAAGGGGGTTGAGATGAAGCCGTCGCTGGAGTGAGGGAAACAGGTCCAGCCTGCTGCAGGTTGGAAATTTCCAGCCCAAACCTGACCAGGATGAGCCTTGGCCTGAGATTGAGCTCCTTGAACCAAGAGCGTAGGGAAAGGCCCGCAGGCCAGGGATCAGGTCACCATGGGGACCAGGGATGGGATGGGCTTGTGCACCTGGATTTGAGGGCAGGTTTGGAGGCTGCAGAGCAAGACCCTGGTGTGACCATGGAGGGTCCTGTCCCAGGGTGCTGCCCTGGGTCACCCATCCCTACCGAGTCACGCTGTGACCTGGTGATGCCAACAGTGTTGGTGGCACAGGGAAGTCTGGTGGTACTCAATGATGGTGGTACCTGGTGACATCTGGTGGTAACTAGTGGTGTCCAAGGTACCCAGTGATGTCTAAGGTACCTCAGAACATCTAGTGGCACCTGGTGATGCCCAAAGATACCTGGTGTTGGCTGGTGGCACCCAGTGATGTTTGAGGGTACCTGATGATGTCCAATGTTCTCTGGTGATGGCTGGTGGTACCCAGTGATGTCTAAGGTACCTCAGAACATCCAGTGGCACCTGGTGATGCCCAAAGATACCTGGTGACACCCAGTGATATCTAAGGCACCTGATAACATCTAGTGGTACCTGGTGATGCCCAATGGTCCCTAGTGATGCCCAGTGGTCCCTGTCGATACCCAGTGATATCTAAGGCACCTGATAACATCTAGCGGTACCTGGTGATGCCCAATGGTCCCTGGTGATGGCTGGTGGTACCCACTGATGTCTAGGGTACCTGATATATCCAGTGTTCCCCAGTGATGTCTGGTGGTGCCTGGTGACGTGTCTGGGGTTGTGACACACCTTGGTGTTGCGTTGCTGGTCTGGTGGGCTGGAAGAGAAGGAAGAAGAGGAGGAGGAGGAGGAGAGCCCCGGGCCAGGTAAGCTGGGTGAGGACCACAAGTTCTTGTCCCCATCCCCCGTGTCCCGAAGCAGCTGGGAGGTGTCCCCCCCTCCTCCAACGTTGTGTCCCCCCCGCAGTCCCCAGGCTGGCCAGGAGGTGGCAGGGCCACCTCGGCAAAGGGGCTGCAGGGGTGCAGGAGGAGATCCACCCAGGGTGGGTGATGGACCCCTGTCCCCTTTGCTGAGCTCAGTGACGCTCAGGTGGCTGGAATGGGGTGGGACGGGGTGGGATGTGGGGCTAGGATGGGGTGGGATGGGATGTGGGGCTGGGATGAGCTGGGATTGGGGGTGTGGAATGAGGGGTCTGGGATGGGATGACATGTGGAGCTGGGATGGGGTGAGATTGGAGGTGCTGGGATGGGATTGGGGGCTGGGATGGGGTGCAATGGGGCAGCTGGGATGGGGTGGGATGTGCGGGGTGGGATGGAGTGGAATCGGCCTGGGCTGGGATGTGGGTCTGGAATGGGGTGGGATGTGTGGGGTGGGATGTGGGGCTGAGATGGGGTGGGATTGGGGGGGCTGGGGTGGAATTGGGGGCTGAGATGGAGTGGGATTGGGGGACTGGGGTGGAATTGGGGGCTGGGATAGGGTAGGATTGAGGGACTGGGGTGGAATTAGGGGCTGAGATGGGGTGGGATTGGGGGGGCTGGGGTGGAATTGGGGGCTAGGATGGGGTGCGATTGGGGGGCTGGGATGGGGTGGGATGTGGTAGGATGGGATGGGGTGTGATGAGGGGGCTGGGGTGGAGTGGGATCTAGGGCTGGGATGGGGTGGGATGTGTGGGGTGGGATGTGGGGCTGGGATGGGGTGGGATGTATGGGGTGGGATGAGCTGGGGTGGGCTTGGGGGGGCTGGGATCATGGGGTGCTGGTTGGGCTGTGCTGGGGTGGGATGGGGTGGGACCGGGGGGTTTGGGATGGGGTGGGATGGGATGAGGTGGGGGAGCTGGGATGGTGTGGGATGAGCTGGGGTGGGATTGAGGGGGGCTGGGATCATGGAGTGCTGGCTGGGCTGTGCTGGGTTGGGCTGGGATGGGATGGAGTGGGATGAGCTGGGGTGGGATTGGGGGGGGCTGGGATCATGGGGTGCTGGCTGTGCTGTGCTGGAGTGGGATGGGGTGGGATGAGGTGGGGTGGGATGGGGTGGGGTGGGACTGGGGGGTCTGGGATGGGGTGGGATTGGGGGGGCTGGGGTGGAATTGGGGGCTGAGATGGAGTGGGATTGGGGGAGCTGGGATCATGGGGTGCTGGCTGGGCTGTGCTGGGGTGGGATGGGGTGGGACTGGGGAGTCTGGGATGGGGGGGGATGGGATGAGGTGGGGGAGCTGGTATGGGGTGGGATGAGCTGGGGTGGGATCATGGGGTGCTGGCTGGGCTGTGCTGGGGTGGGATGGGGTGGGATCATGGGGTGCTGGCGAGGCTGGGATGGGGTGGGATGGGGTGGGACTGGGGGGTCTGGGATGGGGTGGGATGGGGTGTGATGGGGTGGGATGGGATGGGATGAGGTAGGGGAGCTGGTATGGGGTGGGATGAGCTGGGGTGGGATGAGCTGGGATGGGATCACGGGGTGCTGGCTGGGGTGGGATGGGATGGGATGGGATGGGGTGGGGTGGGATGAGGTGGGATGGGATGAGGGGGGGATGGGATGGGGGGGGCTGTGGGGGGGTCCGGCCGGGCTGTGCTGCTGGGGGCACGGTCTCGCTTCTCCTTTAAAGCAGCTGCGGGCGGAGCCGCGCACGTCACGGCTGGGAGGGCGAGAGCCGCCCGGTGCGCGGCTTTGGGGCGCTGAGCCGGGGCTCCCCGGGACCCGAGCTGCCCCCAACCATGCCCGAGCAGCTCAGCGTGGCCGAATTCCTGGCTGTGACCGGCGAGGAGCTCAGCTGCCCCCCGGCCGCCGCCGCCGCCAAGATGCACAAGTGCCGGGGGGCGGTGGGGGCGCTGGAGGAGGTGAGAGCGGCTCGGGATGGAGGGGATGGGGATGGGGACCCCCCCTGCACCCCGGGATGCTGCCCCAGGGCACCCCCCTGCCTTGGGTTTCTTTTTATTGGGGTCCCCCCGCTTCTTTCCGAGCCCCCCGAGCTCGGTGGTTACCCCTAGTGGGTGTTTTGCACCGTGTGCATCCTCCAGCGTGTGCTTTTTGGGAGGCCAAGCCTGCAGAAGTAGGGAAAAATCTCCTTTGAAGTCTGCTTTAAAGGGTTTGTCTCCAGGTCGAGGTGCTGCTTGGGACAGGGGCACCCCCTCCCTGGGCTGAGGCATCCCCCTGCAGCACCAGGGCATCCCCCCCAAGGCTGGAGCATCCCCCTTGAGCACCAGGACAACCCTCCCCCGAGGTTGGAACATCCCTCTCAAGGTTGGAGCATCCCCTTCCAGCACCACAACATCCCCCCCCGAGGCTGGAGCATCCCCCTCCAGCAGTAGGGCATCCCCCCCAAGGTTGGACCATCCCCTTCCAGCACCAGGGCATGGCCCCCAAGGTTGGAGCATCCCCCCCAAGGTTGGAGCATCCCCTTTGAGTACCAGGACATCCCCCTCCAAGGCTGGAGCATCACCCTCCAGCACCAGGGCATCTGCCTCCAAGGCTGGAGCATCCCCCAAGGCAGCCCTCCAGGGTTGGATCATGCCCCTCAGGACCAGGACATCACCCCCCCAGGACCAAGACATCCCCTGGGGCCCAGCAGAGCTTTGCTCCCCCTACTCCAACCACTATCGAGTTCCTACCCTGCATCCAGCCCTGATGTGGTGTCCCTGGGAGGGTTCCCCCTGTGATTAAAGCCACAGGGCAGTATTTTTAGCCTGCACCCCCACCCCTCACCCCCAAATTCCTGGCAGCGATTGTGGGAAGGGCGGAGGTGGCGGGGGTGCCTTGGTCCCCCTTCTCCCGCCTGGAATAAAGGCGGTTTCCAGCTGGTCCCGTGGCTTTTGCCAACTCCTCTTAGCGAAGGAATGGCTTTGAAGGAGAGCCAGGGCTGGCGGGGCGCGGGGGGCCCCAGGTGCCGGGGCTGCTGGGATCCCTGGAGGCAGCAGGATGGGGCTTCTGGGGCTGGGAATCTGGGGACCCTCTGTGGAGCATCCCCATCCCTGTCACCATGCGCTGGGTGCCGTGGATCTTCTCGAGGCAGCTCCAGCCGGGAGGGAAGCAGCAGGAATTTCGTTTGGCTGCTTGGAGAGGCTGTGATGAAGGGGGACGGGGATGGGGAGAGGAGAGGAGTCTCCCAGGGTCTCTGCAGGGGTTGCTTTGTGATGCTCCAGGAGCGTGGATGAGAGCTGAAGTCGTGACCCGCATCGTGTGTGCGATGGGGGACATGGGGCTGAGCATCCCCAGCTCCCACTGCAGGCTGTGAGGAACACTTGTAGGGGCTAATTCTATGATTCTATGATTTTATGATTCTATGATTTTATGATTCTATCCCCGTGCTCCAGTGCCAGGGGAAGAGGGAAACCCAACTGAACAATCCCCAGCTTCTCTGCCCCCTGAGCCCTGATGGGGTGTCAGGAAATTAAACAGTGGTGGCTTTGGGGAGGGTTGGGGACTGGGAGAGACTCTGACCAAGCAGAGCCTTGGTCTTCCCTGTCACCATTCCAGATCCCAACTGGTGGCTTGGTGAGCAGGAGGGAGCGAGGGTTCCTGGTCTTGCTGCAGTGGCTGCCGGGTGGGAAGTGGTGGCTGCGTCCCCCCAGGTCCCCAAGACAGGGCATGGCCACATGCATCCATCTGGGAACTGGGCCTGAATCAGGGGGGCAAGACCAAGGTACTGGTGTTGCCGGAGCTGCTCCGTGCCTCAGTTTCCCTCCTGGGATTAAAGGGGGTTCTCCCCTCCCAGGGTGCTCGCGTGCCTTCAGGGTCCTTGGAGTTGCTGCAGAGACAGAACCCAAAGTCTCCGGAGTGGGCTGGAAAGTCGGATCCAGCCATTGGTAGTTGGGGCTGGGTGCTGCATCCATAGAATCATAGAATCACCAGGTTGGACAGGATCCACCGGATCATTGAGTCCAACCATTCCCATCAATCACTAACCCATGTCCCTCAGCACCTCATCCACCCGTCCCTTAAACCCCTCCAGGGAAGGGGACTCAACCCCCTCCCTGGGCAGCCTCTGCCACTGCCCAGTGACCCTTTCCCTGAAATATTTTTCCTGCTGTCCAGCCTGACCCTCCCCTGGTGGAGCTTGAGGCCATTCCCTCTCGTCCTGTCCCCTGTCCCTTGGGAGAAGAGCCCAGCTCCCTCCTCTCCACAACCTCCTTTCAGGGAGTTGGAGAGAGCAATGAGGTCTCCCCTCAGCCTCCTCTTCTCCAGGCTAAACACCCCCAGCTCTCTCAGCCGCTCCTCTTGTTCTCCAGCCCCTTCCCCAGCTTCCTTGCTCTTCTCTGGACTCGCTCCAGAGCCTCAACATCCTTCTTGTGGTGAGGATGTCACAAGCGGCTGGGGCACCTCTGGGCCAGGACAGGGTGACATGGCAGAGGCCACCTGTGTGTTCGGGCTCCCGGCTCACCCTGTCACTGTGTAACTAGTGCCCCATCCCTGCTCCACGCCGCCCTTTGCACCGGGGGCCGCGCTGCGTCCTGCTGCCAGCCTGGTCCTTGGCACCCGCAGCGGCTCCTTCGCTGGGCGGCACGAGCCGGCGGCGGCGGGGGGAGGCAGAAGAATGGTCCCCATTGAGCATCCTCGGGGGTGGCAGTGGCAGCACAGGGTCCCCGGGTGGATGTGGTGCAGGTGTGGATCCATCCCTTCCTCCATCCCTGTGGAGAATCCTTCTACTCCCGTCCCCGCTGTGCTGGTTCCTCAGTTTCTCCTGATCTGGAGCCCTCATCCCCGAGTTGGGCGCTGTGGGGGCTCAAAATGTTGTCCCCATGCAGCCAAGGACTCTGTCCCCTGCCTCGGACATCAGCAGGAGGTGTCCCTGCCCATAGGGGTTGGAATTGGATGATCTTTAGTGTCCCTTCCAACCCAAACTGTTCTTCCCCTGCTTGCATGGTGCCTTGAGGCATCCAGAGCATCTCATGCTGCCTCAGTTTCCCCTTCCCAAGGCTATGCCATGTTGGTAAGCCTGGAGCATCCAGGCATCCCTGGTGAGCAGGGGATGCCTCTGTCCCTCCCCGCACTCCAGAGAGCCTGGGGCACATGGATTTGGTGCAGAGAGCGGGTGTGGGAGGCTATGGAGCACCTCAACACCCTCCCCTACTGTCGATGCCTTGCGAAACCCCTTTGGAACAGGGGGTTTGGCTCCTTCCTCAGCTCCAGTCCCCTTCCAGCCGGCTCATCCCAGCCAAAGCTCGTCCGCAGCATCCTGTCCAACGAGGGCCTCGGAGAGCGGCGCCGGAGCCAGGCTGACCCCGTTGTCAGGAAATCGGCCTTGACATCAGCCCGAAAACCTTCGCGAGAGCTCCAGCTCCAGCGAGTGAGAGAGAGAGCGAGCGCCTCTTTATTGTAATTCCTCCGCGGTTTCATCCCTGCCCTTCTTGCTGTTCACGCCCTCTAAATATTTCCAGCCTGTTATCATCCCTCTGGTACCTGCAGCCAAGGCGCCTTTAACCCTTTCCTGATGGCTGGGGATGGATTGTGTTCGGCTGCGATGCTCTGCGGGCGTTGGGTTGGCGATGGGTTATAGAATCATAGAATCACCAGGTTGGAAGAGACCCACTGGATCATCGAGTCCAACCATTCCCATCAATCACTAACCCATGTCCCTCAGCACCTCGTCCACCCGTCCCTTAAACCCCTCCAGGGAAGGGGACTCAACCCCCTTTGCAGCCTCTGACAGTGCCCAATGACCCTTTCCATGAAATATTTTTTTCCTAATGTCCAGCCTGAACCTCCCCTGGTAGAGCTTGAGGCCATTCCCTCTCGTCCTGTCCCCTGTCCCTTGGGAGAAGAGCCCAGCTCCCTCCTCTCCACAACCTCCTTTCAGGGAGTTGCAGAGAGCAATGAGGTCTCCCCTCAGCCTCCTCTTCTCCAGGCTAAACACCCCCAGCTCTCTCAGCCGCTCCTCTTGTTCTCCAGCCCCTTCCCCAGCTTCGTTGCTCTTCTCTGGACTCGCTCCAGAGCCTCAACATCCTTCTTGTGGTGAGGGACCCAGAACTGACCCCAGGATTTGAGGAGCGGTCTCCCCAGTGCCGAGTCCAGAGGGAGAAGAACCTCCCTGGCCCTGCTGGCCACGCCGTTTCTGATCCAAGCCAAGATGCCATTGGCCTTCTTGGCCACCTAGGCCCCTGCTGGCTCACGTTCCGTCACTGTCAACCAACACCCCCAGGTCCTTCTCCTCCAGGCAGTTTCCAGCCAGACTTCTCCTAGTCTGGAGCTGCTCAGGGTTGATGTTGGGTTGGTGATGTGTTGGTGTTGGGTTGAGGCTGAGTTTGCCCTGATGCTCACTGGGGGTAAGTGGGGGCTGCCTGAGTAGGGAGGGATGGAGTAGGGATTTGAGAACCAAGATGGGGATGGGGACCGCTCTGACTGAGCGGATGTGGCCGCTGGGAGCTTCAGGAGGAGCAGGGTGCTGGGGAGATGCAGGCTTTGTGTTGGGGCTGTAGGTGGTCCGTGCTGCTGGGGCCACAGCCAAGACCCTGCCCGAGCCCGAGGGTTGTGGAAGGGTTGAGCCTAGTGTGGGATTCACCTGGTTTAGGTTTCTATCGAGCATCGGTGGGAGCTGGGTCTCATCTTTAGCTCCGCCGTGGATCCCTGCTGGGCGTTGTTGTGGTTCTCTCCCACCATGCTTGGCCCTGAGCTGTGGGAACGTGTGTTGGGATGATGGAGATGGGCTGTTGTATTGGTGCTAGGCGATGCTTTATCCCCTCCCTGGTTGAAACAGCCCATGCGAGAGCTAGGAAGGCGTTTTCCATGGTTGTTGGAAGCTGCTTGAATCCAAAGAGATGCTGGGCATGCTGGCCAGGCCTCTCACCCCATGCTACCCTCTTGCTCAAACCCACCTCTCTGAGGGCAGCCGAAGCGAAAGCCACGAGGACCACAGGCCTGGCAGGGGACCGGCTGGACACGGTGGCTCCGGCATCCCCGTGGTGGCTCCGGCTCCTCTCCCAGCCCCGCGAGCTTGGCTCTTGCCCCACACATCTGCATGGCAGAGCAACCCAGGGCCAGCTGGGCTGGGGCGGGGGGGAGCGGCGGCCGCGCTTGGCAAGGCTAACGAGCTCGGTTTGTTTTCTTTCTTTGCTTTCGCAGAGCTTGGACGGGGACCAAGCCGTACTCCAGAGGATCAGGAAATATGTGAAAGCCATTCACGTCTCCGGGCTCAGTGAGTTGTGCTTCGAGAGTTGATGGGCATCCCCGGGCCACCAGGCTGGTGGGGTTTGTGGCTGTCCCATCCTCCATCGACCTGTGGTCCATGGGGTTGGGGGGGCTCATCTTGGTGATGTGATGGGGTACCCAAAACTGGCCTAAAAAGGGATGTTGAAAACCTTGGAGAAGCCGCACGGCTGCTGTCCTGCAGCAGGATCGACCCAGCTTTGCTCTGGGATGAGGAGATGGATGATAGGTGGTGGTGGGACCTCGTGACGAGGCCACCTCCAAGGGATGCGGTGCTGCAGGGCCACCCCACGTCCCTCACCACTCTCTCTCCTCCCAGCCCACGTGGAGAATGAGGAGCAGTACAGTGAAGCCCTGGAGAACTTCGGCAACAACCACCTCTCCCAGAACAACCACGAGCTCTCCACCGGCTTCCTCAACCTGGCTGTCTTCACCCGCGAGGTCACCGCGCTCTTCAAGAACCTGGTGAGCAGCCCCGCGTTCCGTGAGCACGTTGCGAGGTCTCGGGGGGGAGGCTTTAACCACCCAGGGGGGATTGTGAGATTCACGTCGTCGTCTCCAGTGCAACCTCAGGCTCCTCTGTGCTCTTGCCAAGCTGGGGAAGAGCTCCAGGCTCCATCTGGATTTGGAAAACCCACCCAGCGCAGCCCCTCCTCCCAGTTTAGCTGCAACCCCAGCTCCCATCCTGGGCTGGAGGACACGCTCCTGGTGCTCCCAAGCCATCCGATACCCCCGTTAGTGGATTTACAGCTCATTCCCAGCTCCACCAGGGCTGCGAACGCTGGAACTCCGTGGCGGTTGGGGCTGTTATTTTTTTTTTTCTCTTTTCTTTCTTTCTTTCTGGGTTTTTTTTTTTTTTTTTTGCATCAATTACATCTCTGATCTCGCTTGCCAAGAAGTAAATCAAAGCCACGCCGAGCCGTGTAGTGGAGAAGCAGGCAGAGGCGGCTGCGAGCTGAGCCACCAGCACCTTCCCCACCACGGGAACATCTCCGGGGGAAAAGCCAATTCCCAGAGGGAGCTGGGTCCTTGCACACCCAGCAGCAAAGCCCTGAGGGTCCTGTGCCTCTGCCCCCCTCTCCTTGCTCAGGTCCCTTTTGATTCTCTCCCCCAAAGGGTGTTTTTAGCCCTGGCTTTGCTTAAGGAGATTTATTTCTGCTGCCCTTCCCCCAGCAAGAATTTTGGATTTTGGAGTATTCTTCTCCCAGTTCCCCCAGTCTGGGCCTCCCTGCTCCTCCTCGTCTTCCCTGCTGTCCCAGACCCCCGTGCGCCAGGGGGGATCGATGGGAAGAGAGGAATCGGAGTGGTTCTGAGGCGAGAGCCATGCCAATTCCCACTTCCCACCCCACGTGCTGCTGGCATGGGATCAGCAAGCAGGGTTACGTGCTGGGACCATCCACTGGATCCAAAAAAACTAGTTTTTTCCCCCCTCCGGAGTCTTCCTGGAGCTGTCAGAAAGGGGGGTGCCCCACCTCCTCCTCCTTGGTCAGAGCTGGGTTTCTCCTCGGGTGCTTCCAGGGACCAAAAGCCTCAGGAGAGGAGAAATCTGGACCTGCACCCCCCTCCACAGACTGTCACATCCCCCCATGAGACCCCTGCATCCCCACCAGGGACCCCTGCATCCCCCTCAAGGACTGTCACATCTCCCCCCAGGGACCCCTGTATCCCCCCCAGGGACCCCTGCATCCCCCCCACAGACCTTCACACCCCCCCCAGGGACCCTCAAACCTCCCCAAGGACCCCTATATCCCCCCTGGAGACCCCTGCATGGTGCTGGTGTTGGCCAACCCCAAACCTCAGGAAACAGGGACACCTTGAGAAGCCCCTTTGCCATCCCTGGTGGGGGCTTTTGACATCACGGGGCCGTGGAGGGGCTGGTGGCGTCGCCGGGTGCCGTGGGGGAACAGCTTTGGTTTTGGCAGTCGCGGCGCTGATGTGGTTTGTAGGAAAAGCCTCTCGTCAGACATCTTGCAGCCAGCTCCAACGAGCCCCAGCCTGCCCCATGCCTGCAGTTTCCAGCCTCTTTAACCCTTCACGGGGCAGCAATGGAGCTGGGGAGCTGGAAGGGGACTCAAAGTGCTGGGAAGGACCTAGAATCATAGAATCATAGAATCATAGAATCACCAGGTTGGAAAAGACCCACCAGATCATCAAGTCCAACCATTCCCATCAATCACTAACCCATGTCCCTCAGCACCTCGTCCACCCGTCCCTTAAACCCCTCCAGGGAAGGGGACTCAACCCCCTCCCTGGGCAGCCTCTGCCACTGCCCAATGACCCTTTCCATGAAATATTTTTTCCTAATGTCCAGCCTAAACTTCCCCTGGTGGAGCTTGAGGCCATTCCCTCTCGTCCTGTCCCCTGTCCCTTGGGAGAAGAGCCCAGCTCCCTCCTCTCCACAACCTCCTTTCAGGGAGTTGCAGAGAGCAATGAGGTCTCCCCTCAGCCTCCTCTTCTCCAGGCTAAACGCCCCCAGCTCTCTCAGCTGCTCCTCTTGTTCTCCAGCCCCTTCCCCAGCTTCGTTGCTCTTCTCTGGACTCGCTCCAGAGCCTCAACATCCTTCTTGTGGTGAGGGGCCCAGAACTGACCCCAGGATTCGAGGAGCGGTCTCCCCAGTGCCGAGTCCAGAGGGAGGAGAACCTCCCTGGACCTGCTGGCCACGCTGTTTCTGATCCAAGCCAAGATGCCATTGGCCTTCTTGGCCACCTGGACCCCAGCTGGCTCATGTTCAGTCGCTGTCAACCAACACCCCCAGGTCCTTCTCCTCCAGGCAGCTTTCCAGCCAGACTTCTCCTAGTCTGGAGCTGCTCAGGGTTGTTGTGCCCCAAGTGCAGGACCCAGCGTTTGACCTGGACCTCCAGTTCCCCAAGCTGCCCCGAAGGACCCCCTGTGCTAACCCCGTCTCTGCCCTTTGCAGGTGCAGAACCTCAACAACATTGTCTCCTTCCCCTTGGACAGCCTGCTGAAGGGACAGCTGAAGGACAGCCGCCTGGTGAGTCCCCTCTGGCACCTTCCACGAGGGTCCGAGGCTGCACGTCCCCCATTTGGGGACATTCTACAGACTTGTGGCCAGGAAGGAGCTGAATGGAGCTGGAAGGGCAGCTCTGAGGGCCAAGTGAGGAAGACCTAGAGGGACATTCCTTGTCCCCAAGGAGCAGGGAGGGCGCAGTAATACAGAGCAAAGCTGTTTTGGTGCCACCAGGTCCTTTCACCTTCCCTGATGCCTTCCGTCCCCTCTCTCCTTTTGCTGCAGGACTCCAAGAAGCAGATTGAAAAAGCCTGGAAGGATTACGAGGCCAAAGTGTAAGGAACCTGCTGCCTCTGCCCAAATCTGCCTAATCCTGCTCTGCACAAGGGTGATTTGTCCTGGGGTTGCGGCCGGGCACCACTTGATGCCAGTTGGCCACTGGGAGGGTCCAGCATTTTCCAGCAAAGGGGGTGGAGATGTTTCTCCTGCTCCCATCCCCACTGTAACCCATCCCATGGGATGTCCCCGACCCACTGTTCTGTCCCACAGGGCGAAGATGGAGAAGGAGAGGGAGCGAGCCCGCTTGGCAGGGTTATCCAGGCTGAGCCGTCGGCGGTGGAGGTGGCTGAGGACCTGCAGAAGGAGCGGCGCCTCTTCCAGCTCCACATGTGTGAGGTAAGAGGCTCTGCTGGGGACGACGGGGACTGTTGGGTCCCATAAACCTCTTGAGAGTGACACAGAGCAGGGGACAGACTCCACCAGGCTCTTCTGGGGTCTCCCACGTCCTTGAGGGCCAGGCAGCCGTGTCAGAGCCTGGTGCTGACCCGTAACCCCCCGACAGAGGGCTGGGAGCGTGGAGGGGAGGCTGCAGTGGGGCTGGACGCAGAGCTGAGGAGCTGAGACCCAGGGCTGTGGAGCTGGGACCCGGCCAGATGAGTCACCGCGTTGAATAGCAGCACTGTGAAATAAATAACAGCACATGGAAACGCGGGAGCTGCAGCTCGGCTGAGGAGGGGCAACCCCGCGCAGAGCGGCTGCGTGCGAGCGAGCGCACGTGCGTGGTGTGTGCCGGCGGGCACGGGAGCTGCTGCTTTCCCAGGGTGCTTGGATCATGGAATCATGGAATGGTTTGGGTTGGAAAGGACCTCAAAACCCACCCGGTTCCACCCCTGCCATGGGCAGGGGCACCTCCCGCTGGATCAGGGGCTCCAAGCCCCATCTAACCTGGCCTTGAACCCCTCCAGGGATGGAACAACCTGTTCTAGGACCTCCCCACCTTCATGGTGAAGAATTTCTTCCTAATATCTAACCTAAGTCTTCCCCCTTCCAATGTAAAGCCATTCCCCCTTGTCCTGTCACTCCATACCCTTGTCAAGAGCCCCTCCCCGGCTTTCCTGGAGCCCCTTTCAGCACTGGAAGCTGCTCTAAGGTCTCCCCGCAGCCTTCTCTTCCCCAGGCTGAACATCCCCAACTCTCTCAGCCTCTCTTCATAGCAGAGATGCTCCAGCCCTCAGATCATCTCCTCTGGACCCCTTCCAACAGTTCCATATCCTTCTTAAGCTGATGATTCCACAACACAGGACTCCAGTTCCTTTCCCTGCCACCACCACCCTGCATCAGCCACTCATGGTCTTCTCCAGCTGGGACTTCGCTTAGGGGATCCAGCCAATGCCAGGCACCCTGGGGCTGTGGGTTAGGTGCCACGTTGGTTTTGCATCTCCAACATGAAGGGAGCAATTCAACCACCTTTCCCAGCCCAGGTGACCTCCCTCTGCGCCCTAGGAGGCTCCATCCCAGGAGCTCTGTCCTGCTATGGTGCTTCCCCACCATGAAAAGCTCAGGGCTGCCTTCCCCTCCCCTCACCTCCTGCTCAAACCCATCCTCCAGCAGCTGCACCGGCCTGGGGAGGAGCTCACAGCGGGGAAATCTCTCTCCCCTCCTTATTTTTCTCGGGGCGAGCAGGGCTCTGTGTATTTTCTGCCTGCAGCTGATGGATGGGTTTGATGTATAAAGCTGAAATTCCCCATCCCGTGGGACACCTCCGCGAGGACTGCAGACCTCCAGGGCTGTTGTGCCGCAGGCGCTCGCTGCTTGAAATCTGATTTTTTAGGAGCAAAAGGGTCACGTCTGAAGTGTTTAGGCTAGTTCTTTTTTCTTCCTTCTCAAGCCGCCTTGGCTTTTGGTTATTTATTAACTCCAGAAGTAATGAGCAGCAGGAGAAGCATGCTCAGCTGGAAACCCTGAGGGCTCGCCTTGGTCCTTGAACTTTGCAGGGCTTGGAGGGCTTCCAGAGCCAGGTTTTCTGAGGGTGGTCCCTAGCGAGCTGCCTTCAGATCCAACGTTGTGACTCGGCTTCTTGAGACTCAGCCAGCTCTCTAACCCTCCTCCCCGTGCTGGGAAGGGAGGAGGTTGCTCTTGCTCTTTCCTTTGGGATGGTTTCAGCTGCTCCTTGTCTCCATCACCTCACCAAGTGTCTTCTCCTCCTCCAGTACCTGCTGAAAGCCAGCGAGTCTCAGATGAAGCAAGGACCAGATTTCCTGCAGAGCCTCATCAAGTTTTTCCATGCTCAGCACAAGTAGGTTCTGCCTGGGTCGGAGTGTGGGGGGTCTCATCCTTGGTGTCAGTCGTCCACCCCGGGAGGTCCCATGAGGGTTTGAGGGCACCTTCTTCCATCCCAGCTCCATAAAGCTGTTGGCGAAGATGCTGGGCAGAGCCCGTCACTCTCCGGTTGCATCCAGAGACTTGGACTGTGCTTTGTTGGCTTGAGGAACTGCAAACGTGTCTGTAGGGGCTGGGGGAAGTGGGTTGGCTTGGGATATATCCGATGATTTGGTTTCTGGATGGATTTCCAGGGATGAGTTCAGCCCAGCGGTTCCACCGTTAGCCACGGGGCTTGTAACGAGGGTGTTTGGAGCGAGGATTAACACCCCCTCGCCTTTTCCGTTGCTCCACGAGGCTGGACTATCAGTGTGGGGGTGTCGTGTCATCTCTCCCAGCTCCTGAGTGGGGAAACTGAGGCAGGGAGGGGACGATCGTGTTGGCTAAGAGTGTGCCCTCAACTAAGGCTCCGACCCAGCGGCCCCCAGGCCTCTATCAGGGCTAGTGCTTGGTGAGATGAGCTTGAATTGAACAAGAGGCCAATCCTGCATCCAAAACACCCCAAAGAGTTGGGGTAGCCAGACCCCATGGGCTGGGCTTGGCCTTTGGTGGGGTCTCTGTGGGTCCCAGTAGCAAAGCAACCAGAAAACAGCTCCACGGGAGGATTTCTATGGTCTCCTGCCGTGTTTTCTCAAAAGAAACCCTCTTTTTTTTCTCTCCATCCTCCCCATCTGAATCTTAATCACATGAAATAAATGCCCAGTTTCTTCCAAGACGGCTGGAAGGCTGCCCAGAACCTCTATCCCTTCATTGAGAAGCTTGCCGTGTCCCTCCATGCGGTAAGTCCCCCAGCTGGCCATCCAGCATCGCTCAGCCGCGTCCCCAGAGATGTCACCCTCCCCGTGCCAGCCCCCCCCACCCCGAGAACGCCCGCGTTCAGCGCAGCGGTGAGGGCAGCTACCTCCCTTTCCAGCTCCACCAAGCGCAAGAGGAGGAGGTGAAGCAGCTCACGCAGACCCGCGATTCCCTCCGCAGCATCCTCCAGCTGGAGAGCAAGGAGGTGAGACCCTGGGATGGGCAGGGAAGGAGGGTGCTGGGTGCTTAAGAGGGGTGGGAGATGGGGAGCAGCAGAGAAGGAGAAGCTGGGGACCACAGGGGACCTGGTGGGAGCAGAGCAGGAGACCTGGGAGATGCTTGGAGGCTGGTATCCCCATGGACACTGCTCCCACTTAACGGATGAGGTCACTTGGGGACAGCAGCCACCTCTCACTTTGCTTTTTAAATGCTTTCCCGCAACCCCCGGTGAGCTCAGGAGAACCTGAGCAGGAAGAACTCTGGCAGCGGCTACAGCATCCACCAGCATCAAGGGAACAAGCAGTATGGGACGGAGAAGTCGGGATTTCTGTACAAGAAGAGCGACGGGTAGGATGGGTGGCTCCATCACGGGGTTGCTGTGGACTGGGAGAACACCAACCTCATGGGAGGCCCCAGAGCTGGGACATCCCGAGGTGGAACTGGGATGTTAGGTCTTCTCAGGTGCAGTCGGTCCCATCTGGTCTTAGGCATCTGTTAATGCTCGGAGAAGGGGATTTTCCCCCAGGCTGGAGGAGACCTGAGAGCTGGTGGTGAGGGGTTGGTGGTTCTCCAACTGCAGCTTGGAAAGGAGGAGGTTTGGGGGTGGTGCAGGGGGCCTTCGCTGTTATAGTTTGGTGTCATCACCCCATGTATTTTGTGAAGGCCACCAGCAAGCTCTGACACCTGGGATGCTTCTCCTGGGATGCTTTCCTGGCTGGGCACAGTGGCTGGTGCTGTGTGGATGTTGTGTCTTTGGATGTGGGTCTCCAGGAACCAAGTCCTGGAGCTGTGTGGCTGATGGGAGAAGGAGGAATTCATTGTTTCTTGTCCATGGATGGAGAAAGAATCCTGATGGGATTATTTAGGCTGAGAAATAAGACCTTTAGAGCCCCGAAGAGAAAGTCTTCACCTTCTCGGTAGACCTCTGGGTGATGGGCACCAGGTTTTAAGCAGGTGGTGATGTGCTTTGCTGAACTGGGGCTAGTGGTTCTGTGATGCTGTTGACCAGAATGGCCCATGGGCAGCCTGCTCAGTGGGATGTTTTGTGGTCTGTGAGCTGCAGGAAGCACAACCCCACGTCCAGAAAGCTGTTAGGCCTCTGCCAAGGGCTGCCAGGGATGGTCTGGGAGGTGGGTGTACGTGGGTGATCAGGGCTATGCAACCTGTCCCCATTCCTCCTCTTCAGGATACGCAAAGTCTGGCAGAAAAGGAAGTGTGGTGTGAAGTACGGCTGTCTGACCATCTCCCACAGCACGGTGAGGAGGAGGCAGGCTTTGAATCATAGAATCACCAGGTTGGAGAAGACCCTCTGGATCATCGAGCCCAACTGTTCCCATCAATCACTAACCCATGTCCTTCAGCACCTCGTCCACCCGTCCCTTAAACCCCTCCAGGGAAGGGGACTCAACCCCCTCCCTGGGCAGCCTCTGCCACTGCCCAATGACCCTTTCCGTGAAATAATTTTTCCTAATGTCCAGCCTGACCCTCCCCTGGTGGAGCTTGAGGCCATTCCCTCTCGTCCTGTCCCCTGTCCCTTGGGAGAAGAGCCCAGCTCCCTCCTCTCCACAACCTCCTTTCAGGGAGTTGCAGAGAGCAATGAGGTCTCCCCTCAGCCTCCTCTTCTCCAGGCTAAACACCCCCAGCTCTCTCAGATGCTCCTCTTGTTCTCCAGCCCCTTCCCCAGCTTCGTTGCTCTTCTCTGGACTCGCTCCAGAGCCTCAACATCCTTCTTGTGGTGAGGGCCCCAGAACTGACCCCAGGATTCGAGGAGTGGTCTCACCAGTGCACGCTTGGTTCTTCATGTCCCCCCCATTCCCAGTCCTTTAACCTGCCTCCATTCTCACACCTTGCAGATAAACCGTCCCCCCGTCAAGCTGAACCTCCTCACCTGCCAGGTGCGGCCCCACGCCGAGGAGAAGAAATGCTTCGACCTGGTAACGCGTGAGTGCCCGGAGCGGGATGCTGGGATGGGTGTGTTTGACCCAGAGATGGCAGAGCTGCAGATGGGAACCGTGTGTGGAGAAGAACATCCTGAGTGGGTTTTCCCAGAGGCCAACTGGCCTTCTGCCAGCCCTGCAACCACACCTGAGCACCCTTTACCCTCCTGATCTGGTTCTGGGCATCTCCCTTGCTGCCTTTGAGGAGGAAGGACCAACCTCTCCAAGGGGATCTTGCAAGCTTGAGACAGAAAGACGTTGCAACAGGGCTTGGGTGATGGAAGAGTGATGTACAATGATTTAATTTTAGTTAATAGTTAATAGTTTTAGTTAATAGTTTCAGTTAATAGTTTCACCTCCTCCCTGCTGACCTGGGCATCCTTGAACCCCCCCATACCTTCTCCTCCCTCTTTCTATCCCTGCAGACAACAGGACCTATCACTTCCAAGCAGAGGACGAGCAGGAATGCCTCGTGTAAGTGCCGCAGCCCATCCCTGCTCCTTGTGCTGCTGGATCCTGCTCTGCCTTCCCCATCCTCCTCCTCCTCCTCCTCCTCTTCCTGACTGGGGCTCCCCCCTGCCCACAGGTGGGTGTCGGTGCTGCAGAACAGCAAGGATGAAGCCCTGAGCAACGCCTTCAAGGGGGAACCCAACGGCAGCGGCGCAGCCATGGGCAGCGGGGCGGACAGCAGCGTGCAGGAGCTCACCAAGGTGGTCATCAGCGAGGTGAAGAACATGCCTGGAAACAAGCAGTGTTGTGACTGCGGGGCACCAGGTAGGGTGGGGCTTCGTGTGTTGGGTACCAGGGAAGGTTTCAGCATCCCATGGGGTTGGGTGGGGATGCTGAGCTCACACTAGGTGTGGGTTGGGTACCAGGGTGGGTTGCAGCATCCCATGGGGTTGGGTGGTGATGCTGAGCTCACAGCAGGTGTGGGTTGGGTACCAGGGTGGGTTGCAGCATCCCATGGGGTTGGGTGGGGATGCTGAGCTCACACTAGGTGTGGGTTGGGTACCAGGGTGGGTTGCAGCATCCCATGGGGTTGGGTGGTGATGCTGAGCCCACAGCAGGTGTGGGTTGGGTACCAGGGTGGGTTGCAGCATGCCATGGGTTGGGTGGTGATGCTGAGCTCACAGCAGGTGTGGGTTGGGTACCAGGGTGAGTTGCAGCATCCCATGGGGTTGGGTGGTGATGCTGAGCCCACAGCAGGTGTGGGTTGGGTACCAGGGTGAGTTGCAGCATCCCATGGGGTTGGGTGGTGATGCTGAGCTCACAGCAGGTGTGGGTTGGGTACCAGGGAGGGTTGCAGCATCCCATGGGGTTGGGTGGTGATGCTGAGCCCTGTGCTGCCCCCCTCCAACAGATCCCACTTGGCTCTCCACCAACCTGGGTATCCTGACATGCATCGAGTGCTCTGGCATCCATCGGGAGCTGGGCGTGCACTACTCCCGCATCCAGTCCCTCACCCTGGATGTCCTCAGCACCTCCGAGCTCCTGGTAAGCTGCTCCCCAAGCCTGGAGGTCTCAGGGCCACTGGGAATCACCCTCTGCAGCTCCCAAATCTCCTGGGATGCTGAGTTCATCCCTCCTTTTTCATCCTATCTGTGCCCAGTTTGCTTCAGCGCTCGCAAACGTGCCTCAGTTTCCCCTGTGGTGTTTTGCAACCCCCAGCACGGTGGTCTGGGCAAGCAGGGGGGTGGGATTTGCAAAGTCTCTTACTAAGGAGGATGCTGGCAGCCCCCTCTTAAAATAAATTGCCCCTGCCACAAAAGAGCATCTTCCCCGGAGCAGATGCTGCTCTGGGGAAGTCCTGAGTGGATCCAGTGGATGAGCAACCTGCTCTGGATGACCTTCATGGTCCCTTCCAGCCCAAACCATTCCATGATTCCTTCCCTCTGCCTCGGGATGGGGATCAGGCTGGGGCAGGGTGGGGGCAGCCAGGAGGATTCATCTCCTCTCGTCCCTCTCTGGACGTAGCTGGCCGTCAGCGTCGGGAACGCTCGCTTTAACGAGATCATGGAGGCCACGCTGCCCACGCAGGACAGCCCCAAGCCCTCGGCCGGCAGCGATATGTGAGTCAGCCACTGGCCAGGGAGCTCGGGGTGGGCTGGGAGGAGGAGGAGGAGGAAGGCTGGAGAAGGAGGTGTGCGTTGTGTGTGGTCCATCTTTGTCTCTGTGCTGCTGCCCATCAGCTTGGAGCCAGCCCAGGGTAGGAGAGGGGATGTTATGGTGTCATCACTTGGGTTCTGGGGGGGATCAGCACCTTTTTTGAGGTTTCCTCCTGATCCTGAGTTTTTGGGAGGAGGCAGGAGCCCAGGGCGCCACTGGCTGAGGTGGAGATGGGAGGGGATCTGGTCTCCATCCCTGTCCAAGCTGATGAACGCTGCACTTCACACAGGGCTGCCCGCAAGGAGTACATCATGGCCAAGTACATGGAGCGACGCTACGTGCAGAAAAGTGGCCGTGACGACCCCCACCGCCTCTGGGAAGCGATTCGTGCCCATGACCTCCTGGCCCTGCTCCAGGCCTTCGCCGAGGGCCACGATCTGACCAAGCCCCTGGCCAGCCCCGAGGGCCAGGTGAGTCCTGCGCTGCCACAGCCACCTCTAACAGTGTAACAGGATTTTCCCCCCTCGCTGAGAGCCCGTGATCAGGCTTTGCCTGGCCTTGAATGGAGATACGCTCTTGGGCACATGAGCATCTTCAGATCCAGCTCTCCCTTCCCCTTTGTCTTGAGGGAGATGAGCATCCTCGGGTCCAGCTCTCCTCTCTCCATCATCTCAGGGGAGATGAGCATCCTTGGATCCAGCTCTCCTCTCTCCTTCATCTCTGGGGAGACAAACATCCTCAGGTCCAGCTCTCCTCTCTCCTTCTTCTTTGGGGAGATGAGCATCCTTGGGTCCAGCTCTCCTCTCCCCATCATCTCAGGGGAGATGAGCATCCTCAGGTCCAGCTCTCCTCTCCCCTTCATCTCAGGGGAGAGGAGCATCCTTGGGACCAGCTCCCCTCTTCCCTCAATCTCCATGGAGATGAGCATCCTCAGGTCCAGCTCTCCCCTTCATCTTAGGGGAGATGAGCATCCTCGGGTCCAGCTCTCCTCTCCCCTTCGTCTTTGGAGAGATGAGCATCCTCAGATCCAGCTCTCCTCTCCCTTCCATCTCACGGCAGGACTCGGGTGAGCTGGCTCTGCACATGGCCGTGCGTCACGCTGATAGATCGTCCCTTCCCCTGGTGGACTTCATCATCCAGAATGGGTATGTCCCCAGCTGCCCCTGGTGTCCCTCCCCTGTTCCCCCACGAGAGGAGCATGGACAAGTGTGGGGGCCTGATGCTCGTGTGCTCTTGAGCCTTGAATTTCTTGCTGGTGGCCCCGCGCAGGGGAACGCTGGACCGGGTAACGCAGGACGGGAACACGGCTTTGCACTACAGCGCGCTCTACAACCAACCCAACTGCCTCAAGCTGCTCCTGAAGGGCAAAGCTGCCTTCACCACTGGTATGATGCTGGGAACGGGGAGGCTGGGGACTCTGCAGGGTGCGGAGCAGCGAGGCTGTAAGCTGGATGCGGCCCCTTTCATCCCTCATGCAGTGAACGCAGCAGGCGAGACGGCTTTGGACGTAGCGAGGAGGCTCAAGCACAGCGAGTGTGAGGAGCTGGTAGGTGGGATGGAGGGCTGGGGGAGATGCTCAGGCTGGGGAGAGGGGACAGAAGAGCTGGGTGGGGACTGCTGGGACCTGACCCCGCTCTGCTGAAGCCCCCTTGTCCTACCCCGTCCTGCAGCTGGAGCAGGCGCAGGCGGGGAAGCTCTCCCTGCAGATCCACGTGGACTATGACTGGGAGCCCCCCCAAGAGTTCCCCTACGACAGCGAGGATGAGCTGGAGGAGAAGGTAACCATGGGATGGGAGGGGGCTGGAGGGGTGCAGACCCTGGGGATGCTCTGGGGGCCGTGGGGCAGCTCTGGAGCTGGGTGTCTGTCCTCAGGTGAGCCCTCTCCAACGCTCCTTCAAGGGTACGTCGCCGCTGGCCACCAGCCCCCTGCCCGCCTGCCCCCAGACCCGCTGGAGCTGCATGGGGATGGACATCACCAACAAGACCTATGAGAGCATCCTGGTGCCCTCGCGCCCCACGCCCCGCCGGGCCCACAGCGAGGAGATCCCACCGCCACTGCCCCTCAAAAACCCAACACGGGGTGGCTCCCGCTCCAAATCCGGCCACAGCCCCACCGGTGAGTTGGGGCAGGGGGATCACCCATGGTGAGCGAGTCTCTCTATCCAGATGTAGATTCATAGGATCGTTTAGGTTGGAAAAGACCTTTAAGATCATTGAGTCTAACTGTAAACCAAACATGTCCCTAAGCATCACATCTCCAAAGCTTTTAAATCCCTCCAGGGATGGTGACTCCACTACTTCCCTGGGCAGCCTCTGCCAGGGCTTGACAACCCTTTCTGTGAAGAAATTTTCCCTAATACCCAGTTTAAACCTCCCCTGCTGCAGCTTGAGGCCAATTCCTCTCATCTTGTTAGTTGGGAGAAGAGCCCAGCACCCACCTCACCACAACCTCCTTTCTGGGAGCTGCAGAGAGCGATGAGCTCTCCCCTCAGCCTCCTCTTCTCCAGGCTAAACAGCCCCAGGGCCCTCAGCTGCTCCCAGATCTCCTGTTCTCCAGCCCCTTCCCCAGCTCCGTTCCCTTCTCCGGACATGCTCCAGCCCCTCGATGTCCTTCTTGGAGTGAGGGGCCCAAAACTGAACCCAGGATTCAAGGTGCAGCCTCACCAGTGCTGGCTCCAGGGGGACAATCCCTGCCCTGCTCCTGCTGGCCACCCCGTGGCTGATCCAAGCCAGGATGCTGTTGGCCTTCTTGGCCACCCGAGCACACTCCTGGCTCATGTTCAGCTGCTGCCGACCAGCACCTCCAGGTCCTTTTCCACCGCGCAGCTTTCCAGCCGCTCTTCCCCAAGCCTGGGGTTCTTGTGCTCCAAGTGCAGGACCTGGTACTGAGCCTTGTTGACTCCCATCCCGTTGGCCTTGGCCCATCGATCCAGCCTGGCCAGGTCCCTCTTTAGAACTTTCCTGCTCTCCAGCAGATCCACACTCCCACCCAGTTTGGTGTCATCTGCAAACTGAGGGAGCACTTGATCCCATCATCCAGGTCATGGATATGAAACAGAGCTGGCCCCAACACTGAGCCCTGCGGACACCACGTGCTCCAAATGAATCATAGAATCACCAGTTTGGAAAAGATCCACTGGATCATCGAGTCCAACCATTCCCATCAATCACTAACCCATGTCCCTCAGCACCTCGTCCACCCATCCCTTAAACCCCTCCAGGGAAGGGGACTCAACCCCCTCCCTGGGCAGCCTCTGCCAGTGCCCAATCACCCTTTCTGTGAAAAATCTTTTCTTAATGGAAATGGATTTAACTCCATTCCTCATGGCTCTGGCCACCCAGCCAGTTTTTTAGGCATCAAGGTGTACATCCATCCATGCCACCAGCAACCAGTTTCTCCCAGAGGATGTGGTGGGAAACAGCATTCAAGGCTTTACTAGATCTAGGTACACATCAAGTTTATTGTCCCGTCGTGTGTCCTCCTCCCAGAGCGCCCCGAGCTCCCCCGGCAGGCGTCGGAGCCGCACTTCTTGGGGCTGGCAGAGACTCCGGTGCCACGCAGCCTCCCCTCTGCCAGCAGCACGGGGACCCTGGACGGCTCTGCTGGCCCCTCGGCCCCCGGCCCCCGCAGCCCCGCTGAGAGCCGGCGGGCAGCATACTGGGAGACCCGCTCGGAGACCGATGGCACGCGGCGGGGGCCGGAGCTGAGCCCCCCAGCCAGCAGCGCGGCCCCCGACATCCCCCCTGTGAAGTTCAGGTAGGAACCCCCCATCCTGGGTATGGGGTTGGTATGGCAGGTTGGCTTCAACCCCTGCTGGGTCCCTCCCGGTCGTGGACATAGAATCATAGAATCACCAGGTTGGAAAAGACCCATCGGATCATCGAGTCCAACCATTCCCATCAATCACTAACCCATGACCCTCAGCACCTCGTCCACCCGTCCCTTAAACCCCTCCAGGGAAGGGGACTCAACCCCCTCCCTGGGCAGCCTCTGCCACTGCCCAATGACCCTTTCTGTGAAATATTTTTTCCTAATGTCCAGCCTGACCCTCCCCTGGTGGAGCTTGAGGCCATTCCCTCTCGTCCTGTCCCCTGTCCCTTGGGAGAAGAGCCCAGCTCCCTCCTCTCCACAACCTCCTTTCAGGGAGTTGGAGAGAGCAATGAGGTCTCCCCTCAGCCTCCTCTTCTCCAGGCTAAACACCCCTAGGTCCCTCAGCTGCTCCTCATAACCCTCATCCTCCAGCCCCTTCCCCACCTGGTTCCTTCCCACGACCTGGAGTCCTGGAGGGAGTTGATGCTGACCTTGGAGAGCAGGAGGGGACCAGGACAGCTGTGAGGGTGCTGGGTTGTTCCTAGTGATGTTGAATATTTGGGGGGGTGACACCAAGACCCTCCTGCATGTTATTGGTTCCTCTTTTTCGGAAGCTGTGGTGGGACGGGCTCACCCGAGGGGGGATGGGCGTGTGGCACCTATAAAGTCCCTTCTCCATCAGCATCAACAGGCTCTGGGGGGGATCCTGGTCCCACTGGGGAGCCTGGACCCCACCGAGACCCACTGGGGAAGGGGGGATGGGGACGAAGACCCTAGCAGAGGGTGGTGATGCTGTGCCCCCCATCCCTGCAGCTCGGAGAGCACCCGCTCGTACCGGCGCATCAGCGGCGTGGTGGGCAAAGCCGGGTCGGCTGCCGCGTCCCCCCAGAGCCCTGGTGGCCCCGAGGACCCCGCGCCGAGCAAGGTGCCCCCCGTGCCCATGCCCAGGAGATTTGCTCCGGTAGGTGCCGTGATTTGAGGGGGCTCTCAGGACATGGGGAACCCGCATCCCCAAAGATCCCACCTCCCCGTAGCCTGGGGTGGCAGATGGAGGGTTCAAGGGGGTCACAGCCTTGGGGAGGGGTCTTGTCACCCTCTCGCCCCCCCGACTTTGCAGGCCAAGGGGAGGCAGAAGCGGGTGCGAGCGGTGGCCGACTGCAAGGGGGACAAAGCGCGGGAGCTGACCTTCTCCAAGGGAGAGGTGATCGTGGTGACGCGGGAGGAGGACGAGCAGAGCTGGGTGAGTGCTGGTGGGGCACGGATGGATGCTGGGGTCCCGACCCTGGTTCCTCTCCCCAACATTTCTCTAATGGAGGAGACTGAGTGTTCATGGGGGATGTCTGCCCCTGCCCCATCTGTGCATGGAAGGAGGTCTAGGGGGGGCCCTTATCCCTCAGAATCTCTTGGGGAATGGAGATATCAGCCCCAGAGCTCCTCCCTGACCTGAGATGGGGTTCCCACACCCCTGACACCCCTTCTTTCACCCCCAGGTTGGCTTCATTGAGGGTGATGGCTCCCGCACCGGTGTCTTCCCAGCCAGCTTTGTCCACCTCTTGCAAGACTGACTGGGTCGTGGTGGCCCCTTTTGTCCCCCTTCCCTTGGCTGGGACCTGCAGCACCTCCCCACCGGCTGGAGAGGGCTTGGGCCCAGTCCATGGCACTTGGCAAAGCTGGACCACAAGGAACACGTGCCCAGGACGCTGACATGGAACCATTCAACCCAGCTGGACGCTCACTGCCCTCTTGGAGGGCTTTGGAGACCCCCCCAGCTGGGAAAACCGTCCATGGACGGTGGCTGCAGGGAGCTGAAGGGCTGAGAATGGATGAGCTCGCTACAGCGGTGGCCTGAGATTCTTCATGGTCCCTGTTCCCGCTGCTCCTCCATCCCATTTTCTCCCCATCTCCAAGGCCGTGGGGACAAGGAGGAGCCTGGTTGGTGCCCCCCACCCTCTTCTGCCACGGGACCACAGACCCCCCTGTCCAGCCTGGAGGGAGCAGGGATGAGGAGCAGCCGTGTCCCCTTTCCTCTACCCCAACTGTGAAGCACTTGGGCTGGACAGGGAGGAGGAAGGGGCTTTTAGGGACCTCCTCTGGGGGGGCTGGAGGGTCTCTATCCCTGTCCTGCCCCCACCAACCCCATGCTCTGGGGCTGCCTGGGCTGGTGGGGCTTGGGGATGCTTCAAAGCCTCCACAAAACTGGGAAGGAAATCCCTTTCCCTAACTTAGGGGCATTGTCCCTCGCCTGAGGCGGGTGCTGGATCACCGCCCCAGCCCTGGGGCTTCTCCTGGGAGGGGAATTTTGCAGCTTTTTCTGGGACCAACGTCTCCCCATGCTGGCATCCCTTAGGAGCCCCCTGCCCCCAACCCCCCCATTGACCCTCTCATCTTTCTCGTTTGTGACTCAAACGTTTCATCTCAAAAACCAGCCTTTTTTAATTGTTTTGTTTTTAAGTGTTTTCTGTCTCTGGTTTCTAATAAATCCATCATTTTTGTAAGCACTTGGGTGCCGGGGGGGCTCTGGTGAGGTCTCCATGACCACCCAGTGCCCATTAGGGATGTGACCCTGGGCTTGGGGGGTGTCGTGGTGGGGTGCACTGTTCTGGTGGGGCTGCGCGGTAGGTGGGGGCCACCAGCTTGGGTTTTGGGTCGAGAATGTTGAGCCAGGACTCCTTGGTGTTGCATTAACCCATCCTGTGCTGTGTGGGGCCAGGCTGGGGCACGAGCATCCTCCTTGCACGCTGGGGTGGATCCAGCCCAGAGCAGGGCGCTTGCCCTGTGGTTGGATGGTGGAGAAGGACCTGGGGGTGCTGGTCAACAGCAGCTGAACATGAGGCAGCAGTGGCCCAGGTGGCCAAGAAGGCCAATGGCATCTTGGCTTGGATCAGACACGGCGTGGCCAGCAGGTCCAGGGAGGTTCTTCTCCCTCTGGACTCGGCACTGGGGAGACCGCTCCTCAAATCCTGGGGTCAGTTCTGGGCCCCTCACCACAAGAAGGATGTTGAGGGGCTAGAGCGAGTCCAGAGAAGAGCAACGAAGCTGGTGAGGGGGCTGGAGAACAAGGGTTATAAGGAACAGCTGAGGGACCTGGGGGTATTTAGCCTGGAGAAGAGGAGGCTGAGGGGAGACCTCATCGCTCTCTGCAACTCCCTGAAAGGAGGTTGTGGAGAGGTGGGTGCTGGTCTCTTCTCCTACATGACAGGAAATAGGGTGAGAGGAAATGACCTCAAGCTGCACCAGGGCAGGTTCAGACTGGACATCAGGAAACATCTCACTGAAAGGGTTCTCAGCCCTCAATTAAGCTGCCCAGGGAAGTGGTGGAATCCCCATCCCTGGAGGTGTTTAAAAGAGAAGTAGATGAAATTCTTAGGGATCTGATTTAGCAGTAGACTGGCACGATTGGGCTTGATGATCTCAAAGGTCTTTTACAACCAAGTAATACTATGATTCTGTGTTGGGTGGTGGAGCAGGGACAAGCGAGGGTGGCACGCTTCCCATCACCTCCCCATCCCAACCACCTGGCTCCTGGCCCCCAGGGCTGCCATGCCTGCTGCTGAGGAGCTCAGCAGAGCAAACACTGATGCATTCTTCTTTCCTGCTTGGCTGAAAAGGCTGTAGGAGGTTTGGGGGCATCATTTGCTATTGCAACTTGTTCCTCCAGGACGCTGGGTTTGGAAAGAGCAACCCCTGCACCTGCAAAGCTTGAACCACGCTGCCTCGCACCCATCAGGAACCCCTTGTTGAACCATCCTGGTGGCCAAGCCACGTCCCAGGCTCTCTCCCTGCCAACACCAAGCTCCAGCCCCACGGTGGGCAGCTCCCCCAGCCCCCAGGGTCCCCTCCGGTGGGGACAGGCGTGCGCCCCACTCCGTGCCTCCCCCAGCTCCTGCAATCGCAGCCCTGCCTGGTGCTCCCAGCTATATTTAGCCCTTCCCCGTGCTATTTCGCCTGCCTGGCAGGAGTTTATAACTGGCCAGGACAGCCCCACCTCCTTTCTGCTTTCTCTCCCTTCCCTTCCCTTTCTTTTCCCCCTTTTTCCCTACTCTTTGCTCCTTTCCAGCCCAACCGCTGCTTGGCACCCAGCTGGACCCCCCCAATGCTGACAGCCCTGAGCTCTACCTGCTGCTGGTTTGGTTTCCTTGCACCGGGCACCGAAGCCTGGCGAGCAGCGAGCCGCGAGCATGGGGCCCGCTGAGGAGCTGGTCCGGATTGCCAAGAAATTGGATAAGATGGTGGCTAGGAAGAGCACGGTAAGGCAGCCGAGCTGCTCGGGGACGGTGTGTAAATTTGCACGCGTGTGCATGCCTGTATTTACATGCACGTGCGTGTTTACGTGTGTGTGTGCACGCGGGTTTGGATGGTGCAATGTCAGGGCAGAGGAGAGAGGGAAAATGAGGGTTTGCTTTGCACCCCCAACTCCTGTTGCTTGCAGTCCCGGAGAGGCTGAGCACATCTGAGGGGTGCTGAGCACCCACAGGTGCCACCAGCACCCCAAGTGCCACCTGCACTGCTCCAGCCAAGCTTTGTGATGCTTTGCCAGCATGCAGGGGGATTTTATTTTACCTCCAAACTGGGGCTCTCCTGCACCCCCAGCCCCTGTTGCTCACAGTCCTGGAGAGGCTGAGCATGTCCGAGGGGTGCTGAGCACCCATAGGTGCCCCCAGGGCACTGTCTGCGTCACCACAACTGAGCCTTGTGATAGCAAGACAAGACCAGCACGCAGGGGGATTTAATTTTACCTCCAAACTGGGGCTCTCCTGCACCCCCAGTTCCTGTTGCTCGCAGTCCCGGAGAGGCTGAGCACGTCTGAGGGGTGCTGAGCACCCCTAAGTGCCACCAGGACCCCAGGGTGCTGCCTGCGTCACCACAGCTGAGCCTCGTGATAGCAGGACAGGACCAGCACGCAGGGGGATTTAATTTTACCTCCAAACTGGGGCTCTCCTGCACCCCCAGCCCCTGTTGCTCGCAGTCCTGGAGAGGCTGAGCATATGGGAGGGGTGCTGAGCACCCCTAAGTGCCACCAGGACCCCAGGGCACTGCCTGCGTCACCACAGCTGAGCCTCGTGATAGCAGGACAGGACCAGCATGCAGGAGGATTTGATTTTACCTCTAAATTGGAGCTCTCCTGCACCCCCAGCCCCTGTTGCTCACAGTCTTGGAGAGGCTGAGCATGTGGGAGGGGTGCTGAGCACCCATAGGTGCCCTCAGGACCCAGGGTGCTGCCTGCACCCCCCTAGCTGAGCCTTGCCATGTCAGAGCCGGCACCCAGGGCGGATTTTATTTTACCTCCACTTTTGGGGCTCTCCTGCTCCCCATCGCTCCTGGCTGTTGGGATCTGGGGGCCCGGGGGGGTCTGTCACAGGGGTAGCAGCTCCGGGCACCCCTTGGCATCGTGGGACAGAGGGTGAATGTGGGTGACAGGTGCTTGGCCACCCGCCCGGGCACCAACATCCGATCAGGGCTGGGGTCGGTGCTGCAGGCTCAGCTCCGTGCAAGTGAAAAATTCCCCTTGGTGGGGACAGAGAGGGACAAGGACCCCCCCAGCTCCAGCCCTGCCTGTTGCACGCGCTTGTGCAAAGGGGAAAGGGCCAAGTGGGGATTCCCAGGTGGCTTTGGCGATGGCCAAAGAGCCACGATCTGGCCCTGCCACGCTTTGCGCCAGGTGAGGATCCATCCAGGGATCCTGGTGATCCGGCTGCGTATGGGTGAACAGAGTTGAGCCCAGCCCTTAAAGTTAATATTTGACCATTTCTGCTGGACTTTGCCCCGATAAGGTGCAGGCGCCTGGCTGAGGGGGGAAAAACGCTGCTGTCCCCCCAGATTCGGTGACTTTGTGGGGCACCGACACTCAGAGGTGAACCAGACCCCTTGGGGGCCACACGGGCTGGGCTTCCCACCAGGAATCCCCCCAGGATCAAAGGACTGATCCTGCCCAGCCGTCCTGTTCCATCTCCCCGTGCCTGTGATTTGGGGAGGGGATGGAGTCCAAGTTTGGCTGCAGCACGGGGATGTCCCTGCACCCTTCACACTCGGAGGGTCTGATCCAGCCCTTCAGGATGGGATGGGGTCCAGCCCATCACGGAGATGTGTCCCCTGCAGTGGGGATACCTGTGAGCTGGCGGTGGCTGCTGCAGCTCTAAAAATACCCTGGAGAAGGAGGAGGAGGGCTCTGTGCTGGGGTTATGTTTAGCTCTGGTCTGAAACCTGATGGGTGCGCGTCCCGCAGACCCTCACACCCCTGTGTGGGGGCACTGGGATGTCCCCCATACGTCCCCAGCTCCCAAGGTTTCCTTATCATAGAATCATAGAATCACTAGGTTGGAAAGGACCCACCGGATCATTTAGTCCAACCATTCCCATCAATCACTAACCCATATCCCTCAGCGCCTCGTCCACCCGTCCCTTAAACCCCTCCAGGGAAGGTGACTCAACCCCCTCCCTGGGCAGCCTCTGCCACTGCCCAATGACCCTTTCCATTGAATTTTTTTTCCTAATGTCCAGCCTGACCCTCCCCTGGTGGAGCTTGAGGCCATTCCCTCTCGTCCTGTCCCCTGTCCCTTGGGAGAAGAGCCCAGCTCCCTCCTCTCCACAACCTCCTTTCAGGTAATTGGAGAGAGAAATAAGAAGTGCTTTTCCCAAGCTTTAAGGGAAGCTCCTGTTTCCAAGCTGGGAAAGTAACCAGATTGATCTGGGAGGGTTTGGGGTCACTGTGAGGGTTCCGTGCTTGCTGGGGACCAGCCCAGGACCACTTTGTGTCCCCTTGGGGTGCCCCCCCAGCACCGGTGAGAGAGAAAAAGAGGTGTAGGCTGCCTTGATGTGGCCCCCCCAAGTCTTCCTGGCTCCTCAAGGATCCCCGTGGCCTCTCCCCGCTCTAGGAAGGGGCGCTGGATCTGCTCAAGTCCCTCACCGGCTACACCATGACCATCCCGCTGCTCCAGGTAAGGAGGTCTGGGTGGGAACAGACCATGGGGCAGCTCATCCTGTCCCCCCCCACCCCATACAAGCTGACACAGCCCTGAGGACTCATCCCTGCCCTGCGTCCCCAGACCACGCGGATCGGGGTGGCCGTCAACTCGGTGCGGAAGCACTGCTCGGATGAAGAGGTGGTGGCCTCAGCTAAAATCCTCATCAAGAACTGGAAGCGGCTGCTGGGTGAGCGATTCCAGGGAGAGGCAGGACCCCCCCTAAGCCCCAACTCTCTCCAGGCTGTTCCTGAACCCCAAACGTTGATGTTCTCCAGGGGGATCAGGGTGGGATCAGTGCCGAGGTGGGGCGCACAGGATCCCGTGCATCACGGCTGATGTAACCCAGTCCTGCTAGATGATGCATGGACTTCATGGATTTTCTAAGGGCTTGGTTTTCCTCTGTGATGGAGGGGTACAAACCAGCATGTGCCCTCACCAAAGGCTGAAGATCCCAGTCGTCCCTCCATCCTGGTGCCCTGTGCAGGTTTGGGCTGTGCCTGTGACACCCAAATCATGGAATGGGTTGGGTTGGAAGGGACCTCAAAGCCCATCCAGTTCCATCCCTTGACCATGGGCAGGGACACCTCCCACTGGATCAGGGGCTCCAAGCCCCATCCAATCTGACCTTGAACACCTCCAGGGATGGGGCAACCTGTTCCAGGCCCTCCCCACCCTCATGGTGAAGAATTTCTTCCTAATATCTTCTCTAAACCTTTCCCCTTCCAATGTAAAGCCATTCCCCCTTGTCCTACCCTTCTTCCAGAGTCCTCCAGCACCCCAAAAAAGGAGAAGGACGTGGATGGGAAGAAGGAGAAGGACGTGGATGGGGAGAAGGAGAAGAAGGAGAAGCGGTTGGGATTTGCCAGCTGCCCCAGTGAAGGGGGGAAACACCCCAGAAGCCGAGCTGAGAAGCACAAGGAGAAGCACAGGGAGAGGTGGGGGTCCCTGCCAACACGAAACCACCTCTGCTCACTCCTTACAAGAAGAAATGGCATTTATTTCTTTTCCCTTCTCTAGAGCTATTAATTCCCCAGGTGAGGGCTGCTTGGATAGTGCTTGTCTGACCCTGCCCCTCTCTCTCTGTCCCTAGGAAGCCCAGCAAGTCCAATTCTCACACCACCACCCCTCGAGGCCACCCTGCCGACTCCAGCTCGGAGAGGTACCTGCTGAAGGGCACGTCAAGGCTCTGTTAGACACCTCCAGCCTTGGGGAGGCTTTTCCAGCAGCCTAGGGGCTGGTGGGGCTCGGGGGTGACTTGGGGTGTGCAGAGGGGCAGGGTCTGGATCACTAGTTCGCAACGGGGATGCTGGGACCAGGCTCGCTGAGAGCATCCCTTCCTTCCTTCGGGCTTCTGCGATGAAGGGTCTCCAGCGATGGCCGGAGCCCCGCTGCGTCCTCGAAGAAGTCACCTCTGGATGGCAAGAAAGAGAGGTGGATGCCGGGGCTGGATGGGGATGGGAGAGGTTGGACCCCAGCCTCTCGCCGGGCTGCAGACGGGGGTCTGGACCTGCTCCCCGGTCCCTGTTGCTGCCCTCTGACACGGGGCTCGTCCTGCCAGGAGAGACTCTGCTGACTCGAGGTCCTCCACCACCTCGGCCATCTCCTCCTCTTCCTCTCCACAAAAGAGACCGTCGGGGGAGAGGTAAGGAGGGGTGCCCCTGGGAATGCTTTGGGGATGCTCTGGCCATGGGACTCGTGTCTGGGATGGGTAGAGATGTCTAGGAGCCCTGATCATAGAATCATAGAATCATAGAATCATCAGGTTGGAAAAGACCCACCAGATCATCGAGCCCAACCATTCCCATCAATCACTAACCCATGTCCCTCAGCACCTCGTCCACCCGTCCCTTAAACCCCTCCAGGGAAGGGGACTCAACCCCCTCCCTGGGCAGCCTCTGCCACTGCCCAATGACCCTTTCTGTGAATTTTTTTTCCTAATGTTCAGCCTGAACCTCCCCTGGTGGAGCTTGAGGCCATTCCCTCTCGTCCTGTCCCCTGTCCCTTGGGAGAAGAGCCCAGCTCCCTCCTCTCCACAACCTCCTTTCAGGGAGTTGGAGAGAGCAATGAGGTCTCCCCTCAGCCTCCTCTTCTCCAGGCTAAACACCCCCAGCTCTCTCAGCTGCTCCTCTTGTTCTCCAGCCCCTTCCCCAGCTTCGTTGCTCTTCTCTGGACTCGCTCCAGAGCCTCAACATCCTTCTTGTGGTGAGGGGCCCAGAACTGACCCCAGGATTCGAGGATCCTGCCATGGGCACTGGGATGTTCCCCCTGAGGACCAAATACTTCCCTGGGGAGATTCCTGTTGGCTTCCCAGTGGTCGCATTGATGTGCTGGTGCCTGAGGTCCTGCCACCTCTGGTGTCATCCCCACTGTGTCACCCCCAGGAGACCCTCTGTGGGCACCAGCCCCTCGCCAGCTCCCACCGGCTCCCGGAGGAACTCCAGCGACTGCAGGGAGGAGAGGTAGGAGAGACCCATCCCACTGCCGCAGGACCCCCAGCACGCACGACCCTTGGGCTGCACCGGGACCCCGGCACCTGCCTGTCCTCCCCGTGTGTCCCAGCAGAGCCAACAGCAGCAAAGCCAAAGCGGAGACCCCACGGACCCCCACCAGCCCCACCGTCTCGCCCAGCCCTTGCCTCCTGGCCCCCTGCTACCTCACAGGAGACTCGGTGAGGGACAAGTGCATCGAGATGCTGACGGCTGCCCTCCGCATGGATGGTGAGTGAGCCTGGGGGGTGCTGGAGCTTGGGGGGTGCCAGAGCGGGGCATACTGGAGTTTGAGGGGTGCTAGAAGTGGGGATAGTGGAGTTTGGAGGGTGCTGGAGAAGTGGTACTGGAGCTTGGGGGTGCTGGAGTTTGGGAGGTGCTGGAGCTGGGGATCCTGGAATTTGGTGGGTGCTGGAGCTGGAGATGCTGGAATTTTGTGGGTTCTGGAGCTGGGATGCTGGAGTTTGGGAGGTGCTGGAATTTGGTGGGTGCTGGATCTGGGTATGCTGGAATTTGGTGGGTACTGGATCTGGGATGCTGGAGTTTGGGAGATGCTGGAATTTGGTGGGTGCTGGAGCTGGAGATGCTGGAGTTTGGGAGGTGCTGGAGCTGGAGATGCTGGAATGTGGTGGGTTCTGGAGCTGGAGATGCTGGAATTTGGTGGGTGCTGGAGCTGGAGATGCTGGAATTTGGTGGGTTCTGGAGCTGGGGTGCAGGTGTCTAGGAGGTGCTGGAATTTGGTGGGTGCTGGAGCTGGAGCTGCTGGGATTTGGTGGGTGCTGGAGCTGGGGATGCTGGCGTTTGGAGGACCAACCCTCCAATAACCTGGGGCACGTCCAGCCCTGTGATGGCAAACCTAGCCCTGGCTTGCAAACAAACTGCAGCTGTAGCTCAGAGCTCAGCATTGAGCCCCGAAAATGAAAAAGAAGGAGGTTGGTAAGGTTCCCAGTAAGACATTGGCTGGGATCTTCATGAGGAAGTTAATTCTGGGTTCAAGTTGGGTAAAAGCAGTGGTTTTGAGAGATGAGGAGCCTGGGACAAGTTGAGGGGAAGAGGTGGGATTCTTGGGGGAGTTTCTCAGAGCATGGTGAGTCCCAGCTGGTTTCACAGCCAGAAGTCACCCCTCGGCCTCTCTGCCCTTTAGACGACTACAAGGAGCTCGGTGTCAACTGTGAGAAGATGGCATCGGAGATCGAAGACCATATCCTTTGGGGGAGCTGAGAGTGCCCAGGCTCTGGCTCCTGGGGGATACGTGGGGGTTCGAGAGTGGTGGTGGAGACAGGACAAGGGGTGATGGGGACAAGGACAGAGGGTGATGGGGACAAGGACAGAGGGAGACGTGCTCTGCTGTCCCTATTGCCTGCAGAGGGAGCCCAGACCCCAGTTAGAGGCTGATGCTGATGTTGATGCTGAGCATCCATCCACTGGGCAGCTGCTTTAGTCCAAAGGGTCTGTGTCCCACCCAGACATCAGGGACAAGCCTTCATCCCTAAGAAATAAACTCCAAACCCGTCCAAGGTCTCTTTTCTGAGCCTGCGTCTCTTGCCAGCCCTGGTCCACCACAGTGCTCGGGCTTCCCAGCTCTGTTCATCTCCAGCTCGGGGTCTCCCAGTGGTCCCTCAAGACCGTGGTGGTTCCCCCTCCTGGGTACACTTCGAGTTTTAGTGCATCCCAAACTCTTGCCATTTGTGTCTGGGGCCTTGTAGGACCTCAAAGTTGCCACCTCAGCTGCTGAGCCCCCTTCACAATGAACTCATGTCCCAGCACAGGACTTGGTGACAGCCCCTATGCCCTGACAGCCTTTGGGTGTCACAACAGGGAGAGGCAAAGTGGTTTCCCTCATCACATCCCAAGCTGTGCTTCATCCTACCAGATCCAAGCTCCCCTCCTGTGGTTTCCCAGGGAACAAAGCCCTGTTGAGATCAGCCACCTCCAAATGCACATCACCACTGGCCCTGGTGACAATTAGCATCACCGAGCCCACAGCAGCAGTGGGACCGACGTCCCCCCACCTTTCATAGAACCATAGAATCATAGAATCACCAGGTTGGAAGAGACCCATCAGATCATCGAGTCCAACCATTCCCATCAATCACTAACCCATGTCCCTCAGCACCTCGTCCTCCCGTCCCTTAAACCCCTCCAGGGAAGGGGACTCAACCTCCTCCCTGGGCAGCCTGTTCAGTGCCCAATGACCCTTTCCATGACAATTTTTTTCCTTTTGATTCCTTAACGGATCCCCACATATCTTCCAGGAGCTGAAGAGCACAGACATGAAGTATCGCAACCGGGTGCGGAGCAGGATCAGCAACCTGAAGGACCCCAAGAACCCCAGCCTGAGGAAGAACGTGTTGTGTGGGGCCATCCCACCCAGCCTGATCGCCCGCATGACTGCCGAGGTGGGCAGTGGGGTGGGGGCACGGGGCTCTCCTGGACCATATCCATGTTGCCTCCAGGGTGCTGAGATTCTCCCCAAGCTTCTGCTCTTGGAGACCACGTTGGTGCCCAAGGGGTGGCTGGATCTTTGCTTGGTGGTGCCCACACCGGGTTTGTCCCAGCATCTTCCCATCCCACCATCAGGCACAGGGAGAAAGGGGACACTGCCTGGTGTCCCCAGAGCCCCCAAACCCATCCAAGAGCCAAGTGGGGGATCAGACATTGGCAGGAATCAGGGAAGAAGGTCCTCACTCTTCTTCCTCAACCAGGGACCTCAAGTCAGGCTCCTGGCAGCCCAGCTCCCTCCATGGGGAGCTGGCTCCCTGCAGGCACCAGTTTTGGTTTAAGGATGAGCTGAATTTTCATCTGGATGAGCTGAATTTTCATCTGGATGAGCCTGAATCCTCCAGCAAGCACAGAGAGCAGGATCAGTCCTGGTCTTGGGGAGGGAGGGTGGTGGTTCCGTGGTGGTTTGCACCCTGTGCTGGCAAAGCCACGGCCACGCTGACCCTGCTGGGCTGGTGCTGGTGGCAGGAGATGGCCAGTGACGAGCTGAAGGAGCTGAGGAATGCCATGACCCAGGAGGCCATCCGCGAGCACCAGATGGCCAAGACGGGCGGCACCGTCACCGACCTCTTCCAATGTGGCAAGTGCAAGAAGAAGAACTGCACCTACAACCAGGTCAGCCCCGCAGCTCCTCCCCGTACCCCTAGGAGATTCCAGTTTGGGGGACACTGGAGGGGTCTCCGCTGACCCAGCTCCATCCTAGGTGCAGACACGCAGCGCTGATGAGCCCATGACAACGTTCGTGCTGTGCAACGAATGCGGGAACCGCTGGAAGGTCTGTACCCAACCGGAGGGGGACTCTGGGCACTCCAACCCTTTCCCAGCTTCGAGGGGTGGCAAAGGAGCCCCCCGAAAGGATGCTGGGAGGCTGGCTGAGGGCTCACCACCCACCCCGGCTCTTCCTCTCCTGCAGTTCTGCTGATGACGCCCAGCGACGAGGCTGGAGGGAAGCGGCGTGAGATGCGATGCTGCGATGGACGCGCTGAGGGGCCAGGGTGGGGAGGGAGCCAGTCCCTGCATCCCGATTCCCTCTTTCTTTGCACTGGGCTCCCTTGAACATCCCAGGAAACCCGGTTCTGGTGCTCGGTGGGTTCGCACGGAAAGAGCCAGGTGGATTCAAGAGGTTCTTCCCTGTAAACACCTGCCTGTATCTTGAGGTGTGCTGGAGCCCACTGAGAGCGGGCACATCCTTGGAAAGGGAGACTGCTCTGATCTGAGCACCTTGCTCTTCCCTGGGGAAAAAGTGGACTTAGATGATTTGGGGGCAGGAGGAGATGGGGCTGTGCTACTATCCTGGTGGCCAGGGGTGGGAAAGGGCCAGTTTTTACCCTGAAACATGTTCTTCTTCACCTAAGTGTGAGCAGCGGGAGAGCACGGAGGGAAGGATGGGTGGTTGGAAGGTGTCTGAATGCTGGAGAGATGCCACCGTGTTCCTCTGCTCTGTGAAACAGGGACTCGGCTTGAGGGAACTCTGTCCCCAGGAAAGAAGGAGGTGGAATGGAGTGGGAAAAGCCCTCCAGCTAGAGCAATAAAGGTGTGACCTGTCTCTGTGGCTCAGCCTGCTTCCTCGGTTTGCACAGCTCGGGTCTTGTGGTCTTCCAAGAGCCCCCAGCCAGCTCCAGGATGAGCCTTGGACCCACCAGCCCCTAGATTGGGATGTAATCATGACTTGATTGTTAAAAATCGGTGATTAAAGCCCTTTAATGCAGTCTGGAGTGGTTCCCTGTCTGGGTCTGCCTGCTGAAGGCTGTCCCACGGCTCTATCAACAGCCAAGAGGGTTTTCCAAGGAAAGGACATCGGAGACCGGCAGGGAGAGGCACCTTGGGCTACAGGAGGTGCAGGATGGAGCCTCGTGGTACTAAGCTTGTCCTTCACCACCACCAGGCTCTGCAAGGTGGAGGCAGCAAGATATGATGGGGACACAGGTAAGGTCACGGTGACCGTGGAAGGTGCTGCTCCCGCGCCTGCGTGAGCCAATGGGCAGGTGTAGAGGAGAACAGTGGAGCTGTTGGATCAACCGATCATTATTTTTTTTACCTTAGGCTAAGGTGTGAATTTTTCTCCAGGCAGAGCTCAAGGCAATTTGCCCCCAGATTTGGGTGTTAACTCCTTGGTCTCTGGGGTTCCTGACAGCCCAGGGAAGGGTTAGACACCCCTGAGAGGGCGTTTTTAGCACTCGTTAGCGTGGCAAAAATCATTAATAAGCCTCCAAGGCAATTATTTACACTTGCAAAGCATGTGTGGCTGCAATTAAGGAATGGAGTGGATTGTGGGGGATGAATAAAGCATCAATGTGACCTTGTGCAATGAGACAGGCAGCACCAGGGCTCATGTGCTGTCCCTGGGGTGCCACAGGGCATGTTTGAGTGGGACAAACCCAAACTGGGGGATTTAGACCCGTAATTTTGCAGTCTGATCCAGCCAAGGTGTCTGAGAAATACCAGAGGGAGCCTGGTCCCAAATATTTTGTACTGGAGCTCCTAACATCTCTGTGTCCATCTGTTCCACAGGGGACATGTCACTCCGGTTGCCCCTCAATCCCAGAGGAGCAAAGGGAGCAGGGAAGGTTAATGGCCTCAAGCTCCACCGGGGGAGGTTCAGACTGAACATTAGGAAAAAATTTTTCACGGAAAGGGTCATTGGGCAGTGGCAGAGGCTGCCCAGGGAGAGGGTTGAGTCACCTTCCCTGGAGGGGTTTAAGGGACGGATGGACAAGGTGCTGAGGGACATGGGTTAGTGATTGATGGGAATGGCTGGACTCGATGATCCGGTGGGTCGTTTCCAACCTGGTGATTCTATGATTCTATCCAGAGAGCTGGGCACTGCTGGAACCTCCCTCACCATCCACACCAGCATCTCCCCCACCCAGAGTGGACCAGAGAGCTCCTGGCCATGAAGGATGCTCCACTCCCTGTGCCGGGATGCAGGATCTGTGGTGTCACTGGGGCAGGGGACAGCAGGGGTCTCGCTGACATCCAACTGTTTTCAGGGCTTGAAACAGGCTCTGGGTGGCTGAACCTTCAACCTGCTCTATGGGGATGGTACAAACACAGCTGCATGTTGCAAAAACCCTAGTTCCCAGATTTCCAGTCTTCAAACTGGGATGGGTGGTGATGTTTGGGGTCTGGCTGAGCCCCCCAGGAGACGTCACCATCCTCTCCCCACTCGTCAACCCCAGATCTGCCGTGTCCCCAGGCCTTTCCCCTCCTCCTCTCCGCATCCCCCAGCCTGGTGAGGAATAAGTAGAGGCAAAAAACTCTGGCAGCTGCCAATTTTGCCAGCTCTCAGCCCAGGAGCCCCTCTTGAACTTTGGGGGAAGTGGGCACTTCAATTCTGATTTTTCATCAGTGCTCAAGAGGTGTAGCCGTGGCTTCAACCAGCGAATGCTAATTCTGGTTCCATCCCCTGCCCTTCTGCTCAGACAAGAGCCCTCAGGAGTTTTGGGGCTCTGTCGCAGCCCTGGGCTGAGCTGGGGCTGTTCGTGACCTTGCAATGATGGAGAGGCTGGTACAGTCCCTGCTGGGTGCACAGAGAGCCTGGAGGGCTCCCCCGGAGCTCCAGGCTTTAGATGCTCCAGAGCTTCAGTGGAGGTTGGTACCTGCCTTTCCCTGCATGAGATGCTAAATCCTTGCTGTGATGGAGATGTTATAGTTAATCATAGAATGGTTTGAGTTGGAAGGGACCTTAAAGGTCATCTAAATCCAACCCCCCCTGTGCCACCTCCCGCTGGATCAGGGCCTCCAAGCCCCATCCAACCTGGCCTTGAACCCCTCCAGGGATGGGGCAGCCACCAACCTGTTCCCTCATGGTGAAGAATTTCCTCCTAATATCTAATCTAAATCTTCCCTCTCCAATTTATAGCAATCCTCCCTCGTCCTATCACTCCATTCCTTTGTAAACCTCCAACATTTTCATGTGATGTGCCTCTCCCTGCCTGGGTTCCCCCATCCCACTGTGGTGATGGGGACAGCCCCCACGGTGCCACCAGCCCCCATCCCTTCTCCGTGGCTTGTCCTGAGCCATCTCCTGGGGACACTGTCCCCTGGGGGCAGAATCCAGCACGCAGACCCCTGTGCATCCACCTTTTCATTTGCAATCCCAGCTCACCCAGGGATCAAACCCCCTGCTCCCCAGCCCCCTGGGCTAGTTCCCATCACGGAGACTTCGCCGCTGCCCTTCTCCCCCGCATTTTTCCCTGTCTTGACAAAAAAAGATAAAAAAAATCATCGCTTTGCTGTTCAGTGGTTTCCGTGGCAACCCCATTTCCCCATCCTCTCACTCGATGCCTCGCTAACCCCCTGGTCGCTGGTCCCCAGAGCACGGTGGCAGGGATGGAGCGGGAGGTGGGGTGTCCTGACTCCCTCTGCCAGGGCTGGTCCTGCAAGAGGGACCTTAGGCTAAGGGCTCACTGAGCCCCTGGGCTTCTTGGCAAGGGGATGGAGTGGCTGAGGGTGAATCATGTTGGAACTGAACTCAATTCACGCAGTTTTCGTGATGGCCTTTACCCCTCTGTCCAGGTCCTCGTGCTCCCCTGCCCTGGGCAGCAGGACTCACCCTCAGCATCGTGGAGGATCCTCTCTGGGGTGATGCCGTGGCTCCCCTCCAGGAGGCTGGCAGTGGTTTGGGGACTACTTCTGGTCCATGGGAGCATCTCTGGAGCCGCCAATTAAACCCATTCCTGTGCCTGGGCTGCAGCATCGCCATCCAACACACATCAGGATGGCTGAGAGCTGGTGCCTCTCCAGCAAAAGCCCAGCAGTTCCTGGTTTTTAGTCTGGGGTGATGAATCCGGGGCCAGAAGGGGATGGCAGGGTGCATGCTGGTGTTTCTCCAAGCCTTGGGTTGAGGCATCAGGCTTGCAGATGAGCCCAGACCCTCGGACACAGCAGAGACACAAGGATGCACCCAAAGGTCTGAGTCTGACCCTCGTTAGGACTGTCCCACCATAAGCCGTCAGCTCCTGGCACCTCCTGAGCCACCTTCCCTGCAGCCACTGGAAACCCAAGTGATGTTTGTCCGTATCCTCATCAGCTGCCTGGTTCTCCCTCTCCTTCAAGGTCAGGAGGCTCTGCCTGGTGGTCTCACTGCAGAACCACAGGGATTGTCCTCTCCGGTCACTGGCAGTGGGACAGAGCGGCTTATCCGGGTGACAGCCTTGGGTCCAGCTCTCCAGGTTGTCTAATTGACAACCTGGTTAAGGACCCAGCATCATGGGAGCCATCCACGAACCCAGCTTTTAGCTTTGTGGTGTAATCCTGCTCCATCCTCCTGCATTTCAGGGCTGCTCGAATTTGTGATGAAGGAAGAAAATGCGCATTAAATGGGTTATACAGACCCTCCACTGGCTCCAGGCTCAGGGCTATGAGCTGAAGGGGTGCCCCAAGGAAGGGTTTGCCTTCAAAAACCAGAGAAACGTGCCAGAGCTGCTGCAAGGACAGAGGGAAAACCTGAGCCTGCAGCCTCTGCAGTAAAAGCTGGGGGATACACGAGGTGAAGAACAGACCCCAAACCTCCCATCCTGGCTGCCTGAGCTCCTGTTTGCAGGGACAAACTTTCTCCTCCTGAGGGAATATCCCCCCTTTTGTAACCAGAAGGACTCATAGATGTTATTTCCTCACCTCCAGCTCTTTGCTTGGTGCTCTCGTCCCAGCTCTTTGGCAGGGCTGGGCAGGTCCCTGTGCAGAGGTGCTTATTTTGCGAGCCGAGCAATCAATAAGTAATTATCCACCAGGCACTTGCTGCCACCCCAGACCTCAAAAACCACATGCAATATTTCTCTGCCCGACAGACACGCTTTGCCATTGTCAGTGGACAGGCTTGAGCTCTCCGGGGAAAAGAGCCACAGCTCCATCGGAGCTGAACCGCATCGCTCCTGCCTTCGCGTTGGAGATGCTCTCGTGGGTGACGTCTCCGAGGTGACACTTGGTGTTGCAGGGACCATTCGTTCAGGTGGAGGAGCCAGCTCTGCTCAGGAATTTTGTTGATTTGCAGCGCTGAGGTGGTTTGGGGAGGGCAGGAATCATCGAATCATAGAATTATAGAATGATTCTATGCAGGAATGATGCTGAAGGTGCTGAACAGGGTTGGGGGAGCCCACAAAATTCCTCATGCCCAGGTGAGCTGGAAAAGGCACCTGCCGTGCTCCCGAAACCAGGGATGCATTAGAGCTTTGCTGAGCTCAGGAATGCTAACAGCTATCCCCAAAATCCCAACTTGGTATCCCCAAAGCACAAAAATCCAGCTCCAGCCTGATGTTAGATGAAAGCAAGAGCCTTAGTGGCCCTAAATTGTTTAGGGGGACCCTGTCTACTTAATCTCCTTTGAGGTGGAGGCTTTCAACCACTCGGCTGCTCTACTGATGGGCTTTTTATCAGCTTTTTGTTTGAATTAAACCCCAAAGCTCTGGTTTTCCTGAGCACAAAGGACACAGAGGATGGGGTGTGGTGGGATTTGGGGGCTGGATCCCATGGGTACCAGCTGTCAAAGGATGTGGAGTTGTGGTGGGTCCTTAAATACCTTGAGAAGCAGGGCAGGAGTCTACGGGACAATCCCAGCAGGACTGTCTGGGCACTGAATAATGTACAAATATTGCTGAAATAGGGGGCAAAAATTACTGAGCCTCTCAGCGCCAGGTCTGGGCTGGGATGCAAACCGAGGAATTTCCTTTCTCCTTCATTTTTTCTGTGTTGATGCGAGTGAATCAGCCACTTTGGAGCAGCTCCGAAAACAACACGGTGATTGCCCTTGCCAGCCTGGCTCTCCCCTGGCCAAGCCAAAATACTGGGAGCAAAGCCATGGATTTGTGCTGACTGGCTGTTTGGGATCAGTTTTCCTGCAAAACAAGGGAGAGGGAAAAAAAAATAAATCCATTTGCATCTCCAGTGTTTACAATTCATCGGAGGGAAAGGTTTGGTTGAGTTGTAGGGGGCTAATTCTGCAGAGCCCTGAACCGCCGCAAGTTTTTTGATGATGAAATGCATCAAATGAGCCCAAACTGGACCCAAAGCCTTGCTCCTATAATGAAACATCTTGCATGGAAAAAAACTATGGGATATACTTTTCCTAAAGGAAAATCTGTGCCTGTTTGTTTCCTGGCTGAAAAGGTTTGCTGAGTCTGCAGAGAACTTTGATCTCAGCCTTCCTCAAATCACAGCACTTGGCAGTGAGTTTTTTTCCCCTGCTGGGGCTGAACAGGCAGAGGAGGAAGAACTGAGCAAAGATTCCCCCATTAAAAGAAAAATAAACCCACAAAAAGCAATTGTTCTTGACATTCAGCTGGAGTTGAGGATGCTCTTCCCTCTGGGAGCCAGGATGGAGGAGACACCAGGGAAAAAAACCCAAGAAATGCTATAAAACTGCTTCCCGATCCCCTAAACCACATGAATTCCCATCTCCGCACTTCCCACATCGCGAAGTCGACCTAAATATTACGGAGGAAAAAAAAAAAGTACCGCTTATTTTTCTCCCTGCCTGGAGCTCTCGGGCACTCGGCAATTAGGAGCAGCAGATTAATCTTGAGTGATATAATGAAGTGCCGGGCGGCTTGAGGAAAGGGCTGGCCAACAGGGGCCGTTTGTTCTCTAAATTAGCAGGGTTTGAGCTGGGTTTGGGTGCAGGGAGAGCACCCACGGTGGGAGGAAAGAGGAGGAGGCTGGGGAGCTCAGCTGGATGCTCAAGGTTCATCCTCTGCATCCCACTGCATGGACCAGGTTGGGTTTTGGCTGGATATTCAAGGTTCATTCCCATCTCCTGGTCCTCTGCATCCCACTGCATGGACCAGGTTGGGTTTTTGCTGGATATTCAAGGTTCATTCCCAGCTCCTGGTCCTCTGCATCCCCCTGCATGGACCAGGTGGGATTTTTGCTGGCTGTTCAAGCCTCATCTATCTGCCCCTGCTCCTCTGCATCTCACCGCATGTATCAGGCAGGCTTTGCACTGCAGAAGAAAAATGACCTTTGCATATTTTCTAACCCCAATTAGCTTTCCTGCAGCATCCCTAAAGCATCTCTCCGCACACTTTTCCCCACTCCAGCACGTCCCAGACACACGCAGCCCCCGAATAATGATTTTCTTGAGCAAAAATTGCCCCAGGATGGCAGGTTGGGGTGGTGTCCAAGCTCAGGTTCGGCCCTACCACGTCTGTGCCTCCTTTCTCCAAGGTCCTCGTGAGCCCGAAAGCTGAGAGCAGCTGGCACTGAGGGCCACATTCTTCCCGTGAGCCGCCTTGTCTTTCCAAAATGAACTTATAAATAGCTTGTCCTGTAATGAAGTGATTGCCCAGGAGCTGTGCCACCACCGCTCTTAGCAAACCCATTACCCAGAGCAGCCAATTTACTCCCGAGCCTGGCAGGGTCAGCGACCGTCGGGGAAGCAAACGCTAATTAATTGCACTCTGCAAAGCAGCTTGGCCGAGCACGGCGTGCAATTAGAGAGTTAACTGCAGCCGCCGCTGCCCTGGGATTGTGGCTAAAGGGGTGACCGAGCTGCGTCGGGGAGGAACCCGCTTCAGCTTCAGCAATAACTCAGGGTGAGAACTTTGTGTCGGGGATGCTCGTGTCCCTCTGCAAACGTGGGTATCGATGAGGCTCTGATGCTCTTGCTCGTACGCGCATCCCTCCAGCCTCTGCATCACCTGCCCTGGTCCAGCGCTCGTTTCCATCATTGTCCCCTCTGTCACGGGGACTTATTCCCTCTGCCCAGCCCTTTTGCAGGTAAACGTGATATTTCCTCGGGCCAGGAGAGCTGCTCTGAATAGAAAAACTCCTGGTGATGGGAGGAATCGTGTGCTAATACCCTCACATCGCTGCCGCGGTGAGTCATCCAGGCCCTCCGAGGATCCTGGCTGCTGCGCTTGGATACAGAGGAAGGTAGAAGAACAAGGCGAGAGGAAAAATTGCTTCGCTCACAGGATATCTTGGCTACATCAAGGAAAAAGAAACCGTCCCCTTTGTCATCCACCCACAGCTCCCGTCCCAGGGCCTCGGGGAGGGAGGAGGATGGTGTGGACAAGGAGAGAGGCTCATTTAGCAGAGAAATGGGAGCACTTAGCCTGGGAGCATTTAAAATCATTAACGGAGCATAATTATTAGTGTTTTTCTTCCCCCCGGTAGCTGGTGCATCTTTGTGGGCAGGAGGAGGATGGGTGTCTCCACCAGGCTGGTGGGAGGAAGCCATCCTGGGACTGGGAATGAGATTGGAGCAAGACTTCGAAGGGGGTTTTTGCCTCCCTTCACCCATGGCAGCATCCTTGCTCCATCACTCTTGGTTCTTCAGCCGTATCCGTGCATCCTGTGTGCTTTGCTGCATCCATGGGGACGGGATGGTCCTCAGCTCCCAGGTCGCAGCCAGCCCTGACCGAGCTCTGCTCCCTGCCACGTTCACATGGAAAGGGGGAGTTAAACCCCAAACAATAAAAATATCTCTTAAATCAACAGCATTTTAGCTCAGCCAACACCTCCTTGAGCTGCGGCTGCTTCCCGAGGCGGCTCTGCCTCCACCGAACCAGGGAGCGAGAAGGGATTTACACATCAAATGCATCCTCTCCTCCACACTGCTGCAGCCAAAAACTTGAGAGAGGAGGGGGGAGAGATCTGTTTCCAGCCTGTTTCTCTCTCCTCCATAAGTAAACATGTCCTATGGTCAGAGAGCTGCCTTCAGCCCAAGGGTTTTGTTAGGCATCGGTCATTTAATATTGCTTTTAAATACTTGTGCCTGGCTCCCAGCCACTTCACCTGGCCCTGAGTGGGGATGCTGGCATTTTGTGTTTAGAAAATACGTATCTATATTTAGATAGGCAGACAGATAGATATGGAAGAAGAGCTTTTCCAATCATTAAACCACCGCATTCAATTTTTCTTTATTACTCTTCCTCGTTTTACTGCAGGCTGGGCTCCCAACCACTCCCCCCGGGCAGCCCAGCTGAGACCCACAGGAACGCAGCCCTAAAAGGGTTCTCCAGCAAAATAAACAACCCCAAGCTGATAATCGGAGAAGAAATCTTCCCTGCAAATGTCTTCCCAAGGTTGAAGCGGGTGGGAAGAGGACAGGGACGTGGCTGGAGGGTTGAGACGATGGCCCGGAGCTGAGTCTGCCCCTGACTTTGTGCAGGGCTGTGATGGCTTTGATGGGAGCCGGTGGAGGATCCTGCACATCTGTGAGATGCAGGAGAGGGGTGAGGGGGAGATATATATTTTTTTTGTGCTTTTCAGAAGAAGAAAGAAAAACAAATAAGAGAGATAAATCACTGTCTCTGATCAGCTGTCGCAGGTTTTGCAGGCTGGAGAGGCTGGAGGAGGGGGAGCTGCCTTTGAAGCTGGGAAAAGCACTGACAGGCGATGCCGCAGCCTTGGCTGGAGCTGCTCCTCTTCCTCCTGCTCCTACCTGCTCCTTGCCTGGCACTGCCATGCTCGCAGCCAACCCTTGGGATGGCCAAAATCCCCCTTCAGGGGTGCCCAGCATCCCGTGTGACCTCGGTGATGCTCGCACGCCAGGCTCTCACACCACCAGGGATTTATCTCCTCCAAGACCCATCACTGATGGGATTCAGCTCACAGTTTAAGCCACCCCAGCTTGGATCTGTCTGGATACCTCCTCTCTGCTAGTAAAGACCAAAACACAGGTTCTAACACCCTCCGAGGTCCCCCCCAGCCCAGTGCTCACTGGCATCCCCACTCCTTTCCCCATCACCGCCTGGCTTTCCCTGCTTAACACCATGACCACAGACCATCCTGCTGGTCTCCAGAGATTCCTGGTGCTCCTGATGGACCAGGAACGCCGGCAGCGGCTCTGCCCCAGGGCTCAGCATCGCTCCCAGCAGCGGTGAGGGAAGCAGGTGGCTGTCTTGAAGAGACGCAGCACTGAGCATCCACCATCTGTGTCCCGTCGGATAGAGGAGGTGCTGCTCTCCCCAGGTGCTCTCCCGAGGCCATCGGGACAAGCTGAGGACAGATGGCAGCAAGCTTCTGAGTTTTTCAGGCTGGGAAGCAACACAAAGCAAAATCCCTGGCGCTGGCGAAGAGGAGAAGGAGGGACCGGCCGTAGCAGGGGCGGCATCGCTGTGAACGGTGACAAGCATCTTCTGCAGCTCTTCGGTGAGGGTGGGAAGGTTCATTCCCTTATTTGAAGCTTTAAGGGCACGTTCTCACCTCCTGCTCCTCGCCAGGGGCTTGCACACATTCACAGAACATGGGAAAGGGGGATGCACAAGGAGAAAAAAGACAAGCCCTCACCTTAGGGCTGTGTTTGACACAGGGAGGAATGTTTTGCTGTGAGGGTGGGGAGCCCAGAGCAGTGGTGGCTGCCCCATCCCTGGAGGGGTTCAAGGCCAGGTGGGATGGGGCTTGGAGCCCCTGATCCAGTGGGAGGTGTCCCTGTCCATGGCAGGGGGTGGAACTGGATGGGCTTTGAGGCCTCTTCCAATCTGTGATTCTATGATTCTATGAAAGCAAAGTGCCAGCTGGAGTCAGATGCTCTTTCTGCAGCTCCTGATGATGATGCCTCCACGACCGAGACACACAAACCCTCATCCTTTAGCCCAGACACAAACCTTAGCCAAACTCTCCTGCTCTTTTCCACAGGGTTTCCACCACACGGAGGTCTCTTCCTCTCCCACCCCAAACCAACTCATCCCACAGACATTTGGAGAGCTGGGAACAAGTAGAGAGGGGAACGGAGCTTTGTGCGTGGAGCAAGAGGCACCAAAGCTGCTGGGAGAGAGGAGGCAGCCTGCGATCTGCAATTTGATGCAGATCGAGAGCAGCACGATTGCAGCTGAGTTAGCGCTGACCTGGATTCACAACATCAAAGGCAACACCAGCTTCTTCCCCAGCGGCCCCGGAGCCCGTGGAGGAGGTGAATCAATGGGCTGGAAGCCTCCGCGTCCCTCTTGTCCCAGCACTGGATCCGCAGTGGATGCGCTGGTGGTGGCTTGGTTTGGGGACTGTGGGGCATGGCAGGAGCATCCCCCTGCTCTGAGTGTTGTGATAGGAAGGTAAAAACCTGCAGAAAAAGTGTAATTTACATACTGAGAAGGAAAACTGCCTCCCTCATGACCAGAGTGGTTGAAGGTCTAACCCTTATTCTGCTGGTGCAACAAGAGACACCAGCAAAGCCCCTGTCAGACCCATGGGAGATAGAAAAATGGACCTTATTCCCTCAAGAAACCCAGATATCGAACACACACACACACACACATATACAGGGCTCTTGTCCTTCCAACATGTCATGACCAGCCACAAGCACCAGGACACAGGATCCCCCTGTCAGAGTCACCAGGACATGCAGTCCCCAGGTCACAAGCACCAGGACACATGGTCCACATCTCCCAGCCTGAAGACACCTGCTCCCTGCCCCAGAACCCCCAGTTCCAGCCCTTTTGGGGAGTCCGAGGCTCATCAATTCCCATCAATTCCCTCCACCGGCAGCTCCACACTTCCTCCTGTCTCCGAGCAGCATCTTGCCCTGGATCCCCATCCCCTCCCTCCCCAAGACGGTTCATTTATGAGATGACTCACAGCTTGTTAACGCTCCCGAACGCGCATCGGGTGGAAAGCAGTGATGCCACCTCCAAGAGGAGAGGCTGGAGAGGGGGGGGACAGCCTGGCCTCACAGCTCCCTGAAATTCAGGGAGACGCTGCCAGTTCCCAATCAATGCTCCATTGTCAGCCGAAGGAGGCGGGGGGAGTGGTGAAAATATCTAAATAAGCAACAATCAGGGAAAAAAAAACAGGCTCCTGTGGGGACTGAGTCCCCTGGGCATGGGTTATGGTGCAGCATCCTTTGCTGCAAGCATCGTTCGAGGAGGCTGGAGGTGTCTGTGAGCCACACGCTGGCTCCATCCCACCCCTGTCTCCAGAAGCCTGGGTGAGGAAAGAGGTTTCAGTAACTCCTCAAATCAAATAATCAGTTTGGAGGCTTTTTTTTTCCAAGGAAAGAGGATGACCCAGCCCTGTGAGGACCCTCGGAGCACCCAGCCCTGGGTGGGAGCAGGGGGCTTGGGGCAACCTGGTGAGAGGAGAGTCCCTGGGACACTGCAAGCATCTTGGGGACAATGAGAAGATTTTAGGGACACCAAGAACATCTCAGGGACACCGAGAACATCTTAGGGGCACCGAGAATATCTTAGGGGCACCTAGAACATCCCAGGGACACTGAGAATATCTTAGGGACACGGAGAACATCTTAGAAGCACCTAGAACATCCCAGGGGCACCAAAACCATCTCAGGGATGCTGGTGGCATCACCCCTAGGGACATCGCTGATCTCCAGGGATAGGATCAATGCCTGCAAAGCATCAGGCTATTTTTCCATCCATCCCTGGCCATCTCGCAGCACATCAACCACTATGCAAATACCCTGCCCCGGGAGACAGCCTCCCCGCACACAATGCTGAGAAACTAAGGCTGAGAAAAAAAACCCCAAAACAACAACCCACCCCTCTCCCTTGCCATTCAGCCACGAATAATGGTGAGGCAGAGAAGAATCTCATCTAATTTTAACTCCCATGACGGACGGGATTTGTTCTTTCCCAGCAGCTGCCCTGCAAGGTATGAAAACACTCAGATCTGTTGACGTGGGAAAACAAAACACGCAAATCAGCCCATTTTCCTCTTCAAGGCCAATTTACCCGAAGCTGTCATCAGAAGAATGGGAAGTGATGAGTCTTGGGGAGGCGAGGGGAGCAGCCTGGACCCACAGTGGGTACCGGTGCGGTTGGACCGATGCTCGTGGTCCATTTTTTCCCTTTCTCACAAGCCCCAAACATCTCAGATCTACAGAAAACAGAGTGTGGTCCGTCTCGTTGAAATGCTGCGATTCCCCAAGGTGTGATTCTGCACATGGCCCTGAGAAAAGGGGAGTGCAAACGGAGCCCTCAAAGAGTGGTTCACCTCGAGCTGTGATGGGTAAATCCCATTGTTTATATAAGGGGAGGGATGGAGGGATGGATGGATGGATGGATGGATGGATGGATGGAGGGATGGAGGGAGGGATGGATGGATGGATGGATGGATGGATGGATGGATGGATGGATGGATGGATGGAGGGAGGGATGGATGGATGGATGGAGGGATGGATGGATGGATGGATGGAGGGAGGGATGGATGGATGGATGGATGGAGGCATGGATGGAGGGATGGACGGATGGATGGAGGGAGGGATGGATGGATGGATGGATGGATGGAGGGAGGGATGGATGGATGGATGGAGGGATGGATGGATGGATGGAGGGAGGGAGGGATGGATGGATGGATGGATGGATGGATGGAGGCATGGATGGAGGGATGGACGGATGGATGGAGGGAGGGATGGATGGATGAATGGAGGGATGGATGGATGGATGGATGGATGGATGGATGGATGGATGGATGAGCGAGAGAGGGAGGGAGGGACAAACAGACAAACTCCCATTTGGGAAGAGAGTGCTTGCATACAAGATTTCTCTCAACAACACATAACCTGCTCTCCGCCTCTCGCTGAGGCCGATGCTTGTCCCAGCACCCCAGGATTCTCAGATGGGGACCAGGGACCGTGCAGCTCCAGCACAGCCACGCTCAGCCCGGACCTGGCAGCTTCGTTAACCACAGAGGGTTCTTTTGGGAGCTTCCCCACTGCTCTTCGTGCCTTGCTCTCAGTGCAGCTCCCCCACGGGAAGCTGGAGGCTGGTTACAGCCCAGTTTGTTCTCCAGCTCCGAGAAATGATGCTCTGGGGTCTGTTTCTCAGCAGATTTCAGGACAGGACACCCCACCAGCCCTCCCGCAGCACCCACCTAGTGCAAACACAACCCTGCTCCTCTTCACACGTGCTTTTTCTGGGCGTTGCACCACCTGCCTGGATTTCCAGCCTTGTGGAAGCCTGGATCCCATCTCCAGCTTCCCATCTTTGACCTGGAAAACCCCAGCGGCTCAGCCTGGAGGCTCCTCCTGCAGCAGAAGGAGCTGGTTAAGCTCGCACTGCTCAGCCCAGGTTGCTGTCTGCCTCGCTTAGCCCAGCTGCCTCCTCGCGTGATGATCCCCCTCCAAGCTCCTCTTATGCATCCCGCTATTTTTAGGCTTCGCCCTCAGACCCCATGACGGGTTCGCGCCCCTGAGGGCAGACGGCGTCGCTGAGCAGAAGGGAACGGAGCTGGTGGGCTTGACAGGACCCGGTGCCTCCCTTCACCACCTTCCTTCCCTGCAGGAGGGGTTGTATTTGCCACCAAGAGCAAAGTCATGCAAATCAAGTCTCTGCCTTCGCAGGGAGTAGATGAAGCACTCAGGAAACTTTCCAAGCAGCGTCTGATTTTTGACTTCTGATTTTCGGCTTTCCCTTTGCCTGCTTCTCCCCTCGCCCTCCACAACAGCATTTTTGTGGGGTTCTTTGCTGATGGAGAACTGCTCAAGAGGAGCCCAAATAACCCTATTGTGGCAGCAAAAAAAAAAATCCAGTAAAAAGGGAATTTAAGCACCGAGGAGGGGGAATAAAAAGAGCTTCTCATCATGCATCACAGCCCTGAATTGTCACAGGCGAGACTCAGCCAAACTGGAAATATATCAATGTAAAAATATTGATCTATGTTTTTATATATTTGTATTTATATCTTATTTATATACCTGGCAGAGCTCCCTGGTGCCCATCTCCCCAGCAAACACCTCAGCCGTGAAGCAACCAGCACAAGACACATCCCGGTGTTGCGGGACCCCTGATTCAAGGCTTTCTCCAACCAGACAAGGTAGGCGGCTCAGTGTCCTCCTGAGAGCCCAAAAACCTCTGGGGAGAAAGCATCTCCCCCCTTCCCTCCTCCACTAACCTCTAGACATTCCCTTGGCTTTCGACTGGAGTCCTGCCAGAGCAGATTCATGGCTCCGGCGTGTTATTTTTATGGCCATTTTAATTAAAACCAATAAATTCCAGAGGGGAAGAGGGTCTTCCCACATTGAAACACGCTTTGTCAAGATTGCAGACTCCGAATAAATCAAAACGCCGCCGTTGGCTGCTGTGGTTGTAAATCCCCCTGGAAGGACCCCAGCTCTTCGGGCAGAGGAGCATCATGAATTTTCCTCCTCCACAGCATCGCTCAAGCCACCTCGATTGGATTTAACTCCTCTCTGAGCAGGGGCTGCTTGGGGAGGGTGGGAAAGGCAGCATCCCCCTGTTATCCAGGTGAAAATATCAAGCTGGGGAGAACTTCCTAGGAGGAGGAATCTCCTGTAGGAGAGCAAGAATCAAGCCAGGATAAAGTGGCATCAATAAAACTTGGTGCAGAGAGATCCCAGCAGCCTGGGTGCCCTCGTTCCTGGCTTGGGACCCAGTGAAGGACTTGTAGGAGCCTTTATTTCTTTTCACCTGCTGCATGCACAGACCTCAAGCTCCGCACACCGTAACAGGGTTGATGCTCTCCCCTCCAATGTGACCTCCCTGCCTCAGTTTCCCCAGGTTTGGAAATGGTATCGATGGCAGGAGCCCAGCTCAGCAGGTGGAGCAGCAGCAACTGAGCGCAGGCGGATGAACAGCAAAGCCCTTTAAAGATTTTCCATTTGTTTTATGTATCCGCTGGGTTTATTTTTAACATTCCAGCTGAAACAAATAAATAAATGCCAGAGCTGAGCCGAGAGGACGTGTTTGCTGGAACCTGCCAGGATGATTAGTCCTTTGCTGATAACCCCTTGGAAAAGGGTCAGTGTGGGGTCTCTGGCTGCGCCGGGAGCCGAGCTAAGGGATGAGCCCGTTTCCAACGAGCTCTTCAGCCACACTAAAAGCTATTTTGCACTCCCTGACCCGACGTTTCCCTCCTGCCGGGAGCGATCGGCAGCCAGACTGCGTCAGAGCTGTGCACAGCAGAGACTTGCCACCTTGCACTGAGCCTGGGAGGCTGTTTGCACCCCGGGAAGGTGTTTAAGCCCCGTGTCCCAGAGGAGACGCACACGCAGGACGCAGCTCTCCATCCCTCCTGCTCTTTCCATGCCTCCTCGCAAAGCCAGGGGTGGAAAACACCCTCTAGGCAGAGGCTGGTGCATCGCATGAGGATGCGAAGCGCAGGACCCAAGGCAGATATAACACATTCAAGCCATCCCAGTGCTCCCAGTTCCTGCTCGTCTCCATCCCATGACCCCTCCAGGACAAAGCTGGGACCGCTGCCACCAAAACCCTCGCTCGGTGACGGCTGAAACGCAGCACACGTCATTGCTGCCTCCTCGGTCAGTGGCCCAGGAGCTGTTTACCAGCTGAAACATCAGATGAATGAAGAGCTATTAATTCCTTCCTAGGCGTTTTTATGAGGCTCTTGATGAAGTATCTGCATGCTTTGACACTGCAGGAGTTTTATGCTGGCAGAGCACAACACAGATGAAAAAACCCCATCTCCAGGGTTGAACCAGCTGCTGGTCTTTCCTTCACATCCTGTGCTTCCAACTCCATCCCTCCTGAGCCAAAAGCACCTAAAATTGCTGCAAACCATCCTCCCTGACCAAGGCAGCTCCGTCCTGGGGCACTGGGTGATGAATGAATCCATCCCCAAAGCAAAGAGGTGTTGGAGGCACCCAAAACACAGGTCCCCAAAGCCACCGCATCCATTGGGTCTCCAGGGAAAAGACCCTGAAAGGAGGAGACCTGCTGGAAGGGGATGGACGATGTGTCCTGCCCCAAGGATGTTAAGCATCCTTGGTAAGAGGAGGGTGACTCCGAGTACCCCGCAAAGTCCAGCTCTTCCAAGCAGGCGGTGCCGAGGGGTCCGTGTTTGCACCCTGACCCTGCAGCATCCCCCTAAATCCCTCACCCTGCTGCAGCATCCCTCTTTCTTCCTCCTCCTATAATACTCCTCTCACAGTATCCCTTCTAAACCCCCCCTGTATCCCTCCTAAGCTCCCCCAGCACTGCTCCTCAAGTCCCTCTTCAGCATCCCCCCGCCTCCAAATCCCTCACCAAACCCCCAGCTCCCTCCTAAATCACAGAATCTTCAACATCTCCCCCCCCAGCATCCCTCCAAATCTCCCCACTCACTGCATCTTTCCAATTCCCTTCTCCAACCCCCCTCCCCACTCCCAAATCCCCCTGCAACACCCCTCAAACCTCCTCAGCACCCCCCAAAATCCACCCAGCACCCCCAACACCCCCAGCATATAGGGTGGAGAAACGCATAGGGTGGTGGTGGGGGGATCAGAGAGACCCCAGCTTCGCTTTGGGAACAAGGGGGCTGTTTGTGTGTCGTCGTCCCCCCTGCTTCCAGACAAAGAAAACCCGCAACAGCCGTAGCGTCGAGACACATCGCACGCCCCCCTCAAGCGTGGGGTCCCCCGGGATGCTCAAAGCCGCCCCCGTAAGCGCTCGGTGGTCCTGGGGGAGAGCGGCTGGAAGGGATGGGGAGCAGGGAGAGACAGGGATTGGGGTGGGGAAGGCTGGCAGGGAGGAAGGGATGGAGGAGGGGGATGCAGGTAGAGACCTGGGGGGTGGGAAGGGAGGTAGGGATGGAGGAGGGGGATGCAGGTAGAGACCTGGGGGGTGGGAAGGGAGGCAGGGATGGAGGAGGGGGATGCAGGTAGAGACCTGGGGGGTGGGAAGGGAGGTAGGGATTGAGTGGGGGGGGTGATGCACATAGGGACTGGGGGGAGGCAGAGCTAGGTGAGAGGGGATGTGGGGGGCAGGTAGGGATCTGGGGTGAGGAAGATAGGAGAGAACGGAGGGATGGGATAAGGAAGGCAGAGACTCAGGAGGGTGACAAGGACCTGATGGAGGGAGGAGGGCAGGGATGGGGGGAGGCAGAGACCGGGGCCGGGGGAGGGGGTGACAAGGACCTGATGGGGGGAGGAAGGATGCAGGGATGGTGACAATGACCTGATGGGGGGAGGAAAAGACCGGAGAGGGTGACAAGGACCTGATGGGGGGGGAAGAAAGCAGGGACGGTGACAATGACCTGGGAGTGGGGGGTGTGGGCTGGGAAAGGACCTGATGGGGGGAGGAATAAAGGGATGGGAGGAGGAAGGAAGGGATGAAGAAGGCAGAAACCAGGGATGGTGACAAGGACCTGATGGGGGGGTGGAGGGGAAGAAGGACCTGATGGGGGGAGGAAGGAAGGGATGAAGGGAAGCAGAAACCAGGGATGGCGACAAGGACCTGATGGGGGAAGGAAGGCAGGGATGGGGGGAGGCAGAGACCGAGGAGGGTGACAAGGACCTGTCGCGAGGAGAAAGGCAGGCACGTCCCGGGGGTGGGGGGTGGGGGGGACAGAAAGGGAGCAGGCAGGGGTGGGGAGAAGGCGGGGAGGGGGCGGGCAGGGCCGTCCCCACGTGTCGGGGGGCCAGGCAGGGTTTATAAGGCGCCCCCCGGGCAGGTGCGGAGGCGGCGGCGCCGGGAGCGGGGCTCGAACCCGCGATCCCTCGGTTGCGGGGCTCGAACCCTCGGGAGCGGGACTCGAACCCGCGACCCCTCGGTGGGGGGCCGAGGGGCTCGAACCCTCGGGAGCGGGACTCGAACCCGCGACCCTTCGGGGGCGGGACTCGAACCCGCGACCCCTCGGGGGGGCCGAGGGGCTCGAACCCTCGGGAGCGGGACTCGAACCCGCGACTCTTCGGGGGCGGGACTCGAACCCGCGACCCCTCGGGGGCGAGCGCCCAGCATGGAGCTGCCCTCGGAGCTGCCCCCGGGCACCGCCTGGGGTAACAGCACCTCCTGGCCCCCCCCGCCCGGCTACGGGGTGAACGAGACGGGGCCGCTGCGAGCCAAGAACGCCACCTCCATCCTCATCGCCATCGTCATCACCGCCCTCTACTCCGTGGTGTGCGTGGTGGGGCTGCTGGGCAACGTCCTGGTGATGTACGGCATCGTCAGGTGAGGGATGGGGAGAGCGGGATGCGGAGAGAGGGGGGGCTGGAGTGGGGAGGGGGTGTGCGTCGCGTGTGAGAGGGCAGCCGGGGCTGGTGTGCGCTGGAGAGGAGCGGGCACCCCGTGCAAGGTGCGAGGCAGCGGCAGGAGGGAGTGTGCACCAGGAGTGAGTGTGTGCAAGGAGCGAGTGTGCATCAGGAGCGTGTGTGCATCAGGAGTGAGTGTGTGCAAGGAGGGAGTGTGCATCAGGAGCGTGTGTGCATCAGGAGTGAGTGTGTGCAAGGAGTGAGCCAGCAGCAGAAGTGAGTGTGCACCAGGACTGCGTGTGCACCAGGTATGAGAAGGCAGCAAGAGCTGGTGTGCACCTGAGAGGAGTGTGCACCTCGTGCAAGATGTGAGGCCGTGGCAGGAGTGAGTGTGCACCAGGAGTAAGTGTGTGCAAGAACTGAGTGTGCATCAGGAGCGAGTGTGCACCAGGAGTAAGTGTGTGCAAGGAGCAAGTGTGCACCAGGAGTGAGTGTGCACCAGGAGTGAGTGTGTGCAAGGAATGAGCCAGCAGCAGAAGTGAGTGTGCACCAGGAGTAAGTGTGTGCAAGGACTGAGTGTGCATCAGGAGCGAGTGTGCACCAGGAGTAAGTGTGTGCAAGGAGCAAGTGTGCACCAGGAGTGAGTGTGCACCAGGAGTGAGTGTGTGCAAGGAATGAGCCAGCAGCAGAAGTGAGTGTGCACCAGGAGTAAGTGTGTGCAAGGACTGAGTGTGTGCAAGGACTGAGTGTGCACCAGGAGTGAGTGTGCACCAGGAGTGAGTGTGTGCAAGGAGTAAGCCAGCAGCAGAAGTGAGTGTGCACCAGGTATGAGAAGGCAGCAAGAGCTGGTGTGCACCTGAGAGGAGTGTGCACCTCGTGCAAGATACGAGGCCGTGGCAGGACTGAGTGTGCACCAGGACTGAGTGTGTGCGAGGACTGAGTGTGTGCAAGGAGTGAGTGTGCATCAGGAGTGAGTGTGCACCAGGAGCGAGTGTGCACCAGGGGTAAGTGTGTGCAAGAGGTCAGCCGGCAGCAGAAGTGAGTGTGCATCAGGAGTAAGTGTGCACCAGGACTGCGTGTGCACCAGGAGTGAGTGTGCACCAGGTATGAGAAGGCAGCCAGAGCTGGTGTGCACCTGAGAGGAGTGTGCACCTCGTGCAAGATGCGAGGCTGAGGCAGGAGTGAGTGTGCACAAGGAGTGAGTGTGCACCAGGGGTGAGTGTGTGCTGCGTGTCAGCCAGCAGCAGAAGTGGTTGTGCACCAGCAATGAGTGTGCAGTGCATGTGAGACAGCAGCAGCGGGTGTGCCCCAGGGGTGCGTGTGCCCCAGGAGCGAGCCAGCTGCAGAAATGGGTTTGCACCAGGGGTGAGACAGGAGCAGGAGCGAGTGTGCACAGTGGGGTGTGTGTGCACCAGGGATGAGGCAGCAGGGGTGAGCGTGCACTGGGACTGGGTGTGAGCCAGGTGTGAGCGTGCACGGGGTGTGAGCCAGGTGTGAGCATGCACGGGGTGTGAGCCAGCAGCAGGAGCACGAGCGAGCGTGCGCGGGACGCCTGTGAGCAGGTAGCCCCGAGATGGGTGTGAGGCACGTGTGAACAGCGTCTGTGCTTGCACGCGTGTGCACGGTGGGTGCCCAGAAGAAGAGAAGCAAAAGCTGCGTGTGCACCGAGAACATTGCGGGGTGCTGGGGTTCAGGGGGGAGCTGTGGGCACACCCCGACCTGCGTGGGGAGCAGAGGAGGAGCTGCAGGTTGGCAGAGGTGACAGGCAGGGGGTATTTATTTCCAAGGGACAAATGTCACCGCTAAGAGCTGCCCTGTTTGCAAGGAGGCTCCTAAATCCCCCCCGCGCCCCCCAACCCCGCAGCCCTGGGCTGGTGGGGGCCCACTGGTACCTACCCCGCTCCATCACTGAGATGCCGAGAGCGAATAGGAATGGTTGGACTCGATGATCCGGCGGGTCTCTTCCAACCTGGTTATTCTATGATTCTATGAATTCTCCACCCCAGCCGCGCTGCAAGCTCGTGTTCATGTGTGTTCATGTGAACCGCACCTCCTGCAGCCGCCTGGCTCCTGTTTTCTCTAACAAAGAGCAGGAGCTCGCGTCACAACCTCGCACCGCGGCCGAGCAAAGTTTCCTGCTACCTCTTTGTCTGAGATGCTGGTTGGTCCCCTCTGGGTAAGATGGGTTAACCTGGCCGGGCTGCAGCAAAGTGGGTTACATCAGGAAAAAATATTTCATGGAAAGGGTCATTGGGCAGTGTCCGAGGCTGCCCAGGGAGGGGGTTGAGTCCCCTTCCCTGGAGGGGTTTAAGGGATGGGTGGACGAGGTGCTGAGGGACATGGGTTAGTGATTGATGGGAATGGTTGGACTCGATGATCCGGTGGGTCTTTTCCAACCTGGTGATTCTATGATTCGATGAATAAAGCCAAACCTTGCAGACAATGGAAGCATCCGCAGCAGCAGAGGCTGCCAGAGCCCTCTGTGACCCCACAGCAGCAGAGAACGGGGCTGGACGGCAGCGGAGGCAGGAGCTGTGCTCACCCTCAAACCCCTGTCAGCAATGGTACCGAGGCTTCACCACCTCCAGCCTGGCTCCCACCTGGAGAGGGCTTGTCCTGGGGTTAGTCATAGGATGGTTTGTCGGGTTGGAAGGGACCTCAAAGCCCATCCAGTCCCACCCCTGCCATGGGCAGGGACACCTCCCACTGGCTCAGGGGCTCCAAGCCCCATCCAACCTGGCCTTCAACCCCTCCAGGATGGGGCAGCCACCCCTGCTCTGGGCAACCTGTTCCAGGACCTCCCCTACCCAGTTCCCTTCACGCCGGGGGTTGCTGTAACCCCAGCCGGGGCCAAAACTCCAAGGCTAAACCTGTTCTTGTAGCTTGATTTAGGCAAACCCTAAGAATCCCCATTTTTAACCATTTCCACCCCCTCGTCCGGCACTCCCAGTCCACAGGGATCGTTCCACGAGGGCAGCGCTGCCTGGCCCTGCCTGTGCACAAAACAAATGCAGTGACTCACTGTGGGGAAGGAAACCAGCCTGAAACAGGTCCATGAGCCCATCACCCTCGTGCCTGGCTCCCCACAATTTGAGGAGCTCTGCTGTGTGTTTTTAACCACCCGAGAAGGGGGATGGATGGGCAGGGGAGCAGGAGGGTCACTCACTGACGCTACCCGACATCCGATGGGATTTTTCATCGACTCGAAGCAGCTTTAAAATAATCAGCCCTAGCCTGAAAAAGCAAATTAAGGTAATTGTTGCAGAGACATACGCCACGTACCGTGTCACGGTGAAGGATGAGCGTTATTAGACCCCCTCCAGCTGGTTCTGCTCTTAAACAAGGAGGGAAGGCATTTCAAAGAGAAGGCTTTAATGTGCAAACAACATCCTCCCTGTTTAACCCGCTAAGGAATTAGTGTTTGATGGGAACGGTTGGACTCGATGATCCGGTGGGTCTCTTCCAACCTGGTTATTCTGTGATTCTGTGATTCTGTGAATCTGATGTTAAAGACAGTTAAAGGTTACCCTTCAGAAAGCCTGACTCCACGGCAGCCACAGAGCCCATCACCGTGGTTTCTACCCCCCTCGTTTTCTGACCCACCAGTTTCACAAGGGCTCCTTGGCAGAGTTGCTCTGCGTCGACTGGGTTTAGGCTGGGACCAGTTAGGCTCCACCAGAGGAAACTGGTATCGGTGCAGGATGGGGCTGTGAAGTGGCATCAGTTTGGGTTTAGACCTCGGTGATGGGGAGATGCTGGACATTTGCCTTGTGGCTCTGGGGACGTCTCCTGGTGTCACCTCCTGCTGCCCTTGGGCAACCTGGAAGCCCAGCTGGAGGTCATCCCGTGGGGCTTGGGGACCTCAGAGTCCCTGGGGATGCAGCACAGAGGATGCCGCAGAGCTGCCAGGGAGCAGCAGGTACCCACAGGACCCCGCTGAGCTCCCCAAACGGGCACCCAGCACCCCTTCCCCTCCATCCCAGAGCAGCGCAGGATTTGTTAAACCAGCCCAAGGTGGTGGCTTTTAGCAGCTCTGGGAATTTTGCGAGGGTTTACCTTCTCTTATTTTATTATCCAAGCGGTTTGGAGGGCTCAGGGGTCCCTACCTGGGACGCAAGATGCTGGCGTGGATGCTGAGCCGTCCTGCGCTCGTTCCATCCCCTCAAGCCTCATCTCTCCGTCAACACCTTCCAGATTGTTTCGTTCAAGTGCATAACTTCCCAATCAAGGTACTCACTTAATTGTGATGGGTTTGGCAGCCCAGGGAGCTCCATCAGCAGAAGCAGCCAGTTCACTCTGCTGCAGGGGAGAAGCTTCTTTTCTGGAGCAGCGGCTTCGTTTGCAGCACTGGGGGTCACCACGGTGGATCATAGAATTATAGAAACATAGAATCACCGGGTTGGAAAAGACTCATCGGATCATCGAGTCCAACCATTCCCATCAATCACTAACCCATGTCCCTCAGCGCCTCGTCCACCTGTCCCTTAAACCCCACCACCCGCCCCATGCGGTGGCTTTGACCCTCAGCTTAATCCTGGAGGGAGCTGAATCCAACCCCCCCAGCTCCAGGGGATAAATTCTGTCATCCCCATCGCCCATAGAACCACGGAACTGTTAAAGTTGAAAAGACCGCTAAGACCATCCAGTCTGATCATCAACACCACCCCACCTACAAAACCATGTCCCAAAGTGTCACAGATACACGTGTTTTGAACCCCTCCAGGGATGGAGACTCCACCACTGCCCTGGGCAGCCTCTGCCAGGGCTTCACCACTCTTTCAGTAAGGAAATTTTTCCTAATATCCAACCTAAACCTCCCTTGGCACAACATGAGGCCATTTCGTCTTGTCCTATTCCTTGGGAGAAGAGCCCAGCACCCACCTCACCACAACCTTTCAGGTAGTTGGAGAGAGCAATGAGGTCTCCCCTCAGCCTCCTCTTCTCCAGGCTGCACAATTCCAGCTCCCTCCACTGCTCGCAGAACCCGTGGGCTCCAGACCCTTCCCCAGCCCTCGTTTCCCATCATCCTGGCCAGCTCCATCCTTCCTGGCGAGGGGATCCAGCCCCACCACCCCGGCGCATCTGGCAGGGGTTGGGAAGTGCTGACCCAGCACTGCCGAGCACGCCTGGCAGAGCACGGCGTGAGTAACTCATTTTTTTTCCACTTAACTCAAAAAGCAGAGATTAAAAAAAAAAAAAAAGTGTGAATTTACCCAAAAAGACTATATTTTAATCTAAGAGACAATAACACAAATTCTCAGGTATTTTGTTTAACCTGGAGTGAAACCTTCCTGCGATGCAAATGCAGATGCTTGGAAAATAACATTAAAGAGAACTGAAAAGGACTTTTCAAGGAAAGGACATTTTTTTATGCTGTATTTGAAATAAAAAATGTTCAACTCAGTTGTTTCCACCCCTGGGCGAGGGGCTGCCAGTTGCAGCTGGGGCGAGTGAGAAGAGAATGTTCTTGGAGCTGGGTGGTGGTCCAAGCTGCTGTTTTCTCCTAGAGATAAATGGGTTTTGAGCCTCTGTTTCCCAGTTCTACCAACAGCGTATCCTGGTGGGTCTCCATCCCCACCTGCACGCTCTCCTGCCCCTGCTGGGATGGAGGAAAGGAGAACGTGAAGGGGAAGGAACGTGGTCATGAAACCCTAGAAAGCTCTTTCTTACACCAAGCTGGTCTCCAGCCAAGACAGCAGAGTGGGAACCATCTGAGGTGGGAGCTACTCAATCCCTTCACCCCAAGTTACTCTGTGTACCCCATCGCACGATGGGCTTCTATGACCTGAGCACCTTTGCATCCAGCAACCAAGGGTTGTCTACACCCATGAATTCAACGACCAGAACCCATCCCAGCGATGCTACAGGCAGGTTTAGTCATGCAGAGAGAGGCTTGTGTTCAAACTGACACTTTTGTTAGTTAATTAGGATGCATCGAAATGAGCTTGGGGCTGCGGAGGATGCTCTGAGCAACAGGGTCTTGCTGGAAGGGGAGGATTCAAGCTGCTGGCGTAGCCTTGACCTCAGCCTAGAGAACAACCTGGGGGGGGCTGCGAAGTCCTCCTCCCAACCCGACCCCATCGTGTTGCCCTTTGGAGATCCCCAACAGCAAGAATGAGCTTCTGTTTCAAACCAACCGTGCTGTTCAAAGCATCGCTGGAAGAGGCTGCCCAGGGAGGTGGTTGAGTCACCATCCCTGGAGGGGTTTAAGAGATGAATGGATGAGGTGCTCAGGGTTTAGTAGTGGGCAGGTATGGTTAGACATGATGATCGCAAGGGTTTTTTTTCCAACCAATTGGTTCTAAGATCACCTTGAGCAACACCTGCAGGGCTGGATTCTCCAAGGACACGTCCATCCCCACTGGCCACCACGTTTATCAGCCCCAGCACCCACCAAAACGATGCCTCATCCCTTCAGGAAGGGTTTGGGTACTTGGGACTGGGTGTTACCGTGATGTGACAAGGACCAGAGCCGGCGTGCCAGCTGTGGGTGGCTGTGTCCCTTGCAGAATGTCCTGGGAGAAGCAGCAGTGTTCCCCTGAGCCACGTGCCGTGGTCGAGGCGTCCAGGCTTCCCCAAAGGCTCTGGCTCTCCAGCCTGGCTAATTGGGCTGCTTCCAGATGGCCTGTTTCCGGGGTAATCGATCCAATTTCTCCAAGTAAACTCGTCAGGGAAGCAGGCTAGATAATCACGATTTACTGGGTGGAAAATCAGATAAAGGAGGTTTCAAAGGACATCATGCAACTGATTTAGGAAAATGGATTAAATCGATTTAATTGGAGAAGTTACTTACCTGAAAATCTCTTGATCTTTCCTTTGACTAAAGGCAGCCACGTGAATGAGGGAGTGAGTGTCACCTCCCTGCTCAGGTACAGGATGAGCGCTTCGGCAGGAGCTAAGCCATCTTCTGCAGGTGCTGGATCGTGGAATCATGGAATCAGAATGGTTTGGGTTGGAAGGGACCTCAAAGCCCATCCAGTCCCACCCCTGCCATGGGCAGGGACACCTCCCGCTGGATCAGGGGCTCCAAGCCCCATCCAACCTGGCCTTGAACCCCTCCAGGGATGGGGCAGCCACCCCTGCTCTGGGCAACATGTTCTAGGGCCTCCCCACCCTCACAGCAAAACATTTCTTCCTAAGGTCTCATCTCAATCTCCCCTCTTCCAGCTGAAAAACCTTCCCCTTGTCCCATCCCTGCCCTCCCTGATCCAGAGCCCCTCCCCAGCTTTCCTGGAGCCCCTTTCACCACTGGAAGCTGCTCTAACAGCTCCTTCTCTGCCACCCCCAGGTACACCAAGATGAAGACAGCCACCAACATCTACATCTTCAACCTGGCCCTGGCAGACGCGCTGGCCACTAGCACGCTGCCCTTCCAGAGTGCCAAGTACCTGATGGAGACCTGGCCGTTTGGGGAGCTGCTCTGCAAAGTCGTCCTCTCCATCGACTACTACAACATGTTCACCAGCATCTTCACCCTCACCATGATGAGCGTGGACCGCTACGTCGCTGTGTGCCACCCGGTGAAGGCTCTGGACTTCCGCACGCCGGCCAAGGCCAAGATTATCAACGTCTGCATCTGGGTGCTCTCTTCCCTCATTGGAGTGCCCATCATGGTCATGGCAGTCACCAAGTCCAAAGGCAAGTGGCTTCTGGGGAAAGGTCCTCTCCTGTCCCGTCCGGCCATGTCCATCCCAGAGGTGACCTGGCATGAGGTTTAACAAGGCCAAATGCCAGGTCCTGCACTTGGGGCACAACAACCCTGAGCAGCTCCAGACTAGGAGAAGTCTGGCTGGAAACTGCCTGGAGGAGAAGGACCTGGGGGTGTTGGTTGACAGCGACTGAACATGAGCCAGCAGGGGCCCAGGTGGCCAAGAAGGCCAATGGCATCTTGGCTTGGAGCAGAAACGGCGTGGCCAGCAGGGCCAGGGAGGTTCTTCTCCCTCTGGACTCGGCACTGGTGAGACCGCTCCTCGAATCCTGTGTTCAGTTCTGGGCCCCTCACCACAAGAAGGATGTTGAGGCTCTGGAGCGAGTCCAGAGAAGAGCAACGAAGCTGGGGAAGGGGCTGGAGAACAAGAGGAGCGGCTGAGAGAGCTGGGGGTGTTTAGCCTGGAGAAGAGGAGGCTGAGGGGAGACCTCATTGCTCTCTGCAACTCCCTGAAAGGAGCTTGTGGAGAGGAGGGAGCTGGGCTCTTCTCCCAAGGGACAGGGGACAGGACGAGAAGAAATGGCCTCAAGCTCCACCAGGGGAGGTTTAGGCTGGACATTAGGAAAAAATATTTCACAGAAAGTGTCATTGGGCACTGGCAGAGGCTGCCCAGGGAGGGGGTTGAGTCCCCTTCCCTGGAGGGGTTTAAGGGATGGGTGGACGAGGTGCTGAGAACATGGTTTAGTGATTGATGGGAATGGTTGGACTCGAAGATCCGATGGGTCTTTTCCAACCTGGTGATTTTATGATTCTATGATTCCAAGCAGACACTTCACCTGCTCCCTCTTTGATTGTCCCCTCTCCCACAGATGGAATGGTGCTGTGCACGCTCCAGTTTCCTGATCCTCCCATCTACTGGGACACCGTGACCAAGATCTGCGTCTTCATCTTTGCCTTCATGGTCCCCATCTTGGTCATCACCATCTGCTACGGGCTGATGATCCTTCGTCTGAAGAGCGTCCGCCTCCTCTCGGGCTCCAAGGAGAAAGACCGTAACCTGCGGCGCATCACGCGCATGGTGCTGGTGGTGGTGGCAGCTTTCATCATCTGCTGGACGCCCATCCATATCTTTGTCATTGTCTGGACGCTGGTGGACATCGATAAGAAGAACCCCTACGTGGTGGCCAGCCTGCACTTCTGCATCGCCCTGGGTTACACCAACAGCAGCCTCAACCCCGTCCTTTACGCTTTCCTGGATGAAAATTTCAAGAGGTGTTTCCGAGAGTTCTGCCTGCCTTTCCGAGCCCGCGTGGACCAGAACAGCTTCTCCCGTGCCAGGAACACCACACGGGAGCGCGTCTCCACCTGCACCCCTTCGGAAGCTCACAACAAGCCGGCATGACTAGCCGTGGGCAGCCTCCAGCGAGGCTGCCGGGGCCACGAAGGGGACGACCTGCGCTCGGAAGTGACCCAGGTCACCACCACGGAGCTCTAGCGGAGCGGTGGCCTGGGTGCTGGGCTTTGTTCAAGCTGAAAGCAAGTAACTGCAAAGACTTTTTAATTTTTTCATCCTGGACAACCCAGGATGGGAGAATAAGGACTCACCAAGTAATGTAGGGACCAAAGTGGTGATGCCGCTGTCGTTGCTCCCACCACGGGGAGAGCTGGCAGCCCCATACACCCAACGAGTGTCATTCTCCAAGATGTGTCTGCTGGCAAAGCCCAAGCATCTTGGGTCACCATGACCGCAACGACCACCTGCTTCTCCTGCATGGGCCGAGATGACTTCGCAGTCCCACGCAAGAGGGGAAAGACTCCTGTGACAGAAGAGAACCGTCCTGGGATGTGATACCACATCCTGGAGCTTCACTCCATCTCCCTCTGAGCTGTGTCCAAAAACCAGCCAGAGGTGGGAAGGGAAAATGATGCTGCTGCAGAGACAGATAGCGAAGAGCTCCAGATCCATAGGAGAAATTCCACTGGAGTCCTTCAAGCTGGTCCTGGCCCCAGAGGACAACCTGTCACTCTTAATGTCATTACTGTATTATTTAGAGACCCTTGACTGCAGCCAGGGCAGCCTTGGATGTGGATGGGACGCTGGGAATATGGATACAGCCAGGGGAAGGGGTACGGCACGTCCCAGGTTTACCCCGTATCCACGTGCTGATCCCAGTTCCTGCAGCCCGGCATCCATCAGGGTGATGGGGAACTGCTCCTCATCGTCCAAAGACATTGAGCCTGAGAAAGGTCTCGTTAAGGGAGCAATTTGTGAAGACTCGAGGAGTTTCTCGCAGCGCTAAAGCAATTAGGATGGACTAACGGGCTCGCCTTCCCCTGCCTGTGGGGTGATGGATGAGCAGCAGCGCTGCCCAGATTTCCTTCAGCAAAGCCGAAAAGGATAGGATTTCTTTTCTTTTCTAATAAACAGAAGATGGGAATCATCCCACCATCAGCTCATAATTCCCTGAGCAGGGACAAAGGTCATGCAAGCACCGAGAAAGGACCCACAGCCTGTGAGAGGCACAGATTTGGGGTTTCATGCTCAACACTCATCTGAATGGAGCAACCATCCCTCTGAAGAAGCAGCCGAGCTCCAAGGAGCAGCTGAGCTCCAAGAAGCAGCTGAGATCCAGGGAGCAGCTGAGCTCCAAGGAGCAGCTGAGATCCAAGGAGCAGCTGAGATCCAAGAAGCAGCCGAGCTCCAAGGAGCAGCCGAGCTCCAAGGCAGCGCATCCTGCAGGAGCCACCAGCCAGGGACCTCTGGACCACATTATCTGCTGCTAAACAATGACTGATGGGTCCTCCTGGCTTTCCGCTCCCTAAATCCCTGCCACTAGCCCCGCACCGTCCGCAAACACCATCTGGGAGCCGCAATTTTCCCTTCCACTCACCTTCCCACCACCGTGGCTGCAGCCAGGAGGTCAAAGGGGCCGAGGAGGAGGTGGCTTGGAAGGAGCCATAATAGCATTTAGTGGACAAATTGATGCAGCTGGAGGAAGCAGACGAGTGCCTGGGTGCACCTGGGGTTCGCGGGCTGGATGGAGAGCCTGGGTTGCATCTCTGTTTTTTTCCAGTTGCATCAATTTAGCCTAATCAAGGCCATTACCTCTCCGTACCAGCCCTACCTTTCTCCGGAGCCTGTGCAAATTGCAGCCTCCCCGTTAGGAAGGCAGAGCTGACGAAGCAACCAAAACCTATTTATTTTTTTCCAAAGGAACCAAAATAGGGTGAAATTGCCTGTTGGGGTCTCAAAGCAATCGCTGGCGAAGTGCGCGAGCGATCTTCCTTGTCTGCAAGCGCCGTGTCCCCTCGCCCTGAGTGAAAGCTTGAGAGGCTTGATGAGCATCTTCAGACATCTCCAGGGCTGCAAAGGGATCCCTTTTCAGGCACAGGTGGAGTCCTAGACAACAGGTAGAGCCACGCTTGGGCTGCTCATCCCCTACCACCCCATGTCTGGCTGCTTATGGAGCATCGGGTGCGGGAGGGCAAGAAGGATTGACTCCAGGGCAGGAATTGAGTGAAAATCCCCAGGAGGCTGAGTTTCAGCTCCATGAGAAGAGAGACTAAGGTGGCCAGTAGGAGTTGGAGACCACCCTTCAGCTCTCCACCACCACCCAACCTAGGCGCCGTGTGGTGGGAAAGGCTCTTGTTTGGAGCTGGTTCATGGCGAGGTCCTGGCAAGGGTGGGATGCCCCACGCTGTGGACCAGGACACCTTGAGTTTCACTGCAGGCTTCCTGTTTCAGCTCGATGTCTCAATTTTTGGGGTGTGATGACCCAAAATCATTGCTCTCTCTAACCTGCCTTAGTCTGTACCTCGGTGTCCCCGAGAAATTGTGACCCTGGGATGGAGGCATGAAGGAGAGCGGCATTTCCAACCACAGCAGCGGTGACTGCTGAGAGGACAACGAAGGAACTGGGGGACACAGAGAAGGTGAACCCCATCACCCAGGGATGAGACCTCTTGGCCCCAAGCAGCCCCTTCAAGGACGTGTCGAGGGGATGGAGCCACGAGTACCAGGGCTGCGGGTTGTCTCGGGACTCTGGGGGCAGCTCAGCCACCCCTTTTCCCATTCCCACAGGGTTTTTCCACCCAGGAGAGCCCTGCCAGGTTACCAGCCTGCTGGGAAATGTGCCTGTGGTGACCTTAAAGGAGGTTAAAAGGCTTCGAGTCATTATTTTTTAAACACAGCCACATTGAGGCAGAGCTTAGAGCCCAGGATGTGGCGAGAATCGGGGATTTTCTTAGCTTAGATTTTGCTGAATAGCAAAATACCCAAGAATATTCCTAGGGAAATGGGGACACTGGTGGCAAAAAAAACCACACCAGAGCCTTCACAACAACATGGACCTAGAGCATCACCCGCCTGCCTGTTTCAGCAACATCCCAGCAGGTGCCCAAGGGCTGGTCCAGCTCCTCCCCACGATGGCACCACCCAAACCCCCAGCTCCATCACCCTGGTTTGGGCTGGGAAACCAGGATCGTAGAATCGTGGAATGGGTTGGGTTGGAAGGGACCTCAAAGCCCATCCAGTCCCACCCCTGCCATGGGCAGGGACACCTCCCGCTGGATCAGGAGCTCCAAGCCCCATCCAACCTGGCCTTGAACCCCTCCAGGGATGGGGCAGCCAAGTTGAACCCTGATCCAAGGAACCACCACTGGGAGAGGGCTCTCTGTATATTTTCTCTCTATATATGTATATCTGTCTATAGCTGTATGGAATTAAAGCTCTGGCTCCAAATCTTCCAGGTCAGCAGCACCGACCGGGACCTCATAAAGTGCGTCAGCCAATATTCCCAGCTCCTGCCCTCAGGATTTTGGGCTTTTGGAGGCATTTCTATATAGGAACCGCGCTTTCTAAAAAAAATAAATGAGATAGCAAGCAGTTTCCAGCTCCCATTTGACTCTCAGGCCCTGAAAATAAGCTCAGGGGGGTGTTTTGGGGTGTGATGGGAGAGGAACTATCTCTAAATTTAAGTTTTAAACATCTACATCCTGGGAAAAAAACACTTTTGTGAAACCCCAGCCCCTTTAAGCTGAGGTTGGTTTGCAAGCCCGGTAACCAAAAGCTTTTGCATCCCATGAGTGGCTTTCGAGGTGTCCCTGTGCTGCGGGTCATCAAGATATAGTTTTCTTTTAACAGTCCAGCAGCTCAAACTCTGCCCTAAATTACATTTGTAATTTAGATGCAAATGAGGATTTAGTGAAAGTGCAACAGAAAGGGGCGTTGGAGCCTGGAACTCCATTCTTGCTAAATGAAACTTCGGATTTTAAAGTATTTATCCCTTCTGCCGTGTCGGTTTGTAAAACATTCTGAGTTCTCCAAGAATGGGAAAACAGGAAAGAGCACGGGGCGGCTGCAAAAGCCGCATTTCTAACTTGGAGGTGTCTAGCAGGGGCACCAGCATCACTCTGAGACCCCTCTCCATCATCCAGCATCCTCGGAAAATGAATCCAGGCACCGACTCCCGCGATTTCACATCCCAGTTAAACCAGCAGCCGAATAACGCACCTATAGCCTATTTCTGTCTTTGCAGCCTAATAACACATTTCCCACTGCAGTGAAAGCTCTTTTTTTTTCCTAATTAATCCACCAAATAACAAACCCTAATGTAATAGAGGCTTTATTCTTACATGTGTGATTAATTACGAAGCTGCCCGTTTCTTTGTCTGCACGGCAGGTTTAGGCTGACTCTGTAATTGCATTATTATGCATATGGAAATGAGTTAAATCTGCTTTTCCTGGCGATATCTCCCACTGACCTTGCTCCGGAGCAGCCTGGGATGGATTCAGGCTCTTAGCCCTGAGGAGATGCTGCTTGACTTGCGATTCATCATTTAAAAAGAAAAAGAAAACCTCACTATGAATAATTACCAGGGCCTTGGGTTTTTTCCCCCCTCTCTTTTCATAGTTACAAATTTTGCTCAACTTGTGCTATTTTATTCCCTGTGGGAGTGGGGCTGGAAGGAGCAGGCAGAGCCTGGGGATCAGCCAGGGGTGGGTGGTGTCCAAGCAGAGAGGGAGATGGGTTCCCATTCCCCATTGCCCCAGCTCCCATTCCCCAGCCCCCATTTGCACAGCTCCCAGTTCCAGCTCCTGTTCCCCAGCTCCCGTTTCCCAGCTCCCAGTTCCAGGAACCATTTCCAGCTCCCATTTTCCACTTCCCATTTCAACCTCCCATTCCACAGCTCCAATTTCCCAGCTCCCCTTTCCCAGCTCCCAGATCCAGGAACGATTTCCAGCTCCCATTTTCCACTTCCCATTTCAACCTCCCGTTCCACAGCTCCCCTTTCCCAGCTCCCCTTTCCCAGCTCCCAGTTCCAGGAACCATGTTCAGCTCCCATTTCCAGGTCCCATTTCCAAGTCCCATTTCTAGCTCCAATTTCCCAGGTCCCAGTTCCAGCTCCAATTTCCCAGGTCCCAGTTCCAGCTCCAACTTCCCAGCTCCCATTTCCAGCTCCTGGTCCAGAGCTCCCATTTCCCAGCTCCCATTTCCCGGCTCCCATTTCAAGTTCCTGTTTCCAGGTCCCATTTCCAGCTCCCATTTCCCAGCTCCCAGTTCCCAGCTCCCAGTTCCAGTTCCCAGTTCCCAGCTCTCATTTCAAGCTCCTGTTTGCAGCTCCCATTTCCACCTCCCATTCCCACCTCCCATTCCCCAGCTCCCATTTCCAGCTCCTGTTCCCCAGCTCCTGTTTTCCAGCCCCCCAAGGATGTCCTGAGCTGGGTGAGAAATTTCCTCTATCTTTTGGGCTGTTAAAGGAGTTAAACCAGGACTTCAGCCGCTTCAGGAGGGGGCAGAACTCCACACATCACTATTTCAGCCCTGTTCCCATCCCCACGAGACCCAACACGCTTCTCTATCAGCCCACTGCACGCTCCAGTTATACTGGGAGATACTGGCCAGGTTTCCAGCCTTAACAACAAGACTGAAGGAGGCAGAGTGGCCGGTGCAATGTCCAAACCCTTTTCTTCGCGTGCAGACCCATCATTACAGACCCGTACGACCTGGCACGAGGCTGCAGGCTGTTTAATTAGCCCAGGGAAAACCACACGGCCCTGCCAGCAGGCAACTTGGCAGTAATTAAAGCTCGTTTGCTCTTCAAGGCAGGAAAAGGAGGACAAGAAATCAACTCAGTATCCTCCGAACCCTCTTGAAGATGCAGTTCCCTCCCCACAGGTCCTGCAGGAGCGTTGCAGCTAACATTTGCTCGCACCCAAAAAAGCAATGTGTTAAAAAAAAAAACAAACAAGAAAAAAAACCATCCTACCCATTGCTCAAACAACGCACAAAGTGCTTTTATTTCAGAGACAAAATGCCAGAAGCAGAGCTCATCCTCCCCAGATGCTAAAAGCCCCAAATCCTACGTTCCCGTATTTAGGCTGTAAATTAAAAGGCTTTTAGGCACTTCCAGTAGCAACAGATGGGGACTGGGAGAGTGGGATCGGAGCCGGGGTCCCCCAGCAATGGGAAAGGGTCTAGCTGTGCCGTTCCACCTCCGTTCACCGAGGTCCCCCCCTAAATCCCACCACAGGACCCAAATTCCTCCTCCTCCCCAAAATGTGGCCTCGCCCTGCTGGCGCAAAACCTCATTAATATTTCCCTCTCCTCAATTAAGCTGTTTTTCCTTCGCCTACCCTCTTCCCACTATGCGGGGGCTCATCCTTCCCCCAATTTCCAGCAACTTCCTATTCAAGTGTCATTCCGGCTCCCAAGACAACTCTGGCTGATTCATCATCTCCAAATATTTTAAGTTCTATTGTTCTTCCCAGCCCTTTTTAATTCTCTTTCAACAGGCTCCCTACTCCCACGGGGATGTTTTCCCCTTCCCAGGAGCAGGACCAGCCCTTCGCTGAACGATCCCATCCCACTGGGGAATTGCTGGGGGCTTGTCCCCAGCTGGGGAGGTGGAAGAGGGAATTTCATCGACTCCTGGTAGGATCTGGTCCAGGAAGGACCCTGCAGGGTGGGTCTTGCTGAAAATCTTCTCCAGGCTAAACACCCCCAGCTCTCTCAGCCGCTCCTCGTAAGGCTTGTTCTCCAGCCCCTTCACCAATTTCTGAGCAGGAGGCTTTTGGCAGTGCCGGCAGCCAAGGAAATAAGGACACTCTCAGTGAAATGAAGTAGGAATCCTGTGCACCCACCTGGAGTTTTGCCACATGCCCAAAGATGCTGCGCCCAGGAGGGGACACCCTGGTGCAGAGACACAGGAGCTTCTTGGTGCATCCAGAGCAACCTCCCCAGGTACCAGGTTGGCCCCTCGCACTGGGCTTTTCTTGGTTCATTTTCGCATCTTGAAATTCTTCCCTGTGGGAGTGAGAGGAAGGGGTTGGGAATGGGGCTGCCCTGAGCTGATGGTGAGTGAGGAGCTGGAAGCGGATCTGGACCCACGCGGGATGACATCCAAGGAGGTGAAGATGAAGGAAACACCAAACCCAGGCAGCCTTGGGTTTCCATGAGGGAGGCTGCAAAGCAACACGCTGCTGACCATGGGGTGGTCGCCAGGACACGGGGCCCTGGCCAGGCTGGTTGGTCCCTTGGGTTCCTCCCCTTCTTCTCTGTGCTGCCAGCAGCGACCTGGTGGCCTCCAGCCCTTACCAGGGTGAGTTTTGACCTTCTTAAATTCATTTTCCGTGGGGTTTCAAGCAGCAAGTTACCTATATGAGGTGCTGAGGGACATGGTTTAGTATTTGATAGGAATGGTTGGGCTCGATGATCCTGTGGGTCTTTTCCAACCTGGTGATTCTATGATTCTATACGTACTCCAGCATGTTCATCAGCGCCAAACTCTGTGCCGAGGCACAAGCACAAGCATCCCATTCGGCTCAGACAGTGCCTGGTGAGCACCCAGCCTGTGGCAGGGCCCTGCCAAGCCACCCTCCAGCTGTGCCGGGCTCTGCTCTGTCTGCAGAGGCAGTAAGAATACCAGGAATAGGAGTGCCACGGGGACAAGAAGGGTGCCATGGGGACCGTCTCCTCTCCCTGTCACATCACTGGTCTGGCAGTCTCCAGCACCTTCTCCTGCTGCCATCCCGTGGCTGTGTCCCACAATTGCACACCCGTGTCCGGCACCGGACACAGCCGCGACACCCAAGGGTGGCCCTGCACCCTGACACAGCAGGCACCCACCTCCACGCCTCCCTGAGCACTGTGGTCACAGAGAAGTGGTCCCACAGCTGCCCCTTGCCCTGGGGGAGCAGAGGGACAGAGAGTCCCCCATCCATCCCCGTTTCCCCGCTAAGCGACGGCTGAAGGATCCTGAGCCTCCGCTCAGCTCTGGGTTCCACTCTCCATGGCCACCTGGGTGCAGTTCCCAAAGCTTGGCCGGTGGCACAGCTCCTGTGGCAGCTCAGGGACAAGAACGCAGCAGGGTTTATGGAGAAGCAGCAGGATGGTACACGAGCAGGGTTTATGGAGACAAGGTTTATCGAGAATCATAGAATCACCAGGTTGGAAAAGACCTCTGAGATCATTAAGTCCAACCATTCCTATCTGCCACTAAACCACGTCCCTCAGCACCTTGTCTATCCGCCTTTTAAATATCTCTTGTGGTGATGACTCCACCACCTCCCTGGGCAGCCTCTGCCAGGGCCTGATGACGCTTTCAGCCAAGTTTTTTCCTGATATCCACTACGAACCTCCCCTGGTGGAGCTTGAGGCCATGCCCTCTCGTCCTGTCCCCTGTCACTTGGGAGAAGAGCCCAGCTCCCTCCTCTCCACAACCTCCTTTCAGGGAGTTGGAGAGAGCAATGAGGTCTCCCCTCAGCCTCCTCTTCTCCAGGCTAAACACCCCCAGCTCTCTCAGCCGCATCTCTTGTTCTCCAGCCCCCTCACCAGCTTCGTTGCTCTTCTCTGGACTCGCTCCAGAGCCTCAACATCCTTCTTGTGGTGAGGGGCCCAGAACTGAACACAGGATTTGAGGAGCGGTCTCCCCAGTGCCGAGTCCAGAGGGAGAAGAACCTCCCTGGACCTGCCATTTCTGATCCAAGCCAAGATGCCATTGGCCTTCTTGGCCACCTGCTAACAGCAGGATGGGACACCAGCAGCCCTTGCTCAGCAGTGATCCCAGAGCAGACCGGTGCCCACGGGAGGGTCACCCACCCCTCCAGACCCCAGGGGAAGCCAGGGTTTATCAAAACTGAATTTATTGCAAATGTTAAAAGAGTACAGGTTTTTTTCCTCTCTTTCTCAATTAATCAACCAAAATAACTTTACATTTTCTTTTAAAAAAATCCAACCTATTCCGATCCATTGTACAAGCCTCAGCCCCGCACACACCTTCCCCCTACCGCTATAACTTAATGTATAAAATTGAAACTTCGCAGACCCACTCCTTGCTCCTGGTACCTGGAAGGCAGCACAGAAAGAGAAGATGGGGAAGGCCAGGCGCAGGGAGCGAGCTCCGAGGCAATGGGGAGGAGGAATCCCCGTTGTTCCGAGCGAGTCGCTGCATAGCTGGGTTTTGGTTCTGTCTTCTCAGTGAGGCCCTAACAGCAAATGAAGCTCTTATCTCAGCAAAGGGAAGTGAATAAGTTAAAACAACAAAGTCCCCACACACAGGATGGAGTTTTTCAGCTTTCTGAAGGCAATGGGAAACCGCAGAAGTGGCTGGGACTGCAAAAAGCAGCACTGGAGGTGGCTGCTCCAGGCAGGAGGGAGCAGAAGAACCGGCTCCGGCCACGCCACTTGGGGGATTTTGGCTCAGACCCACAGGAGGTGCTGGGTGGGAGGCAGAAGCCCCCCCTTTTCCAGCAGCCGCAGCTCTGCGTGCAGCACAGGATGGACATTCCCCACCGCTCAGAAGCATCTCCCCACCACAGGCTCAAAGTGTGAGAAAAGAGCTCCCCAGGAGCGGTTCTGCCAGCCTGAGATCTCACTCAGACTGAGCCCAGAGGGGTTTGGTGGATGGGAAGAGGCAAATCTGAGTCAGGAAATAAAAGATGTTCAGGTAAAAGGGATGGGGGGAGTACCCAAAGACTGGGGAAATATGGGGATCTCAGAAAACCTAACGCCCAAACTGTTTTGTTTAGTGAAGAACAAGGCTCTTGGCTTTGCCAGGGCAGGAACTATTGAAAAACAACACAAATGAGAAGTGGAAAACCCATCCAGCCACAGCGCTGAGATCAGTTTAGGACCAAGCAGACCCAGTGGAGCTGACAAGAGCACCGGGCTCCATGGGAAGACAGACACACGCTCGCAGGGAGAAAACATAAGCATCCCTGAAGAGCCCTGCTTCAGCCATGCAGACGCTGCCAGGGCCCGGCTTCGGGAGCCTCCTGCCCTCCCCACCGGCGTCAGCGGGAAAGCGGAGCTGGAAACCGGTTGCCCGATCCGGAAGGAAGGTGGGGTGTGTGCATGGATCCCGGCATCCCGCTGGGCTTGGCTGTGCCGTGTCGCTTCATCAGCTCTGCTCCTTGTCCTTGACCAGCAGCACCGTGTGTTGGCCGCCGCTGGACACGGCCAGGACCGTGCGGTTTTCCAGCTGCTTGCCCGTCATCTCCACGGGGCTCCAGACATCGTCCTCCTCCCCTGTGCCCAGCTGGTAGTTGGTGCCCATGCCCCAGGCAAACGCTCGCCCTGCAACACAAGCCATGGCGAGTTTTGGCTTCCAGGTGGCCACAAGGACAAGGAGACCCAGCGGAAAATCCAAGAGGATTTGGCTCCCAGGCAGGGGGATGAGCGATGGTGCCAGGCATGCAGAAGAGGAGCAGCGCTCAGCAACTCAAAGAGGGGTTATATCTCACAGCCAAGGCAGCGTTTCAGCAGTGGGGAGCAAACTAAATCCATCAGCCCACTACAAACCCTCCTTCCCACAGCTGTGGACTTGGAAATGCTGCGCAAACCGTGCACAGCACCCGAGCAGAGTTCAGACTGCGGAGAGGGACCAGCAGGCCAATGACCCACTCCTGATCAACACCCTGGTGCAAATGTCGCTACCGAGGGCCCACAAAAATATTTGAGCAGCTGCTGCCCGGCTGCCCCAGCGAAGGGGAGCTCAAACACTACCTGGCTCCGGTCCTGACCCAGCCAGCAGCGTGCAATGAAGCTGCACGAGGCCAGCTGGATCCAGGATGAAGCGGCTGAAGGCCGCGGAGGGTACACAGAGCAGCGCTTCCGATCCCTTGGAAGCCCCTGGCACTCACCATCAGTGCTGACAGCGTAGCCGACCGATGCGCCGCATGCGACGGAAGAGATTTTGGGGAGCTCTGGGATGACCGTGGGTGTGCTCTTCTCCTCAGCCCCTGCCCCAAGGCCCAGCCGGCCGTACTCGGCCCTGCCCAGGCTGTAGGCTTTACCTGCGGCACAACAGACACAGGGGAGAGGTGACTCGAGGGGAGAGAGGCCTGCACGGGGTCATAACCAAGCCTTCTCTGCTGAGTCTGACTCCTGGGGGCCCATCACCCCTTTCTACTACACCCTAGATCCAATCCAGGGGCTGCACAGTGGGAGCTCCCCAAAATAAGTCAGTGGGGTGGCTGCCTGGACAGCCTATGAGAGCAGAGCTCACAAGTGATTCCATATTTCTATCATCCTCCCTGCCCTTTGTTGAAAATTCACGCTGCCCTTGTTGCCTCAGACACCAAGGACTTAGAATCATGGAATCATTAAGTCTGGAAAAGACCTCTCAGCTCATCCAGTCCACCCATCAGCCCAACCCCAATGTGCCTACTAAACCATGTCCTGAAGTGCCACGTCTCCATGTTTTTTGAACCTCTCCAGGGATGGAGACTCCACCACTGCCCTGGGCAGCCTCTGCCAGGGCTTCACCACTCTGTCAGTAAAGAAATTTTTCCTAAAATCCAATCTAACCCTCCCCTGGCACAACCTGAAGCCATTTCCTTTTGTCCTGTCACTTGTTACTTGGGAGATGAGACCAGCACCCACCTCACCACAACCTCCTTTCAGGAGCTGCAGAGAGCGATGAGGTCTCCCCTCAGCCTCCTCCTCTCAGGGCTAAACAGCCCCAGGGCCCTTAGCCGCTCCCAGAACCCCCGGGCTCCAGACCCTTCCCCTTCTCCGGACATGCTCCAGCCCCTCAATGTCCTTCTTGGAGGGAGAGTCCCAAAACTGAACCCAAGATTGAAGGTGCAGCGATCCCTGCCCTACTCAGGGTGGCCACCAGGATGCTGATGGGCTTCTTGGCCACCTGGGCCACCGCTGGCTCATGTTCAGCTGCCTGTCAACCAGCACCCCCAGGTCTTTTTCCGAAAGGAAGTCTCCAGCACGTTACCCTCAGCCCAACACCTCCCCAGCCCAGGACAAGGACCACGGGAGTCTCCTCCATCCCACTTCGTGCAACTCCCTTCCCACTCACCCTCCGAGTCGACGCACACCGTGTGGTGCTGCCCACCAGAAAATCCAACCCAGGACTTAGTGGAGTTCTTGAAGCATGTCAAGTTCTGCGGGGAGAAGCAGGGCTCTGTGCCCTGGGTCCCTGCGGGGTGGGATGCACAAACCCAGGCAGATCAGGATCGCAGTCGTGGGCAGTCCAGGCCAGGCACTGGCACCGAGCTGTCCACCCTCAGATCTCAACCCACCAGACCTCACACGGGCTCCCAAGGCCCCCAGAACCAAATTTCTGCTCAAATTCACTGACTGCAGTGGCTGGGACCTAAGGCTAAGCAGCCCCCACTGCAATTTCCAGCTCTGGTGTGTTCGGCACGGCCTTGGTGTTCAGGGTCTGGGGTGCCCAGCAGCATCCCCGCACGGGACCGCGGAGTCTGCAGCCAGACCAAAGCAGGCAGGAGATCTGGAGGGATGTAAGTGAAGCTCACCCAGCTGGTGGTAGTTGGAGAGGCCAAACCCATAGATGTGTCCCTCCTGCGTGACGGCGAAGGTGAAGTAAGCTCCGCAAAAGGCATCCTGGAAGCGGACTTTGCTTCTGTTGCCTTTGCCTCTGACAGGGACGCACTGGGGGACCAGCAGGCGCTCTGAGGGCAGGAGATGAGGCGTCATACGAGGCTTAATGATTTCCACCCTCTTCTTTCCCCCTTAGACCCAGCTTGCTGCATCCAAGCAACTGATTTACACAGAAGCCCTTGAGCCGCAGAGGAAGAGACCAAGTCTCTTTGCTCCTCTGCAAAGCGCAGAGCTGCGGGAGAAGGATGCAGCACCGCACAACTCTGGGCACCAAAGCAACTCACGCAGCCCTTTCCTTCCTCCTCGGTTGGCAAAGAGCGCCGGCACTCGCCCCAGCTGGCCCTGCTCGCCACAGCCGCATGTGAAGAGGTCACCGTCCACCGTCAGCAAGACTAAGTGGTCATTCCCTGAGAGGAGATAGGGGAGATGAGAGAAACAGGAGTCACGCTTCGGAACACCCAGAAGAGACCCATGAGCTGGGATCCTACATGTAAATCCCAGCTTTCTAGAATTCAGTGGGGTTTACTGCACTGGATACCTTGACACCAGCTTCTGGCACAACTTAAACCACCAGGATGTCCCTCTTCTCATCCCAGTTCCCCATCTGAAACTCCAAAGAAGTTTCTCTGGGAAGGTTTAGGGGCACAGGTCACCCACAACCCCACCTGGGCCCTGGATAAGTTTATCAGCCGCTCTGTGCAGCTTCCCAAAGCCTAGAAGAGTGAGCGCTTTGACACTCAAACTCGTGGTTATGGCACTCTCGTAAGATATTTTACATTAAATTGAGTCAAATATTAACAACACTGTTGGGGTCAGAAGAGACACAAGGTCTGTTCTCTCAAGGGCGGGAGGAAAGCAAACACACCCTCATACCTGGCTTGGAGCAGCCAAGAGTGAGGAGAAGGACACGGACCTTCCGGACCTTCACCTCCTCCCAAGGGTTGGAACGCACCAGCCCAGCCTGTGCACACCCCAGGACCTTGCTCACCTGAGACTATTTTAACGACAGGCGCACCGAGCTGAAGCAGCACTGGAACGGAGCTCGTCTTCATGGGCTCCAGCAAGCCAATCACCCCGTTGTTATCCTGGGTGGAAAGAAAGACGTGGGGATGTGAGCCACAAATGCAGCAACCATTAGCAGAGCTTGCAGTGTCTGAGAAATCAACGTACCCGGAAAGAGCCCCAGACAAAGACTCTGCCGTCGTCTGTCAGCGCGGCGGTATGGCTGTCCCCCGCAGAGACCTGCACCACCTTTTCCTGCAGCTCCACCAGTCCTGGTGTGGTCTCTGATCCTTCTGCTGAGGTGTCTCGCCCGAGGGCGCCTTCATCGTTACAACCAAAGGTGTAGATCTGCAGACAAAAAGGGAGACGGTTGGGATGGGACCCAGAAAGGCAACACACAGAGACCCACCAGGCTGAATTATCCCTTAGACACCCTAAAATCCTGTGGTCTGTGGCACGGAGACCACATGGAGCTCAGCTCTGAAGCTGCAGCGAGGTCTAACTCTGGGAAGAGCAAGGTCAAGGTCAGATCCCTGATCCAGGACACATCCCAGAGCTGCCCCCTCCACGCCACACTCACTTTTCCCGTCTGGCTGAGGCACACCGTGTGCATCCCTCCGGCTTCTGCCTGCACGATCATCTCTGGCAACGGCACCAGGGCTGGCTTCTTCCTCTCCATCACGTCTTCCCCGAGGCCCAGCTGGCCAACATCCCCCTGCCCCAGCGTCAGCACCAGCCCCGGCTGTGTCCGGTGGGATGGGTGGGAGACTGTGGGGCAGGAAAATAAAAAATATAACGTACAGGGGGAATAAGACGTCCATCAATGCTGGAGTTTGAACTGATGGAGTTTCCTTCAATGGGGAGTGAAAATCCATATGGTTTTTTTTTACCTTTAAACTTCTTCCTTCCAGGAGACTCTTCTGCTGGCACTGGGCTCTTCTTCGCAGTGCGCTTCCCTGGCATAGTGTCTCGGATCTGAGTGGGAGAGACACCCAGTTAGGGGGGCACCACAGTGGATTGGGGTTTCCACACTGGATCACCTGAGGGACTGGTGATGGGATGAGGATTTGAGTACCCACCTCCGCTCCCAATTTCACAGAATCATGGAATGATTTGGGATGGAAGGGATCTCAAAGCCCATCCAGTCCCACCCCTGCCAAGGGCAGGGACACCTCCCGCTGGATCAGGGGCTCCAAGCCCCATCCAACCTGGCCTTGAACCCCTCCAGGGATGGGGCAGCCCCCACTGCTCTGGGCAGCCTGGGCCAGGGCATCCTCGCCCTCACAGGAATACGTTTTTCCCTCATATCTCATCTCATCTCATCTCATCTCAGTCTCTCCTCTTCCAATCTAAAGCCATTCCCCCTCGTCCTATCCCTGCATTCCCTGATCAAGAGTCCGTCCCCAGCTCTCCTGCAGTAACTCTCACAAAACTTACACATCTATTAGATTTAGGAGAAGCCCCAAGCTCCACTCAAGAAAGGGGCTTTTTAATCTGAGTATTTGTAAGAGCGCAGCTGCTGTTACTTTATCCCAAGCATCTGCTTTCTCTGGCAGAGTAAGAGCCGCCAGGACAACAAGCCGTTTCATAGAATCCTGGAATGGGCTGGGTTGGAAGGGACCTCACAGCCCATCCAGTCCCACTCCCCTGCCATGGGCAGGGACACCTCCCACTGGATCAGGGGCTCCAAGCCCCATCCAACTTGGCCTTGAACCCCTCCAGGGATGGGGCAGCCCCCACTGCTCTGGGCAACCTGGGCCAGGGCCTCTCCACCCTCACAGCAAAACATTCTCCCTAAGATCTCATCTCACTCTCCTCTCCCGCAGCCCAAAACCTCTCCCCCTCCCCCTATCCCTGATCCAGAGCCCCTCCCCAGCTTTCCTGGAGCACCTTTCAGCACTGGAAGCTGCTCTAAGGTCTCCACAGGCCCTTCTCCTCTCCAGGCCGAACAGGCCCGACGCCCCCACCCCCGTTTGAATTCCCCGCGCGCCCCACGTGGCCTCGGCCCTTCCCCGCGCCGCGGGCCCCGCACACACCGACCTCCTGAGACTCCCCTTACCCCCTCCGCAACAAAGGCCTCTCCCCGTTCGCTCCCACCCGTGTGTCTCCGTGTCCTTCCCCCCCCACCCCCCGCCACGGCCGCGCCGCGCTCCGACCTGCGCCCCGCCGGGCCCGCCGAGCCGCGACTGCGCCGGACAGAGCGGCACCAGCGCGGCCCCCGCCGGCCACAGCGCCCCCCGCAGGGCCCGCCGGGCACAACGGCCCCAACCGCCACAGCGCCCCCAGGCGGACCCGCCGGGCACAGCGCTGACTGGAGAGCAGTCGGGGGACGGTAAAAAGGGCTGGGGGGGGGGCAGTGAGAGGAGCAGGGTAAGGGGCAGCGGAGGGGACAATGAGAGGGGCTGGAGGGGCAGTAAAACAGGCTAGAGGGCAGTAAAAGGGGCTTGGGGGGCAGTAAGGAGCAGGGAAAGGGGCTGGGGGGGCAGTGAGAGAGGCTTGAGGGGGCAGTGAGGAGCAGGGAAAGGGGCTGGGGGACACTGGGGGGGGGCAGTGAAAGTGGCTGGGGGACAGTGAGAGAGGCAGTGAGAGGGGCTGGGGGGACAGTGAGGTGGACTGGGGGGGCAATCAGGGAGCAGTAAATGGGGCTGGAGGAACAGTGAGAGGAGCAGGGGAAGGGGCGATAAGAGGGGCAGTAAAACAGGCTGAGGGGTAGTAAAAGGGGCTTGAGGGGGCAGTAAGGGGCAGGAAAAGAGGCTGGGGGGCAGTGAGGCAGACTGGGGGGGACACAGTAGAAGAGGCTCGGGGGACAGCAAGAGTCGCAGGGAAAGGGGCAGTGGAGGGGGCAATGAGAGGGGCTGGAGGGGCAGCAAGAGGCTAGGGGGCAGTAATAGGGGCTGGGGGGGCAGCAGAGGGGGCACTGAGAGGAGGGTGGACAATAAGGGGTGATGTGAGCAGGACACAGAAGGGGCAGTTGGGGGGGGGCAGAGGAGAGATGAAGGGGGGGGCAGTAAGGGGCAGCTAGCAAGAGGCTAACAGTGACTGGGATAGTGAGCTGGGGGTGAGAAAAGGGAGGAGGGGGTTAAGAGCTGGAGTGGGGGTCATCGAGAGAGCCGGGGGCCAGCGGGACTAATGAAGCCATGAGGTAGCTGAGGACAGGGCACAACTTTGGTTTTCCAAACCAGTACGTGTCCTGTCCAAATGCCTGCTTGATGCTGCAGCATTTTCTGCTGCCTTGCAGTCATCTTGGAACTCATTGTTCCAATTCACTTTTTTATTTGATAGAATAAAAAGTGAAACCCAAACCCAAAGTATTAAGTAGCAGCACAGATTTCACGCTTGAAAATTAGACACAACACGAACGCTTTTATTCAGGGTGGTCAGTTTAATCCAGAATAAACAGTTTACAATGAGAAAACCGGCATCGATTTCCCCCCTTGCAATTTCCCACCCCGGCTGAGCGATGTCGGGGTGAAGCAGGGCCAAGGGTGGCCCCATCGAGGGGTGCAGTTACACGTCCCCAAGTCAAAAGCCACACAGGGAGCTTGTGGCTTCTCTTTCTCATTCCTGACATTCCAGGCTCCCACCTTTGTTCTCTGTGGCCCCTTTCAGGCACACACACACACACCCACACACCAAGTTCACCGTGGCTGAACCTACTTTCCATGCTGCTCACCCACACGAGCCCTGCCTCATCCTAACACACAATTCATCCACCACAGAACTCGCCACACAATTCCATGTGCTCCTGCCTTTTGAGGTAGAGGCCTGTAACATGCAGCTCAGCCAGCAAATGCCACTGGAGGCCACTAAACAGGCAGCTTCTGCCTCCAGCCCTCTCTCATCATATTTTAAGCACAAATTCAACTAGAACTGAACCTTAGCTATCACCTTTAGATTATTCGGGCCAGTGCTCACCCTCTCCCACTAGAGACAGTGATTTTCTGTTGTTCACATCCATCACCAAATACCTGCAACAAAATTTAAAAAAAAAAGAACTTAAATTCACTCCTTGTCAAGAAGCACAAAAGCCATCAGCAACATGACAATCAGGTGAAGCCCAGCCACATGTTCCCAGTCCCACATGCCCACCACGTGCCCTCCTCCCACAGGATGATCCCAGTGTTTCACCACCCACACGGATCACACACCCCTTTCACAAAGGCGGAAAATGCTCTAGGACTGATTAGCATGAAAAAAAGGGCGATTACAGAGTCTAAACTGAAGCCTTCTCGGCTTTCCACTATATTTTGTAACTGCTTTCTCAAATACTCCACCGCAGCCTTTTTAAATAACTCCACTTCAAGGATTCCCTTGCTCATCTTCCAAAATATTGAGCAGTCAAAAGCCGAGGAACATCCAACCCATATTTTCACTGTTAAACAATGCCTCTTAAGTCTGCATTAGCAATTAGATTACTTGAAACCAACCTAATTCGGCTTCCCTAACCGGGTTTTAAGTACCTCAAGCTTCATAGAATCACCAGGTTGGAAGAGACCCACCGGATCATCGAGTCCAACCATTCCCATCAATCACTAACCCATGCCCCTCAGCACCTCGTCCACCTGTCCCTTAAACCCCTCCAGGGAAGGTGACTCAACCCCCTCCCTGGGCAACCTCTGCCAGTGCCCAATGACCCTTTTCATCAAAATTTTTTCCTAATGTAAGCTTATTTAAGATATAAATAATTAAGACTTCTGTAACTATGGATTGGTTTGCGTTGGAAAGGTCCTTAAAAGCCAACGAAGTCCCAGCCCCCAAGTATAAACAAATTAACTTACCTTTCAAATCCGTGCTCCCCTGACTCCAAACTAGAGCTAAAAAGATGAAGAAAAGCCATTTTAAGCTGGTGTTTGAGGGCTTACCCTTCCCCTTTCCCACCCCTGTCGCGCAGACAGCCCATCTCCCCCCATCCTCAACCCCCAAAGCCGTTCTGCATGGCAGAGCTGTTTCCTGCATGGTTTATCTCCTCCTTCACCGCCCGAGGGCTCGGAGAAGCGGTAGGAATATGCAGGCTGCAGACTCGAGGCCCGGCTTGCTCTCCAACGTCGTGGAAAGGGACTATACGTCACGGGCCCGAAGGCCTACGCTCCCCTGCGCCACACGGGCAGAGCCTGGAGAGAGCGACTTCTCCGGATGCCCACGTTGGGTTCAAAGCACTTAAGCCAATGCCTTCCAACCAACCCGGCCCTGCCGAGCTGCGACCGCCCGTACAGCTTCCAAACTACAGGGACCCCACGCCAGAGCGGAAGAAGGAGGAGAGAGAGCGAAGGGAAACGCCACATTAAGCGCAGAGTAAGGAACTTACCAACCTCCCCCACCGCTCGCCGCGAAGAAAGAGACCGAACAGCCCCCGCGCCGCGGTATTTATAGGGCGGGAGGGGGCGGGGCCTGAGCGCGCATGCGCATCAGCACGCGCGCGGTGGGCGGGAAAATAGGGGCGGGGAGAGAGAGTGGGCGATGCTCGGCGCATACGCAGTGACAGGGCGGGAAAGGGCGGGCTGTGGTTACGCATGCGCAGTAGGAGGGCGTGATGTGGTTACGTATGCGTAATGAGAGCGGGGACGGGTTACGCATGCGCAGTATGAGGGCGCGGGGGGGGTTGGCGTATGCCTAGTAGGCAGGCGGGAGGTACGCATACGTAGTGGAACGGCGGGGCTGAGTTACGCATGCGCAGTGGGAGAGGTGGTATGCATAGCGGAAGGCGGGCAGACGTTACGCATGCGTAGCGTTACGCATGTGCAATGTGAGGGCGGGACGGGCTACGTATGCGTAGTGTGAAGGCGGGTTACGTATGCGCAGCCGGAGGGCGGGGCTTGGCGTACGCCTAGTAGGCGGACGAGTTACGCATGCGTAGTGGGAAGCGTGGCGGGAGTTACGCATGCGTAGGGGAAGGGAGTTACGCACACGCACTGTGAGGGAAGGCGCCGTTTGGCGGGAAACGCTGCTGCGCAGCCATGACACAAAGAACCCCATGACCACTAAACGGGTTTTAAAATAAAAAACAAACCCCTAAAATACTTTTATTCCATAATTAAAATCTGCGGATGAGGAGATTGACATACAACGCGTGCCCAGGGAGCAGCGCCTAGGGGCTCCCAGCCTGGATCGGGGAAGAGGGCGAGCCCTTCCCTCGCTCCCACGCCCTCCTCAGTGCTCCCTTCTTCACGGTTAGTGGCATCTCACACCTGGGATGGGGTTTGTACACGATACAGCAGTGGCCGACGCCAAATTTCTTAAAAAAACCCACATTTGGGAAGAAGCAATACGAGATAGTTCTCAAAAGAGAAAGACTTCTCTTTTTTAAGGTCACTTTTTAAACCTTCTTCCCCTCTTTTCCATGCACACAGTAAAATTATCAAGTTTCCAGTAGGTTCAGCTGTTAAAAATGAGAAAAGGCAAGTTTCACCCTGATTTGGGAAAGTAAAAAACATCCGAGAGGAAGCCACGATAAAAACAATTCCCCAAATTAAAAAGTTTTTAAAAGGCAGCAGTCTTTTCCTGGGTCTGCAATTCGTTACACAAGCCTGGAGATCTCTGATCCATCACAGCGAGTGTGAGAGCGTGGGGAGGGAATGTTTTATACACTTGTGGTTTCTGTTTTCTTTACAAAAAAAAAAAAAAGATGCAGCATATGTTAATATCTACACGATTCCCTTCCAGGACAACAAACCGTTGGTCAGTAGTGATTCAGGACATTTAAGGACATGACAGAGACGCAAGCAAAACCAAAAAATTCCAAGTCATGTCAGTTATCTGCCAGGTCGGCATCTGCGCAGGGTTCTCTGTACACAGCTAATATACACACGTGCTTCCTAGCACATCTGCTCTCCGATCCTCAAGCTTTCCAACACCAGAGCTTCTGGGGGTTGCCCCCCCTTCCTCTTGGTAAGGCAGAGGAAAATGAAGGAGTTTCACCCCCAAAAGGAGTAGATACAGCTGAGAACTGGGCTTGTCAGGGCTGAGAAAGGGAGCTGGGGAACGAAGCGTTCATTCACATGTACGTGGTCTCCTGGCAGGGACGCTGGCGCCAGGGCAGAGGCGTATTGCTGAGCTGCACGAGGTATAGTGTTCCATTCCAGCCTGATGGCACTCGAGACGTGTTTGTTCCAGTGAAATGCTACATTCAGACAGGATTCCCCCTTCCCTGGCCGAAAGCCCTTTTCTGGATATGTTTTGAAGGCAAATCTTGGGATAGGCGAGGGATACCCTCGCTGTATTGCCTAGAAGAGGGACGCAGAGAACTTCCAGTACTCTTGGGTCTCTTGCTCCCTTCTTGGAAGATTAAGGTCGATGGTACCTAAAAGCCAAGTGAAAAATACAAGTGTCACTCTTACAACTCAGGTTAAATGATTCCAAGGCAGTAGAGATGGCCAAAAGAGTAAACTGAATTACCTCTGAAATCTCAGTCCTCACAGAAGCTGTTAGAATCATAGAATCATGGAATGGTTTGGGTTGGAAGGGACCTCACAGCTCATCCAGTTCCAACCCCTGCCATGGGCAGGGACACCTCCCACTGGATCAGGGGCTCCAAGCCCCATCCAACCTGGCCTTGAACCCCTCCAGGGATGGGGCAGCCACCCCTGCTCTGGGCAACCTGGGCCAGGGCCTCCCCACCCTCACAGCAAAACATTTCTCCCTAAGATCTCATCTCAATCTCCCCTCTTTCAGCTGAAAACCGTTTCCCCTCGCCTCAAACCAGCCACAGTTTAGGGAAGAACAGTCTAAATTCATGCCTCCTCCTCCTCTGGTCACCCAACACCAGTAGAAAGGGACATAACATCCCCAGCTGCTGTACAAGCAATCTTCCTAGGATTTTAATTCTTCCTCTCAGCTCCAACCCTGCAGCACAGTGCTCCCAAGAAGACTGAAACTCTCAGTAACGTGTTCTCACTCACCTCGTGAACTGCTTGCTGTCCTCGTGGACTTCCATTTCACAGCTCTTAAACTCATTCAGCTCCTTCCGGATGGCAGCCTACACAAAGAAGGAGAGATCTTTTTTATCTCCTGTGAAGGCATGTGTATATATAACCCTGTCTCCCATCTCAAGGGAGCGCAGACATAGCAAGAAGGTGCCCCTGCTCAGGGCTGATCTGTACCACCCTGCAGCCGTGAAGGGTTAAGAGCAGTTTTGATATGCAGGGCTGAGTCTCACGGCTCCCTTACCAAAGGGAAGAGCTGGGACTGCAGCAGCCACCCCAGCTTTTGCAGGCCGTTCGCACTTGGCTGGGTTTGATCTGCCTCCACATGGAGGGTTGGCCAGTCCCCGCAGGCAGCCAGGGAAGACAAAACCAGACCCATTCCCTGTCAACTCCCTGCCTGGGCCTGCCTCATCCTGCAAGGAACAGCACTCTGACCAACACCCTGTTCCTGGCATCCCAGAAGCTGAGGCAGAGGCCAGGCTGGCGTGCAGACCCTGCCCCCCTGGGCTCCATGTCACCGCGGAGGGGCAGGAGCAGGGCTGGGTACAGCACACACGGGGTGAGGGGACACTGGTGGTGCTTGGTGGGGTGGCAGAGGGAAAGACGAAGAGGTGAAGCAAAAGAAACGGAGCAGATCTCCTTGGCTCACACCCTTTTGCATGAGACACCCCGATCTGGCTCCTCTATCCACACCTGGGGACAGGGCACTCCCTGTTACCTTGTCAGCCGGCGTTAGCTTTGTCCATGGCTTATCCGCTCGCCGGTCATAGTCTTGAGCATCTGTTACTTCCACATATTCATTAAACCTCAGGATCTTCCTGGCCTGCAGCTCTGCCACCGTGGGCCTTTGGCTAAGCTGAACCCCACCAAGAACAAAGAAAGTTAGTTTGTGCCACGTCCACGAAGCTGTTCAGGAATAAGCATCCCAAGCAAAACTAAAGCCAGTTCCGTCACTGGACCCAAACCACAGACACTGCGAGGTCCTATGAGGAGCAGGCAGACCCGCTTACAGGCAGGGTAATCTCATCTAGATCATGAGGTAGCCTAGGGCAGAACCAAGGCCTCACTGCCAAGGAGAAGGAAGCCGCTGTGGGGTTTGGGAACAGCCACTGCAAGGGCAAGCCCTGCACGGCACCTCCAAACCAAGCAAGGCTGTTTCCTGCTTCAGCAACAGCAGCGTTCCCATTTCATACTTGCACGCCCTTGGGAAGTCTCTTCTTCCCAACCAGAAGTGACTTGGATTCAATAGCCAAAAGCAGCTGTTGCTCTGCTCAGTTCTCCCATGCTGCTATGACTTTAGAGATGGATTTTGGGAAGCCTGGTGTAAAAGCTGCGTCTACTGAATCACTCTGTTAAAGCCAGGCCAGCACTAGCAAATCTCTCAAGTGCCAGGAGCCCAGTTTAGTTCTCATCTAGCTTGTTATGCCTGATGTCAGCTCAGATCTGCCCCTGACACACGTGGCGGCAGTGCCAACTGTTCACCACTGGCGACAGCCTGTGTTCCAAAGCCACTGCAGTCAGAGGGCACCGGGGACACTTACACAACAGCCCTGTGACTTCACCCACAGCGAGGTACCTACGATGTGCTCATCGCCACCACCATCCCCGCCAGCTCGGCCAGATGGCGATCACAGCACGAGAGCCAGCAGTACCTTTCTGGTGAGCCTGCGCTTGATCTCGCGCTTCTCAGCTTGACGGTCGGCTTCATTTTTCGCTGCCAAGGGAAAATATACATTTTTCCTGTAAGCATCATTCCAACCCGCAAATCCTCTTCCTCTCATTTCCCTTTTCCTAGGGGTGAAGGGGAAAGGGAATTGGGAGCCCAACCGCTTGGTTTTAGCTGATGAAATTGGCCATGTCTGGGCTAAACTGTGAACGTTTTGAAGAGTGCTTTCTGGAGAATATTGACCTCTATCAGATTATCAACATAGCCTGAAGTGTCTGCACTTATTGCAGGCAAAGCAATGCAATAAGTACTCAAATACCCCCTGACAGTGGCAATATGGGTTTTTACACAGCACGTGTCACTCCCTCCAGCCCCGCGTACGTACGTTAAAGATTAACGGCTGTAATTGTCAAAATACACCCGAGCCACTTTGCCAATTGCTCCTCCCCAAAGCCATTTGCTCAGTGTTTAAAGAGAATAGCAGCGCAGATAAATATTTTAAACGGAAACTTCCTGAACTGACGTTTCCCTTTCCTCGAGATGTTTATTTAAAGCTTTTGCAGAGGGAGATGTGGCCAAGAGAAACAGCAGTGGCTGAGCGATGAACTGCTGCTTTTTGGATCGCACAATACAACACTCTAACATCTGGACCGCAAATAAAAGTCCAGCCCAAACAAAAACACCTTTAGCAGCCCTTGCTGTGGAACATCAGGGTCCAAACGCTTTTCCCTGAGGTGGCAGAAAGGAACAGGCTATGATGCTTTGAACTGTATTGCTTGGTACCACTGCTAAGCTCTGATTCCACCCAGTGCCAGTGTCTGATTATAATGAAGTACTGGGGAGAAATAGCAGAACTGCCTCTCTACAGCAAAATAACACAGCACGGTCCTCCAGTTCTAAGCAGATTCCAGGTAGACTCGATCTAAGTTGTTAAAATAAACTTATTTTATTACTGAGGACCACTAGGGAAGCATTACTCACGCTGAAGTATGTTCCTTTGCTCCAGTTCTTCCGCTGTCGGCCTCTGACTCAGTCGCCTAAAGAAAAGCATGACAATTGCACGATATTTTATCTGGTTACCCCTCAGCAGGGGATGAGGAACTCGCTGTTGGGTCTCAGTGCACTGGAAAGCCTCCCCCGACATGCCTCAACCCACTGGTGGAGATCACAGTGGCCCTGTTGTGTGCTCTCCTCCACTCCAAAGCTTAGGGAACTACTACGGCCTCTCAAAAGCTCAGAGGCAACTTTGCAGGGAGCTCAAAGAGATGGTAGAGCCTAGACCATCAATAGTCCCAGCTTAATTCACCACCTAACACATCAGCACTCAGCCTGCCTCCATCCCTGTCTTTCACACCGCCCATATTTCACAGCCATAACGTTTCTGTAGTCCCTGAGATTCACTCCTCACAACCCATTTAGCATCTGGAAACAGGGGCCTGTCAGGAGATGCTGCTTAACTCCAGGAAGAGCTTCCAGCTTCTACAGCCTAGGGGGATAGGCAACACTTAACCTCCCAGCCCTGACCTAGCAGCAGTGCCCAACCATCCCTTACATACCAGCACAGGCTGCTTAGACATGAATCATAGAATCACTAGGTTGGAAAAGACCCACCGGATCATCGAGTCCAACCATTCCTATCAAAATGGCAACATGGCAACAGCGTCGTCCAGTCCCACCACACCGACGGCTCAAACCCTACACCCTCCTCCATTCTTCATACCTGATCAGCGTTGTCCCAATCTGGTGCCGAATTTCATTCCACTCCTCCTTGCTCTTCCGAGGGAAGACAATCTTCTCCTCCTGTGGCGCGGTTGTGTTCCCCAGCTTTATAGCTAGCGTGTCTTTCCTCTTCACTTTGTTAGCCAGCGTGCCTGTGGGGAGGAGAAGCATCAGGATACCAGCGATATGAGCCGCGAACCCCTGGCAGCTGCACTCTCCCCTCACACCTGCTTTCCCACCTCTGCACTACAGCTCCGGAGCGAGCCAGAGCCAGTCACTACAGCTGCAGCCAGCGTTCCTGCGTGATGCCAGGCTCACCTAACGCCATCCCACCTTGAGGGCTGGGACAGCACAAGCTGTTGCAGGAGCCACCTGCAACTGGAAGGGGTCATCTCAGCAGGTGAGCGTACGGTTTGGCTGTGGAGCCTTTGGAAAAGTGAGGACATGTGGTACATCATGAAACTAAGAACCAGCTGCTGTGTGAAACAGTTCTTTGATTCAGAGCTCAATACAGCCAGGCACACGTTCAGCAGAGGGGGAAAAACACCAGCTGCAATGTCAAAGCCTTACTGTTGTGGCTTTCATCTTCTTCCTCATCCTCATCATCTTTGTACAGGATGGGCCCCTCCGAGTCCGAGTCGCTCATCCCTTCGTCTCCTTCCTGCTCTTCTGGCAGGACCTGGGGTACCAGTTTGGGGATGACGGTGACAGATGGCACATCTCCAATATACACACGGGGACCCAAATTCTGCTCTTCTTCTTGGTCATCGTCTTCTTCTTCCTCATCGTCTGGACTAACGAGAAGCACACTATTACATCTCTTAACCCCTGGGATCAACACCCTGTCCGCTCTCCTCCGCCCACAGAAGGCAGTTCTGAAGGGACCCCAGGAATCAGAGATGCCAGAGCAGCCCCACGATCCTGCAACCATCCCCTCTCCCAAAGCACAGGGAGATCTGGCAGAGGAAATGCCAAAGGCAGGTTCTTTGCAGAACCTCCCACCCTCCTACTTTGGGATTTGCAAGTTCAACTCTGTTATAATACAGGACAGTCCTTTCCCCGCTTCTGTTTTGCAAAATGAAAGGCTAAGGAATGCCACGAATGGATGAAATCCAGGACTTCGTTTTGTCTTAGTGCAATTAAAGACAGGCCTGGATTCCTGGTATCGGTCTCTGTGTTTCCAGTCTGGAACCCATTTGCCTTTGTGAGCAGCAAAATCCCTGAACCAGAGTTAATTTCACACGGAAGATGCACTGGGCCCCCAGGAGGCTGAAACAGAGATTCAGCCAAGAGGCAGAATGGTTTCTGGGTTATCGCAAAGCACCGCAAAGACACCAGCCCTGCACACAGCCCTCCCTCCCCATCCCAGCCTCGAGGCTGGGGCACGAGCCCAGCGCAACCCACACTGCTGCCAGGAGGCACTCACACTTTGAGCATCTCGATGGTGACAGGCAGGGACCTCGTCCTGCCCAGGGTGCCATTGTCTTCTCCAAACCCATCGTTCTCAAAGAGCAGCGAGTGAGCCCTGTGCGAGCCCTCGGCAGGCGGGGTGGCAGGCAGAGGACTGGCCAGAGCCTGCTGGATACGGATGTGCAATGGGATTTGGGGCAGGCGAGGCAGCATGTGTGGCTCAACAAACCCTTGCTCTGCCGTCCTTTTTGACACTTCCAGGGACCTGAAGTCTTCAGGAGGAGGAGGAGGAGTCTCTTTGGGTAGGTCTAGGGAGCGAGGAGGGTCCAGGAGAGGGGTGGAGGCAGGCAGGGGCACACGCGGAGGCTCGGGCGGGATGTGTGTGGGCAGCGGTGGCGAAGGTGAGGGCGGCGGGTAAGCAGAGGTCATGTGGAGCGGTATTGGCGCAGGGCGGTTCGATGTCACCGTCCTGTCGTTCGGGGGCTTGGATGTGATCGCTGCCTCCAACGCGGTGTTAGGCGGGAGGCCTCGCTTCGGCGGGAGAGGAGGGGAAGGCTTGGACAAGGCTGTACCACTGTTTATTGCTTGAGAAAGTTCAGCTGAAAATAAAAACCACAAAAGCCATTATGTTTAACAGGTAATTTGCTAGGCACCACTGTGGGATAAGCACAGCAAAGTCCTCAGAGCCTTGGACTGAGCAATCTCAGCTGCTTTTGTGCTAGAATCCAGTGCCAGGAATAACCAGGTTGTGTGCCTCTTGCTTGTCCTTCGGGCAGCAAAGGTAAGACTTGGGAGAGCAGCCAGAAACATGCAGGCTGAGAGAGGTCTGGGTGTCCTGCTGCTCTAGAGAGAGTAGCAGCAGCCGCCCTCAAGTGACAGCAGACGGAGCTCAGCCGGACCCCCTCGCTGCCTCAGCCAAGGAATGCAGGTATCTGGGGCACGTACAGCTATATTTACAGCATCGGTTTGCAAAGGAATCTTAGACATCCTGGACATCCCAGACACCAGTTGTGTTTACAGCACCTTTGCACATTAAAACACTGTTCGGGAAAGGAAAAGTGAGAAAACAAGAATGTGCTTCCCCCCTTCCCATTCATCCGCCAGACCCAACCAAGAACACCTTGCTACCGGCCGCTCCTGCCTGAGGGTGAGGTCCTGCTCTCCTCCCTCTGCGCTCTGTTCCTTAAGCAACACATGAGCTTCTCCACAACTACAAAATAACTAGCGACACTTCCAAAAGCATTTAAAAGCCTTGAGACTACATAGAGTTTGCCGGCAGTGCAGGAGGGAGGGAGAAATGGAGACTGTGTCCTATCATGGAAAACACCCACAGCAGGCAGGTTCAGGCTCCTCACTCACCCCTTGGCTCCTAGGAAAGAAGATCATAGAAACATGGAATGGTTTGGGTTGGAAGGGACCTTAAAGCCCATCCAGTTCCAAGCCCTGCCATGGGCAGGGACACCTCCCACTGGATCAGGGGCTCCAAGCCCCATCCAACCTGGCCTTGAACCCCTCCAGGGATGGGGCAGCCACCACTGCTCTGGGCAACCTGTTCAACAGTGCGGACCGCTCTTGCTCTAGGAGTTTGTAGCATTTAACGTTTGTCTATTAATGGTTTCTTGGGCTTGAAAAGGTTTTGTTTAAAGAGGATCAAATTCACTGCGTGTTTCACTGGGCGCTGGTCACACAGCGGTGGCCCAGACACGGAGCTCGGAGGAATCCATGGTACCAGACACCACGAGAGGGTGCTGCGAGCGGGAGTGTTTCACTGAGATAAGGCTGCATAACTGGAGAGAGGTGGGCGCATTTTTGAGATGTTTAGCATTTTCAGACTTTCCCCTTGTAGATTAAAGGTCAGATTGTGCAAAACATCGAGTGCCCTCAGGTCTCATCAGCCCCAGCCCAGAGGGATTCCAGTATCTCCTTAAAAGTTCTCGAAACCTGGCAGGATCAGGCTTTGAAAGGGACCAAGTAGCTGGGAGAAGGAAGAGATGGGAAAGGGCCAAGTGCTGCTTAGAGCATCCTCCTGAGCCAGCCTCCCTCCCTTCAGTGCGATAAACCCAGTGCACCGATGGCACAACCTCTTGTGATGTGTCACCGCGGCCAGAGCTGGAGCTCCAGCACTGTGGGTCCCAAAACCTTCCAGCTCCAAGGCGGCTGCCAAGTTGCTGATGCAGATTAAATTCCCACTCCCCAAAAGTGTTTCCTGAGCTTTACGTTTTCGCCACTGCATCCAACATCAGAACTGCTCAGAGAATAAGCGTAAGGGAGCATCTTCACGAGGGAACAAAGGGGCGATTGCACACTACAGAATCACAGAATAGTTTGGGTCCCAACGGACCTCAATACCCATCCAGACCCACCCCTCTGCAGTAATCAGGGACACCTCCCACTGGATCAGGGGCTCCAAGCCCCATCCAACCTGGTCTTGAACACCTCCAGGGACGGGGCAGCCACCACTGCTCTGGACAACCTGGGCCAGGGCCTCTCCACCCTCACAGCAAAACATTTCTTCCTAAGATTACACCTCAGTCTCCCCTCTTGCAGCTGAAAACCCTCCCGCTTCGTCCTGTCCCTGCACTCCCTGATCAAGAGCCCCTCCCCAGCTTTCCTGGAGCCCCTTTCAGTACAGGAAACTGCTCTAAGGTCTCCCTGGAACGTTCTCTTCTCCAGGCTGAACAAGCTCAACTCTTGGCCTGTCTTTGGATGGACGCTCCTGCCTTGTCTTAGCATATAACAGCAGCGCAAACACAAACGCCTGAGTCTGAGCATGCATCAAAGACCTGTGGAGACCTCAAGCCCATTCCACTGCTTCTGTTTATCTACAGCAACAAAATGAGGCTTGCACAGCAATGACTGCTCGCACGCTGCAGTTACGGCTCCATGGCCCTGCAGAGCTGCAAAGCCTCTCTCTGCAGCCGCCTTCTCAGCCAGGAGACAAGAGAGGTGGCTGCTCTCCTCTCCTCCCCTCCACACCCCTGCAGCCGCAGGAGCAGCCAGCCCAGCCCTGCATTGTTGGCGAGAGGCACAGCCCATGCCTCAACCTGCGTTCCACAGCCTCCTGCTGTCTTCAGCCACATGTTTTGTTCCACAAGTACCTCCTGTGGTGAGCGCTGGGGCATTTCAAACACCGTCTGTGCAGAGTGCAAGCAGCTTAAAGAAAACAAGAAAGTATTTCATGGAGTGCTCAGGCACGGTCAGACTAATCAAGCTGGTCTGGCGTACAGGAGTGGTGAACACCAAGCAAGGCCGCTTGCAAAACCTGCTGGAGCGAGGAGCAGCCCCACGCAGAATGAGTGATGGAGTTTGTACTGAAAGCAGACAGGAACGGGCACGTGATCTTCGCTTCTGCCACTGCCTCCCAAAGCACACCTGGGAAAAGCCTCCTGTTTCAGTGGTAACAGCACAGAGCTGTCCGAATCGTTGAGGGTGGGGAGGCCCTGGCCCAGGTTGCCCAGAGCAGTGGTGGCTGCCCCATCCCTGGAGGGGTTCAAGGCCAGGTTGGATGGGGCTTGGAGCCCCTGATCCAGTGGGAGGTGTCCCCGCCCATGGCAGGGGTGGAACTGGATGGGCTGTGAGGTCCCTCCCAACCCAAACCATTCCATGATTCAATGATTCTATGATCTTCCCAGGAACCTCATTCCTGGTTGGCATTAGTTTCTGCTACTCAAACCCAACAATTCACAGGTGGTTTGTGAGCGATGAATGGGCCATCGGCTGGAAGTTCTCACTTACTCCATCAATGTTGCATCTTTAAAGCCTCTAGAACTCCTAAACAGAACAGGAATTCACTCAGCTTTAAGAAACTATCTCCAGATCTGCTTGGAAAAGTGACAGGGGTAAAGACATTCAATTATTTAAGGAGAAGGATTCAGCTCAAATTACAGCTGAGCAGATTTATCCACAAGACAAGATCTAAGGACTTTATCCATGGGACAATAAGGCAACACCCTGGCCACAGACCTTAGAGAAGGGGCCTGGGTATAAACAGGGAAGTCTGAGTGATCCCTGCCAGCTCCTGGCCTCTCTGTACCAAGTGGAAACCACACGCCTCAGCAGCAATGGCCAGAACAGACACTGCCTGGTGTAAGATGTATTTTTCGGTTTTGCTTTTTGCAAAGATATCTGAAAGCATCAATTTTCACCAACCACAGTCTCACAAAGCAAAAATCGCACAGACTATCCACCAATCCCAGCTGCCCATAGCTGAATCCCAGCCCTCAGTGAAGCATTGACATCCAAAGATGTCGTCTTACAGCTGACAGAAATGCCTTCCCCTCGACTTGAACCAGCCCCTCTCCTGCCAAAAGAAGGCGAGGATTCCCTCCTGCAGGGAGCTGTTGGAAACACGGATGTCGGACAGATTGGATGGCAGAAGACGCCAGTAATTGCATTGTTCTCAGCACACGTACGCTCTGGCTAACGCAAGTCTGAGCACAAACCCAACCGTATTCAAGAAAGACATTTGTGATCATAGAATTAAGCTCTCCTTCAGTTTTGCTCCTTTTCATCCATTTTCTTGCTCTGATGTAGAATTACAGAAAGATTTGGGTTGGAAGGGACCTCACAGCTCATCCAGTTCCAACCCCTGCCATGGGCAGGGACACCTCCCACTGGATCAGGGGCTCCAAGCCCCATCCAACCTGGCCTTGAACCCCTCCCAGGGATGGGGCAGCCACCCCTGCTCTGGACAACCTGGGCCAGGGCCTCCCCACCCTCACAGCAAAACATTTCTTCCTAAGATCTCATCTCAATCTCCCTTCTTGCAGCTTTAAATCAATCCTCCTCGTCCTGTCCCTGCACTCCCTGATCAAGAGCCCGTCCCCAGCTTTCCTGGAGCCCCTTTCAGTACTGAATTTAGAAGCTGTTCCAAGGTCTCCCCGGAGCCTTCTCTTCCCCAGGCTAAACAACCCCAACTCTCTCAGCCTGTCTTCATACAGAAAGGGCATTTTCTGTATCGCACTAAAAATCTTCTCTTATGAAGCGAAGTGACTCTTGGAGCAAGAGCTCCAGCACATCTCAGGGTACAAAAACCAGCTTAGGGAGGCACTTACCTATGACTGAGTTGCTGTTTCTGTTGACAGGTTTGGGAGGAGGGACGGGAGGCTGTTTGGCAGGAGCTGTGCTGGTTGTGGTCGTGGGAGCAGTAGTGTTGGCACTGGCGAGAGCCGGGGGCAGAGTCCTGGGGGCTGGGGAAGGGGCAGCAGTGGAATTCACTGTCTTTGCCACAGCAGGGGCTGCGGTGGAGGGTACAGTTTTTGTAGTGTTGCTGGCAGGCGTTGGATCCTTCGCCTGCACTTCACTGGCCTCCTGGGATGTAGAGGGAGGTCTTTTTGGAGGAAGCAAAGGCTGTCTGGGAACATATGGCTCCTGAGGTGGATCCGGTTCGGGCCCAGATTGGCTGCTGGAGGAGCCTGCAAAGTGAGAGAATTCAGTCTGAGAAACTGAAGAGCCTAGAGAAAGGTGGGAAGAATCAAATGGAATTCAAAACTGGTCCTGGGAGAATCTGAAGCAACCAGTTTCAAACACATCTGGTTTCCTACCCTGCCTTTTCTTTGGTTCCTCAGCTGGACCAGGCTTCCTAAGGCTGGATGACTTTGTGGCCTCCTCTTCCTGGCCGGCTGTGTTACATACACTGGGACCACCGATCGGGACTGTGTGGCCATTCTTCAGTGCAGGTGGGTTCAGCTTCTCTGGTTCTTCCCCATCTGCAAAGGGATGGGAGGGGACAGAAACAAACAGAAAGCACTCAGAAAGGAGGGGACGGAGGAGACATGGCTGAGCTGCCATCAAGCCACACCAACTGAGGGTGCCTTCTGCAGAGGAGAGCCAAAGCTGAGCACCGGGCATTTCACAGAATGGTTTGCGTTGGAAGGACCTCAAAGCCCATCCAGTTCCACCTCTGCCATGGGCAGGGACACCTCCCTCTGGATGAGGGGCTCCAAGCCCCATCCAACTTGGCCTTGAACCCCTCCAGGGATGGGGCAGCCACACCTTCCCTGGGATTCCATCATCAACAAACAAAACAGTTCAGCACTGTATCCCACTGAGGGTTTTTCTCCTTCAGCAGCCTCAATCTACCACTGCATTTAAGCCACAGCCCAAGGAAGTTACAGTCACAGTTAAAAGCCTCCAACAGCTTTTGTGTCTGCTCACCATTGCAGACTGCTCAAAACCTCCTTGCTGCAACACAAATCCAACAGGAGTGGAGTGATCTACTGGAAATGCAATAAGAGATTTTGATAATGTCTTAAAATTAGTTGAAGCACCTCTATTTTTGTCCTGTTTCTACTCCGAATTTGGCATAAAAATCACCGCTCTACCCAATACATCCCACAGAGAAGCCCATTTCCTCCCTTTTTACCTTAGTTTTAATCTGATGCAATTAGACAACTCCAAAACCTGATGGAGTTCGTCTCGACTAATTCTGCTTTTACAGATTTCAAATGTTAGAAGCAAGCTCTCTTTTGGAAAAAAAAAACATATTCTTTTCAGCCCATGCTTTTGAGAGCACTTGGTCATGATGAGAAAATAACTCAACCACTCTCAGCCTCTGTAATTGCCCTGACAGGCAAACTCTTGATAATAATATTCCCCAAATTAGACTTAGCATCCACTCTAAAGGGGAACTGCCTATTTTGACTGCTTTCCAACTCCAGAAAACTTGAATACATCACCAATTTGATTAGAGATCCTTAGCATTTTCAGTCTACTGTCTCTCAAGCAGTTCCAGCGCATGGCATTGTGGGCCAGGTCTGCTCTGCTGCTCTGATTTTTGATGATTTATTCCACTGCCCTCTTCCCATCTCGTCTCCCCCCCTAGGTATTTACCCACCTTTCCCTAACCTGAGGTCAATTCAGAAGCTGAAAGCAAAGATACCAAGAAGTTAAAAGGTCCCCAGGCTTTTTTTCCTGCCAAAAATAGCCGTGGTTCCAGAGGAGATGGCAGACGGCGCTGCCTCGCTTGCTGAGCTGCCCTTCCCTGAAACGCAGGAAGCAGAGACACCAACGAGCAGGAGTTTCCTCCCCAGCCAAGGCTGAAACTTGAGAGATGAGCTGGAGCTTTTATAGCAGCCATCGCCTCTGGCGAGCTGAATATTTCAGTGAGGGAGACAGGAACAGTGTGATCCAGCTTTCCTTACCATGCAAGCCTTGGGTGCCCCCTCCAGCAGGGAGCTGCAGCACGTGTGGAATGCTCCTCATGGCACACCACCTCACTCCTGATTTTGGTTTCAGTGACCTCCTCCAACATCAAGACACCCCAAGGCCATCGTCTTCCCTCACTGTGAGCCCAGCACAACCTGCTGATTGCTGGCTCAGAGCGATCCCACCCAGTTGGCATTGGTCTGAAAGCCTCTTCTACACCTCTTCCCTCCCTCATCCCGAACTGTTGCCAGGATTTTGCCCCCTAAGAACTTGCCTAAAAAAATTAACTGACCTTGTCAGCGCAGGTTTTAAAATTACAAGCAAACACAACCACCTACCGGCACCATCTTGTGACCGCCCGAGTGTCTTAAACTCACAGAAGGGATTAAGATAATGCGCTTTCTAATCTAACCCTCCTGACAACGCTGACTGCTCCCTCCTACCTTGGGTTTGCACTTTGGCCAGATCACAGCCATCTTCTGCTTCTTAAGCCAGATCAGATGACTCAGAGCAGAAAATAATTCCGCCTCTCAGCCACACTTCTGTTACACCCTCTCAGTTTGGAAGATCTCTCCTCTGTCATCCCTAGCTGGAAGTTTGTTACCCGAAGCCTTTGATCTCTCTTCCACAGTTTCATCCTGTGACCTCATACACTTTTGCACCGCGATGAACTCTCCCTCCAGCCCGGCATTTACCCCCTCAGGTGCCGATGGCTCTCACACAGCACAGCTGCAAACAACTGCGAGAAGACTTCCCCTCTCAGTTTTGCCTTCAGCGGTTTGGTCTGAAAAGCCATTCTTCCACCTCTACTTTTCCACTTTGCTTTTTCCTTAAAACCTTGCAATTTGCATTAAATGAAGGCTGCCACTGCAGCGCCTTTTGGGGTGCAGTTACACATCATGGAATGGGTTGGGTTGGAAGGGACCTTAAAGCCCACACAGATCCATCCCCTGCCATGGGCAGGGACACCTTCTGCTGGATCAGGGGCTCCAAGCCCCATCCAACCTGGCCTTGAACCCCTCCAGGGATGGGGCAGCCACCCCTGCTCTGGGCAACCTGGGCCAGGGCCTCCCAGTCTCACAAGAAAACATTTCTTCCTATGATCTCATCTAAATCTCCCCTCTTTCAGCTTTAAACCATAGCCCCTTGTCTTCTCCCTGCCCTCCCTGCCCAAGAGCCCCTCCCCAGCTTTCCTGGAGCCCCTTTCAGGACTGGAAGCTGCTCTAAGGTCTCCCTGGAGCCTTCTCCAGGTTGAACAACCTCAACTCTCTCAGCCTGTCCTTGGATGGGAGGTGCTACAGCCTTCGAATCATCTCCGTGGCCTCTTCTCAACTGGCTCCAATAGCTCTCTGTCCGTCCTGTGCTGAGGGCTCCACAGCTGAACGGAGGGCTCCAGGTGGGGTGTCACGAGAGCAGAGCAGAGGGCAGAATCACCTTGGTCCCCCTGCTGCTCCCACCGCTTTGGATGCAGCCCAGGATACGGTCGACTCTAAGCCGAAGACCAGGCTGCTCTCCCATCACACGTTCCTGCCTCCTCCCACAGCACCCAACGCGCAGCCAGGTGACTGGATGGTGAACCGACCTGCCTGAAAACCTCTTTGAGTAGGACAGTCCCAACTCAGAGACATCAGGGACAACAGAAAAGGGGATGAGATCTCTTTGACAGCTTCAATAAGCTCAGCCGTGGCTGTGATACCGCACCATGAAGCGCCTTGTCTATAACCCTTGGAGGAAATGCCGCTAGCCAGGCGGCTCAAAAGCCATCGATTTGTTTCTTTTTCCAAGCATGATGCCTTGGAAGCTGAGCTCCAAGGTCGTGGCTCTCCCGCAGCGCTTAAGAGTGTGATCAGAACAAGCCGGACATGGTGAGTGCAAGTGTGAGGGAGGAGCTCAGCAGGATGAGACACAGAGGCTGGAGCAGGACACGCAGAGGAGGGACGGGATAGGAAGTGACAGGGAACAGCCCTTCCCTCCCTGCTGGCAGCACGCAGGAAAGTGTCCAAGGCAGGAATTGTGATTTCTTAGAAGAATCTTCCTCATGGAGCAGGCTGCTGCCATCCTTGCTGGGTGCAAAAGTCAGACGAGAGAGATTGAAAAAGGCAGGACAGAAGGGAACCACGTTAGCAAAAAGCTATCAGATTTGTCTCCCAAAAAAGCCCAGCTGCGAGGGCGAGGTCTCGCTACAGGAGGATCAGTGACACAGAACACAGACAGGAGGAGAAATTCATTTGCAGACTCACCCTGCTCAGGCTCTTCCAACAGAACCCCTCTTTTTACCAGCTCCTCTCTTGGCTTTCGCATAGAAATCTTTCGTTCTAAAACTGATATTAAATCGAAAAACAGCACTCAGAAAACAGGGTAGAAGTTCAAGAAGATACTATTTTAAAGGGATCTTCTGGAGGAGGCCTTCAAATGTCACTGGTCTTGCATGGATTAGGAGGAGGGATTGCAGGTTCAAGCCTGCGCTTCACACTCTACTGCTGATCGCGGAGCAAACCCGCCCTCCCCGCGGCTGCGTGGGGAGGTTCTATGCAAGGAAGGAATTTGTTTGTCTGAAACTACTGCTCCATGGCAAGGTGCTTCTGGAGAGATCGCAGGTGCCAGCCCATCACCAAAGCCACAGTTGGGTTCTTACGTGTGTCAGCGCTCGGGCTTGTGCCAGCAAGCCCTTCTCCCTAGCCAGACGGCTAATGGCAGGCTTCCCAAGCACAGGAAGGGAATTCCAACCCGCCCCGATTACTCTACCTTCCGAAGTCTCCTTAAATTTGTCGCTGCTTTTCTTTTTCCTCCATTTCCAGGGTTTGAAGATCTTGCCAAAGCTTGAAAACTTGCTTTTCCTCTTCGTAGGCGGTGTGGTGTCACCCGATTCCAAAACGTCTACCCCCATGCTGGCATCAGTCGGGGGGTGATCCACCTCTTCTGCTGCACAGGAAAGAAGAAAGATGTTACCTTCGTGCTGCTTCCACCTCCCACCACCAGCCCCTTTCACCCCGGGAAACAGCGGCGCACGTTCATGCAAAGAAGGGAGCAAGACTCCATGCCTTCATGTAGCCCGTCAGCGTTTCCCATTAGCTTGGGGAGACAAGAGTGGGGTTTCCAATGTTAACGGTGCAAAGGGTAACTGGTAAGAGGCTTTCGAATGAAACAAGGATTAGTTTAACTTTGCAGTGTCACAGCTTCGCCCAGGGAACACAAATCACTTGGCTGCAGTTTCTCATCTTCAGCTGGAAGCAACTGGTGCTGGACACAAGTAATTACACGAACACAAACACCTTCCAGACTGCAGAGCCGGCTTTTACGGCTGTCTACACACACTGGAATTACCAGACCCATTACACCAGCTGCATAAGCTAGAACTCAGCCTCTCTTATTTTCCCCTCTATAAATAAGGCCAGCAAAGCCGGCCAAGAGCAACAACCACACAGGAAAGCAACACAATGCCGGCCTGCGCTCCACCTACCGTACTCGAAGTCTCTGGAGAACAACACAAGAAGGACACAGAGGTGGGGGGGACATGCAAAAAAACCCCCAGCTTGCTAAACCAACAGAAAAACATCATAATGAAACAACTTGCAAAGCAGAACCAGCACATTGAACACTAAGCTGGCGACTGTCAAAACATTTCTTCTTGAGAGCTCATCTCAATCTTCCCTCTTGCAGCTTCAAACCGTTCCCCCTCATCCCTTCCCTGCCCTTCCTGAGCAAGAGCCCCTCCCCAGCTTTCCTGGAGCCCCCTGGGAGCTGCTCTAAAGGTCTCCCTGGGGCCTTCTCTTCTCCAGGCTGAACAACCCCAACCTAGCAATGCCTGCAAAAAAAAAAGCAGAAATCAGAGTGCACACAACCTTAGTGAAGCCAGCTTGGGGCTTCCTTCATGGGCTTAATTTCCAGGCTGAGAATCCCTTGGCTTCAGCGCTGCAGATGACAGGAGCACCCATGCTGTGTCGCAGAACTCTGTGAGAACACACAACATCGAGAGCAGAGCCCGGAGACTTGCTGCAGTCCCACAGCTCAGCCCTGCCAGCACCACAGGCCGAGGTGCCGCGTTACAAACTGCACTTGTATGTCTTATTTTTGAGCCTCCAAGTCAAACGTTCTGGAATTTGCGAGCCTCCTAGGATCACAAAAGACCTTCCAGTCAACTTCAGACAAGTTCGTGTGAGGAGCCTGCAGAAAAGACAATACCCGCTAGGCCACGCTGAAAGTTCAGCCAAGAATCCCTTCTCCTGAGGCTAAAAGATTGGGAAAGGAATTTTAGAGGAAAGCTGTTTTGCACACAGGACAAAGAGCTCATAACGTATCTGCTGTATCCCACAAACATCCACCAGGGATACGGACCCAGATGTGAGAAAGCAGATTCCTGTCAACACAGGGAAGAGCAGATCCAGGAGAGGGGAAAACAACCAGAGAGGAAAAAATGAGTAGTTTGGTGGAGCTCTACCTGTGACCCTGCAGTGCTTCCTAGCCTGAGATTCCAGACCCCAGGAAACGTCAAGCAAGGGGAGCCCCAGCCACGGGCTCCGAGCAGCCTCGAGGTGACTGCGCTGGGGACAGGCCGTCACGGGGCACCACGGCAGGACAGACGGACATCGATTTTTCAGTCTGAAATAAAAGATGACTGAATAATAGGGAAGAGAGAAACAACAGAGGTCACGCTAGCAGCACCTAGAAAACTGGGGAATGTTTCAGTAGGAGGCTCTGGATCTCATATGAGAAGCTCGGTCTTTAATCAAATGACTGAGGAAGAGGAAAATCAGCCCAGGACTCTGTTGTACCAAGAGGCTGGAGCAACATGGAAGCACCACTGTGCTAACCAGCAGAAGAAAAAGGCTTTTCCAAGCTCACTGTGGTAATTTCAGACTGTACCTGCAACGCACGAGCCTTCCTGCTCTGTGCAGGTTCCTCTCCTCACTTGTGGGACTCCACATTTCATAGAACCATGGAATGGGCTGGAAGAGACCTCAAAGCTCATTCAGTTTGACCCCTCTGCCGCGGGCAGGGACACCTCCCACAGGCTCAGGAGCTCCAAGCTCCATCTAACCTGGCCTTGAACCCCTCTAGGGATGGGGCAGCCACCCCTGCTCTGGGCAACCTGGGCCAGGGCCTCCCCACCCTCACAGCAAAACATTTCTCTCTCATATCTCACCCCAATCTCCCCTCTTGCAGCTGAAAACCATTCCCCCTCTCCCTACCCCTGCACTCCCTGATCAAGATCCCCTCCCCAGCTTTTCTGGAGCTCCTTCACGCAGTGAATTCACACAGTGGTGGTTGATGAGGTTTTTCTGTTTTGTTGTATTTTGCTTTTATAAATCATCCCTCTAAGAAAAAGCTCACTCAGAACCAGCAAAAAGCTGATGCCAGCCAACAATTATTTGAAAAAGCAAGATCAATTCAGCATCTGAACAGCTGCTTAAGAAAAATCTGGATTCATAACAGGAGAGAAACGGGGTGGAAAGCAACACACAAGATGTCAGCACTGATCTGTGATTTTCTGCTGGAAGGGAGGGTGGGTGTGAGGAAGTGGGGATGTAAAAAAACCATGGCATTTCAAGTTCCCAGAAACCCAAGAGAAACTGGCTGCTTCGAGGCGCTTTCTTCAGAGACCAGAACATTCGCCCCGGAGTTGTACATGTAATTCTAAAAAGCCTTATTCACTTTGTTCAACAGAGCGTTCCCAAGGTTTACCAGGCGGGGAAGACTGCCTGCCAGGCACGGGCTGTGGATTGAATTTGGATCCCAAAGTGCCACGCAAAGGCACTGCCCTCACCTTTCCAAGGAGCGGAAAGAGCTCTGAGGGCAGACGTACCCAGCTCACTCTGTACATCCCTTCCCGGATCCTCCCACCCGAGATGTCCGAGCGCTGCGCTAAGCACAATGAGTTATTAGAAGAAAACTCAGCCGTCACGTCCAGGGATTAATGAACAGAGAGCTCAGCAAGCTGTGATGTCTCCATTTCCAATTAGAGGGACAACGACACAAGCATTTCGCTGCCACAGCCGCATCTGAGCGGCCACTACGTGAAAGGATGGGCCAAAACTGCTGAAGATGCAAGACAGCCTCAACGTCGGAGTAGGAAACAGGCAGGGAGGGTGGGGGAGAACCCATGTGTGAGTTAGGCTGAACATTAGGAAAAAATTTTTCACAGAAAGGGTCATTGGGCAGTGGCAGAGGCTGCCCAGGGAGGGGGTTGAGTCCCCTTCCCTGGAGGGGTTTAAGGGACGGGTGGACGAGGTGCTGAGGGACATGGGTTAGTGATTGATGGGAATGGTTGGACTCGATGATCCGGTGGGTCTCTTCCAACCTGGTGATTCTATGGTTCTGCGAGTTTGACTGCAGGCAGAAGAAGCTTTCAGCAGCTCCTGCAGTCCAGGTCTGACTGTCCAAATACCATCCCAGGGTGGAGTTCCACTCCAGGTGCCTGACTGCCACCAGCTGCAATCACACAGGTTAATACAAAGGCAAAGTTTCACAATGACATTCAGCATCGATATTGAATAACTGGGTTCTTGCTTCTCTGCCATGCCACCCCACCAGCCACACTACCACTGCTGGGCATCAGCTCTAGTCCAACATGAGAACACTCAGTTTTCACAGAATCAGGGAATGGTTTGAGTTGAAAGAGACCTCAAACCCATCCAGTTCCACCCCTGCCTTGGGCAGAGACACCTCCCACTGGATCAGGGGCTCCCAGCCCCATCCAACCTGGCCTTGAACCCCTCCAGGGATGGGGCAGCCACCACTGCTCTGGGCAGCCTGGGCCAGGGCCTCCCCACCCTCACAGCAAAACATTTTTTCCTAAGATCTCATCTCAATCTCCCTTCTTGCAGCTTTAAATCAATCCTCCTCACCCTGTCCCTGCACTCCCTGATCAAGAGCCTCTCTCCAGCTTTCCTGGAGTGCTTTTCAGCACTGGGAGCTGCTCTAACGTCTCCCTGGAGCCTTCTCTTCCCCAGCCTGAACAACCCCAGCTCTCTCAGGAGGTGCTCCAGCCCTCAGATCATCTTTGTGGCCTCCTCTGGACTTGCTCCAACAGATCCGGGTCCTTCCTGTGCTGAGGGCTCTGGTTCTGTGTCTCAAAACAGCCACGCAAGAGGGGAGACAGGACAACCGTGCGCCTCTCCACAGCATAAACCCGGAGTCCAAATAACTTCCACCCCTCTTTTATTCCGTGTAGAATAAAGCTCGATAAATATTACTGAACAGCCAACACCTCAAGACCAGCACAGCCCTCCGGGTGATACTGATGCCATGAAAGCTGTTTCCCTCCCAGACACACGTTGGGATTCATTCAGTCCAGTTCTGCAGCCGGGCGACTCACAGCAGAGCTTGTAAAGCTTCATCCCTTCCCCACGCTCTTCCTTTTACCCTCCCTAATTACCACATGGACACAGACATTTAAAACAGGCTCTTGTGATGCAATTATGAATTACATTTACTGCTAATTAGCGGGTGGATCAGCAGCTGTAGGTGTGCTTTACTGATCTGTATTTTAAATAACCTCATTGTTGAGCGATTGTTCACACTAGACGGAGCTCATACTCCCTCAGAACAGGACCTTCCCTTCCATCCACAGCACAGTGCCAGCTCAAATTTCCATGACATGGTGCAGAAAGGACGTTTGTATGGATGGAGCCAGGGCAGGGGGGATTCTCTGTGCCTCTTCTTGCTTTCTGGGTCCCTAAGCTGCTCTGCCATGTGAGGCAGAAACCCCTCCTTATCCAACTTGTGCTCCTGGAAACTGCTAAGGAGCCACAGCGCAGTGCTGGGGGAATGAAACGGGGCAAGAAGAGACAAACCAGGCTTTAAGCAAAGGGTCAGAAGCTGCTATCCTCACTTGACCCAGTCCTTGCTGAGCACCACGGGTGCTGACCTGCATGGCAAGTCTGTGTCCGAGAGAGCGGCCGCACCTTCTTCCCTGCGGTCCTGGGCTGGAAAACCCATTTGAAACATATTAAAAAGGCCAAATGAGGTGAGCCCAGGGGAGTCCTCGTTAGTAGGCTGAGAGCTTTCCAACGAGCAGGTCCCTAACTCACCCCTATGCCAGAGCAGGACCTTGTTTAACCTTTCAGAAAGAATCACATGGAGTATTCCCTTTGGAACACGCACAGCCCCAGCCGAGAGAAACTCCTGAAGAAAACATCTACTGCAACTTCTGCAGGTTCCCTGGGTGCTCCTCCTCGAGAAGATGTCCTGGAGCACCCATCCCACGTCCCTCGGATTTACCGCAGCACCTGGTGGGCTCTGGGGAGGGAGCAATGTCCTGGCTGCCGCCTCCCACCTTCCCCATCAGAGCCTATTGCCATTTCCCATCTCTCCAAAACACTTAACGCATCCTGATTCTCTTCCATCAAAACAAGCAGGTGAATTTGAGCTGCTTAAACAGCAGATTTGTGTTAACCCAAAATGTTTAGTCTGAAATAGTATCAGGAGACTTCACAGAATTGGCACAGCGTGGAGACACAAGAAGGCAGAAAGTTCCAGCAATGCCAAGAGCTCAGGATGAGGTTCTCTGTCAGGATGCCTGGCCAGCTAGTCCTTCAAACCTCCCCCTGCAGAAGGCTGCACACATTTACAATCAAGCCTTGCCAGTAAAATCCAGGTGGAAAAAAACCTCTTCTCCCACTGTACCTTGTGGTGTAGTGTAGGGACTTTGGGTATCAACACGAATAAACAAAAAGCATTTATTTCATGAAGGATCATCTCTCACAGCAAAGATACCTGCAACAGCACGAGTGACACCTCCAATACAATCATAGAGGCTGGAAAAGACGCCTGGGCTCATCCAGTCCAAACATGATTCCACATTTCTGTCATCCTCCCTGCCCTTTGTTGAAAATTCATGCTGCCCTTGTTACCTCCAACACCAAGGACTTAGAATCATGGAATCATTAAGGTCAGAAAAGACCCCTAAGCTCATCCAGTCCAACTGTCAGCCCAACACCACCGTGCCTGCTAAGCCATGTCCTGAAGTACCACGTCTCCACATTTTTTGAACCCCTCCAGGGATGGAGACTCCACCACTGCCCTGGGCAGCCTCTGCCAGGGCTTCACCACTCTGTCAGTGAAGGCATTTTCCCTAATGTCCAATCTAACCCTTCCCTGGAGCAACTCGAGGCCATTTCCTCTTGTCCCATCACTTGCTAGCTGGGAGAAGAGCCCAGCATCCACCTCCCCACAACCTCCTTTCAGGGAGCAGCAGAGAGACAGGAGGTCTCAGCTCAGTATGCACAGCGTTAAAAAAAAATTAAACCCCACCTGCGTGTCCTGGTGAATTTTTGAACCATTCTGACTCAGGCCACACACCATCAAAAGCCAACGTGGCCATAGAGAAGCCTTATTTTGTTTTTAATTGGCACATCACTACATAAGCTAAAAATCACTTCAAGATCCAACTTAGATACCCTAACAAAGCCAGACTGAAGGCTGTGAAGAAATCAAAGCCTTGCATCCCAGATGCTGACAATTCCTATTATATAGCCGCATGCCTGGGAGGGAAACTCCTGATTTCCAGTGTTCCTGAGGAAAATGGCACAATCCTTGAAGGATGAAGGGTCAGGGAGCCCCAGGACAGGACTTCGGACTCAACTTGTCAGGAAAAGACTGGGAATGTGCTGCTTTTCTCCTTGAAACATAGCCACAGACATCCAGGAGTTGATGGAACAGACCTGACCTCCAAAAGAAGATGCCCCTGATCACTGCCTGCACTACACCACACTATTTACCCCAGTCCTCTTCAGAGATGTTATGATCTGTTCAATTCTATCTCCATTAAGAGCCATCATCACAAAGGAAACAAGAAAGCATCAGTATTTTCCTTTGTAACAGGACTTAGAACATGTAAATCATAGAATGGTTTGGGTTGGAATCATGACCTTGAGCCAGATTCCTTCCATCTGCAAACCACAGTTCACCCAGAACCTGATCCATCTCTTATTGTGGTGGTTACTACAGGATTTCCACAAATCCCAGGAATTTCTGTTCCCAAGGAGCTCACCGGGCATTTCTGTCTCACAGTCATAGCCTCAAGGCTCACATCCAGACAGAACTGCAGCAGTGAGGCTTCGTCACAGTGAAGGGCAGTGTAAACGCTTGGTGGAGAGCTTGAAAGCACTTAGACAAATTAGGCACAGACCAACTCAGAATAATTCCTCTGTTTTCCCAAGCTGCACCTGAAGTTCTGCTGCCACGCAAGCCCAGAAGGTGCACAGGCTGCTCATTACACACCTCACATCCCCAGCCCTTTGGAATCACACTCTGCAGTACAGCTCGGACCGACAGCGACAGCAGCACCGATGGTCTTGTGTCGCTGAGCCGGAGTGGGATCAACAGCCTTGCACCACCGAGCCAGAGTGGGATCACAGCGGGATCAATGGCCTTGCACTGCTGAGCCAGATTGGGATCAACAGCCTTGCACCACTGAGCTAGAGCAGGATCACAGTGGGATCAATGGCCTCACACCTCTGAGCTGGAGTGGAATCACCAGCCTTGCACCACTGAGCTAGAGCGGGATCACAGCAGGATCACAGCACTGCTGAGCCACATTGGGATCAACAGCCTTGCACCATTGAGCTAGAGCAGGATCACAGTGGGATCAATGGCCTCGCACTTCTGAGCCAGAGAGGGATCAACAGCCTTGCACCACTGAGCTAGAGCAGGATCACAGCGGGATCAATGGCCTCGCACTTCTCAGCTGGAGCAGGATCAGAGCAGGACCGATGGCCTTGCATCGCTGAGCCGGAGCGAGATCAACGGCCTCGCACACCAAGCCGGAGAGGGACCACAGTAGGACCAAGAGCCTTGCACCGCTGAGCCGGAGTGGGATCGCAGTGCAACCGATGGCCTTGCATCGCGCAGCCAGAGCAGGATCCTCAGTGGCTCAAATCCTCACTGCTACAAACCCTCCTGCTACCCAGTGCTGCTGCACGAGCTGGAGGATAATTCAGAACCCTCATCTTCAGCTTTGTTGCGCTGGGCACAGCAGTTGAGGATGCAAAAAGCTTTCAAGCAAACAGCTACAAGTCAAAAAGCAAACAAAGACTCTTTTAAAGGAAACACTGTTAAGGTTAAAGCATCAAAAAAGCACTTTAGGTAAATGTTTCCAGCTTCCTATAACAGCTTTCAAAACTCTGTGTGCATTTCCTGAATGGTCCAGTGAAGACGTGAATCCCGACCTTAAAGCAATAAATGACTGTGGTCACAAAACAGCCTCAAACAGTCTCAGCCCTCGGCTTCCCTGTTATTGTACGCTTCTAATCACCATAATCTTCACAAGACTTTTCCTCTCAGCAGCATCCTGCCAGAGTTAATGCAAGAACCATCCCTTCAAGTTCACAATTTATTCAGCAGGAGCTATGCAAGCTGCGCCACGAGAAAAGGCTTCTGACAGCAAAGGGCCATCTGTGGAAACACCAGGTCTGCTGGCCTCCAGCCTGACGAAGGACAACGTCATTGCACCCAGCGAGCCCACTCCCCTGAGAACGACCAGCCTCCCTGGTGCTGGGTGAGAGAAAAAGCCCAAATCCAAACACGTTGGCTTCTAATAGCACCTAGAGTGCAAGGAGAAGGCTCTGGGGAGATCTTAGAGAGGCTCCCAGTACTGAAAGGGGCTCCAGGGAAGCTGGGGAGGGACTCTGGATCAGGGAGGGGAGGGATGGGATGAGGGGGGAATGGTTTGAAGCTACAAGAGAGAAGATTGAGATCCTAGGGAGAAATGTTTTGCTTTGAGGGTGGGGAGGGAAGGCCCAGGTTGCTCAGAGCAGGGGTGGCTGCCCCATCCCTGCAGGTGCTCAAGGCCAGGTTGGATGGGGCTTGGAGCCCCTGATCCAGTGGAAGGTGTCCCTCATTACTGCAGAGAGGTGGGACTGGATGGGCTTTGAGGCCCCTTCCAACCCAAACTATTCTATTGAGATGCTGTCCATCTCCATGGACAGAATGAAGACGACTGAAGTTTTACTTCTCCCTTCCACTCTCAGCGCTACTTATTTTGAGTAGCTCTTGAACAAGACTGGAGTGAACTTGGGGTGGGGAAGAGAGGGTCACTGGTTTAATGTGTGCCCTAAAGACTTGGTAGGTTCAAAGTTATGAAAGTGAAAACCTGTATCCCAGAGTTCTCCATGTTCCAGCGTCAAGAGTCAGGCAATGCCACTTTACGGGTGAGCAGCAAAGGGACTCAGCCCTGACAGCTGACAGCAAGGATATGAGATAAAAGGGAACAGCACGAGGTGCAAAGTCTCCTCTCGTAGCGCATCGCGGTCCCAGCGCTGGGAACACAGACCTGGAAATAACACTGACCTACACACAGTGTTCTGGAAGTAGAGCTGCTTCCAGGGCTTAAAGCAAGGCTGTGTTTGCTCCAGGCTGCCAGTTACCCAGCTACCTTGTAAAGCAGAGAGCGAAAACAAGCAGGACAACGATTGCCAAGCCCCTTCTCCCCCTAGAACTATGGGAGCTGCCCCAAAAGCTGGTGTCATCACATACAAGGAGGCAATTCCAGGCAGCTTTGATCCCAGCTCAACTTCATCGCTGTCCAAGAGCTTTGTACCCCTGCACTTGCCACGCAAGACAGAGACCATCTCTAAAAACCACAGCTCAGAGCCTGCCTGCGATCCACAGAACACGTTGCACAGCGACTGCATGTGACGTGAGTAATGGAAAGGGAGGAAATGGAGTTATTTCTCTTGTTTCTCTTCCCAGCTCCCAAGCCGGGCACAGGTTACACAAGTCCCGCATTCCACTCCTCCCGACTCCTCCGTTTCACCTGCAATCCTGCCCTGCCGCAGCCTCAAAGTTTCCTCCGTCTCCCCTGCCCTCCATTACTCACCGAAAGCAGCTGGATTTACCGGTCTCGAGAAGTGCGGCTGCCCCATGGGATTCTTTTCAAAGCAGCTGTCCAGAAGAAGGCAAGAGGGGGGGAAAAGAAAAGAGTAGTCTACCCTGAGAGAGTCCTTTAAAATGATAAATCCACGCTTGGGACTGGGAAAGAGCTTCGCGAGCGAGGAACACTCAGGCAACAGCACGGGTGTCCGACAGCCCCGGACAGGTCCTGTTCTCCCCGTACCCCATGGCCGGGCACTTGATTCTCATAAATAGGCGTCTGTGCCAGCTCCCTTCACGCAGGAATGCCTGTCATTCCAGAGCCGAGCTGGCTAGGGCCGAAGCTCAGGAAGGGGAGGAGACAGCAAACCATGCTCCAGCCACTTAGCTGCATAATCCAAATCATCAACACCCCTCGCTCCTGCCTCGCATTAAGTTTAGTAAGGAGAGAGAAGAGCTAGGAGTGAGGAGAGAGGGAGACTGGGGAGTTTCGCTCAAGGAAGGGCTTGGAGGAACCACGCATGGAGGGGTTTCACCTCCTAAATGGGATCAAGGAGGTAAGAACGCACCTGAGCCTTCAAAGGACAAAGAGAGTCGGCGATGGATGGGGAAGCATGGTGCTCGAACTGTCTTGGAGCTGCGCTGCCTGGAGAGGAAAGGGAATTTCAAAGAGTGCCTGAACTGACAGGCACCTGGCCAGACATGTAATAAAACCTCATTTTCACAGCAATTCCTGTCCTCGCTGAAGCTACCAGGGAGAAGGCAGGAGCAGGGAGCGTGTCTTCTCATTCAGCAAGAAAAGGAAGAGTTTATCTTGTATTTCATGTGTCACATCTTGCTGGTTAAGGTAACAAACAACCGCCTCGACATCTGCATAGCAATAAGAAAAATCTCCAGGGCTGAAATATTTCCACTCGGATCCTTTAATTTTTCATCAGCGTTCATGTTAGGACTTGAGTGAACCTACAGCTCCTTTCCCAAGCCCCACACACCACAGAGGAGCAGGAAAACCTCTAAACATCCAGAAGCTTCATTTTAACTCAGGGGAAAAGGAAAAACAAGTTTCCAACCCATACAGGAATTTGCAGCATCGCCCCCGTGACTAATCAGGAACCTGAGTCCCTCTGACATGTGAGGTTTGTCCTCTCTGCTGTAGGAAAAAGCAGTTTTAAACACACTGAGGTTTGTTCCAGCTCTCAAGGTCCCCGTCCTTGTCAGCCCAGCGGCCGCGAAGCTTTCATAGCGCTGAATATTCCCCAGGCAGTCAGGAGGAGTTCAGGACGAGCTCACCATGCAGCAGTCCCAACTGCAAAACCCTTCTATTCTGGGAAACAGTAAAATCCAAGACTGTCAGTTTGGGCTGGGGCAGCTGGGAACGATCAGCGCTGTGCATTAGTCGGAACAGACACCCAAAGCGAGCGCCTGCTTCGTGACCATCACCGTCCGGAGCTGCCTGCGGCGGGTTTGCAACCAGAAAAGGGAAGGGGGTAGTTCTGAAATCGAATTAAACTCCACCTAAGTGAGAAACACACCTCGGAGATGGTGATGCTCTTGGTTCCTCCACTGACACATTAGCCACACCATCAGACAATTTGTAGAATCCTCTCCTCCCTTCTGGAGCACAGTTGGAAAAAATGGGAGAAGGCAGGCAGGCTCTGCCCCTTCTGCCCCAGCACCTTGTAACCCCTGCCCCGGGCAGCCAGGCAGGAGCAGGTGGAGGAGCAAAGGATCAGCGGACACGTGGAGGCGGAGGAGCAAATAACGCTCTCCTCCCTCGCGCAGAATATATGGATGTTCCCGAAAGCGTTGCTCTTCGCAGCCTCCCACCACCACCAGGCATCTCCGTGCTTGGAAGAGGAGCCGGTGCTTCTGCCTGGTCAGCCCCAGCAGTCAGGCTTCCAAGTACTTTTGCTTCTCATTGTGGGCAATTAACGCACTGATTCACAAGCAGCTCCACCTCATTTAAGAGTCTTCCCTTTGAAATAAAGAAAAAGCCATTTGAAAGCCATTTAAACACACTGTCATCTGGCAGGGACTCACAAAGTTCGGTGATGAAGGCTTGAAGACTTCTCCAAGTCTGTAAATCAGCTGTCCAGCTTGGAAGGAGGTCTGGAAAAACTATCCCTACATCAGGGAATGCTACAGAATGCTAAACACCGCATCTAGACTTGCCTGACTTCCAAGGAGATTAAAGCCCCTGCATTTCAGATTGCACTTACTGCAGACTCGGAGCGTACAAAGCTCTGCTGCAGAACAGATGAGACATGGAAGGTCGTTAAAGCACAGGAGAACAATCATCTGCCTGACCCATTATTTCTACGTTCGTAAAACGCGAAACATAAGCTTATATTATAATGAAAGAGATTTAAATGCAGTTAAATTCAGAGCAGCTGCAGTCCAGGAGTGCAGATGACAGCTACTCGGGTTCTGGTACTGCACAGTAACTCACCAGGCTGTGAAAAGGGAATCATGCAATGAAGAACTTTCACGTTCCTGTAACGTTGATCAGGCCTTTATGAACCACCACAGACAGAATAACAAGACTATTTGGCAAAGGCACTGGTAATAAAGTTTGTACCAGAAGCGTATTTGCTTCCGAAACGCAGGGCTGCGGCGCTCACAGAGTGGAGATACTAATCTGCATTTCAAATGGCAACGGGTTTGGACTTGAAACATCCTTTAGGAGTTGGAAGGGTGAATGAATCATGGAATGGTTTGGGTTGGAAGGGACCTTAAAGCCCATTCAGTTCTACCCTCCTGCCAAGGGCAGGGACACCTCCTACTGGATCAGGGTGCTCAAAGCTCCATCCAACCTGGCCTTGAACAGGCATCCATGGCAGGATGGGCTTTGAGGTCCCTTCCAACCCAAACCATTCCATGACTCTATGAAATTCCATGATTCTATGAGCCTTTACTCCTCAGGGAGAGGAGACGTTCATGAGAAGGAAGAGTTTGGAATGGCAAAGAGCTTTCTCCAGGAACACACAAAGGGATATGTATGACAGACTGTTCAGTATTTTCTTCTAAAAATGTAGTAACCAAGAAAACCTAGTCAAGGGACAATTTCATAGGGTTTCAGAAGAGTCCAGTGGCTAAAACAACACAATGTGACCGGTTATGGCTAGTGAACAGCTCCGGGGAGAATCACTTTCCTCTGAAGTTTCATTTCCTCTTCATCCAGAGCAGCATCCCATTTAAAACCCAGCATTCAAATGTTAATGGTCTGTTTGTGTACGTTGTGAAAGGAGCTCTTCTAGATCGTTTCACTTCATCTAATGAAACCCATAATGAGCCCAAATATTAGCTCCCCTAATAATGGCACTGCTGGTTCACATTTCAGCTCACACCAACGTGAAACACCACATTCATCTGCAGTGACTCAGACATTTATGTTCCATGATTCAGCCACAGGACTCACATTATCCCATCCGTGCAGACGGAGCTATTTAAAACCAGTGGCACTGGTCCTTTTCCTTCAGAGCCCACCCACAACAGTCAGCAGCAGCTATGGGATGTTTGAAGCTCTCTCCTTGCTGGAGATGTCCCCACCTGAACTAACAATGCCCATGGTACTGTTTCACCAGGAGGATTGGCAGAGAGAACATAAAGCAGCAGCAGATGACTCTAGCTGAGTCTCACCACAACCTGTTTGCCAGCAACTCTCAGTGGCTTTGGCATGATGAGAATATGAAATAAAATATATTATATGGAATTATGGAATGGTTTGGGTCGGAAGGGACCTCAAAACTCATCCAGTTCCAACTCCCTGCCATGGGCAGGGACATCTCCCACTGGATCAGGGGCTCCAAGCCCCATCCAACCTGGCCTTGAACCCCTCCAGGGATGGGGCAGCCACCACTGCTCTGGGCAACCAAGCTGCTCTAGGGTCTCCCTGGAGCCTTCTCTTCTCCAGGCTGAACAACCCCAACCCTCTCAGCCTGTCCTCATATGGGAGGTGCTCCCATCCTTGGATCATCTCCATGGCCTCCTCTGGACCCGTTCCAACAGGTCCATCTCCTTCTTATGCTGAGAATTCCAGAACCGGACACAGAGCTCCACGTGAGGTCTCACAAGACAGGAGCAGAGGGGGAGAATCCCTTCCCTCACCCTGCTGGTCCTCCACAGGGCTGCTCTCAATCACACCTGTATTGAAGCCATGGGCTGCACCACGATCTGTTCGCTAGCAACTCTTCAGTGGCTTTGGTTGAACAAGAATATGAAATAAAACACATGTGACCATTTCTGGACCATCATCTGAAAAAAGAGCGCGTGGAAGAGTTATGAACCATAGCAGCAGAGCGAGGGGAAGCAAGTGGGCAGGGAGCCGGGTAGTCAGTCTGAGAGGCCACAAGCCAACACAACGTGACGCTCTTCCTCTCTCCCTGCATGGTCTTAAACGTCAGTCCGATCCCCGGTGTGGAAATGGAAAATGGTTTATTTATAAGCCAGCTGGCACCGCATTGTTCAGGTTCTGCGTGCTTTGATGGAAGGGCGCTGGTTCGGATGAGACAGAAAAGTGAGGTAACGGCTCCTTAAACCACATGATTTCCTCCACGCTTCCTGTGACATTTCCAAGAGGGAAACTCCTATTTCCCAGAGCATTCCAGTCACTTTGTCCCCACCGTTTAGCCAGGAGAGTGACAGCAGGTGCTCCATCTCGGAAAGCAAAGGGCAGCGGAGCTCTGTGGCTTGGTGCCACCAAGAGCGTGTGCTGGGGGGAGAAGGTGAGCCACCCATGGCCTACGGCAGCCCGGATTTCAATCAGGATGGAACACAGCTGGAGGAAGAGCCTCTGCCAACAACCTGACTGACAGCACATTCAGGCTCATGTTTAGGAATTATGGAATGGTTTGGGTTGGAAGGGACCTCAAAGCCCATCCAGTTCCACCCCTGCCATGGGCAGGGACACCTCCCGCTGGATCAGGGGCTCCAAGCCCCATCCAACCTGGCCTTGGATACCTCCAGGGCTGGGGCAGCCACCACTGCTCTGGGCAACCTGGGCCAGGGCCTCCCCACCCTCACAGCAAAACATTTCTCCTTAAGATCTCATCTCAATCTCCCATCTCTCAGTTTAAAAGGGAAAATAAAGCTGAGGATGTGCTCCTGGAGAGCTTGGTGATCGCAACAGCGTGTGGAAGACAAGGAATTGCTTAATTATCACTAGGACTAGGCTAATGAAAATTGTGTTGGAGGTTTTGGGGCCAAGAGGAGCTTCAGGCCAAAATATACCATGATGCAAATGTTGGGGTTGTCCCATGCAGGGCCAGGAGTTGGACTTGATCCTTGTGGATCTCTTCCAACTCAGGCCATTCTATGATTCTATGATCAGAATCTATGATCCTCCAGCCTTGTTTCCAGTGGAGGAGGCACAACTTTCAAGGAGAGCACATCTTAGCCAGCGCTGAAACCGCATCATCTTCGGTGCCACCTCCTCACTCACTTTAATTACAACACAGGCAAAATATTTTGTTGTTTACCAGCAAGGGAACGCTCAGGAATGTAACCCTGACAAAATTAAAGATTCAGTCACATCTTGGCTAACTAGATCGCTGCGGTGATTCACGGCTCTGCCATCTCAAGGCAAGGGAACCTCCAAAGCTAACAAACTACTTTTTGGAGCACCTTGAAGCAGCATTAAAAGAAAGCCTGGTCAGAAGCCAAAGAAGCGCGGATACACGACACATTCCAGCAAAGCATCAGCGTATTCCCAACAGTGCAGCACTTGGAGGCAGGATAGCCATCTGCCACTCGCAACTATATTATTAGGAACACATTAAGCAAAAACACAGAAGAAAGTTACATTAATTATTCCATTGTTTAGGGAAGAAGCAGGCAGAACATTTAGCTTAACTCTTGTTTAACCCGGTTCCCATAGCAGAATGAAGATACTTGGGGAAGAACCTATAAACTGACACCACCTCAGGCTTCCCATCACATAACACTGGAGATAAAGAATGACAAACCTAACAGAGCTTCAGCACAAATAAGAAGATTCTTCTCCTTTCAAACCACTACAGAGGATGTGCTTTTAGGACTGGCACAGCATATGGATAGAGTGCTCTTCCCAGGTGACGGCTGCAGTCTGGCTGTGCCAGACAGAATGGTTTGGGTCGGAAGGGACCTCAAAGCCCATCCAGTCCCACCCCTGCCATAGGCAGGGACACCTCCCACTGGATCAGGGGCTCCAAGCCCCATCCAACCTGGCCTTGAACCCCTCCAGGGATGGGGCAGCCACCACTGCTCTGGGCAACCTGGGCCAGGGCCTCCCCACCCTCCTAAGATCTCTTCTTCCTAAGATCTCATCTCAATCTCCCCTCTTTCAGCTCAAAACCCTTCCCCCTCATCCTATCCCTTCCCTCCCTGATCAAGAGCCCCTCCCCAGCTTTCCTGGAGCCCCTTTCAGCACTGGAAGCTGCTCTAAGGTCTCCCTGGAGCCTTCTCTTCCCCAGGCTGAACATGTTCCATGTTAATGAGCTTAGTGGACAAACCTAACTCACACAAGGCTTCACAGCTTCAGATACAGATCAAATAAAATAACAAGTCCTTCTGTGGCACCAACAGAACGGTGGCCGGGCCCTGTGCAGTGCTACACTGGAGATGGCAAACCAACAGCCAGAAGAGCAGTAAAGAGCAAACCTTTACAACAAGATTAAATTGAAATGAACCCTCAGATGCAGTTGTATTTAACTCTGGAAGCTACTCCGCGATGGTCAAGGTCCACAGGCTAGTGTCCTGCTCCAATTCATTAAAAGACTCATGATCCCAAATTTCTCTTCCTACCTCCAATTCTTCATAGAATAGTTTGGTTGGAGAAGACCTTTGAGATCATCAAGTCGACTACTGAGCCACATCCCTGAGACAAGATGACAAGGTATGTCCTGAGCTGAAATCCTCTCTGCCCACGTGCTTGCAGGGAAGAAAGGCAGCAAGATTGTTACATAAAAGTCCTCTTTCCTCTTTTTAACATATCACAAAACCCCAGCAAGTGCACTCGCTGTTTGTATCTGAAGATGAAATTGCAGCCAAACACTTTAGCATTTCCTCCACCTCCCTGAAGGGCTCTGCTGCACCAAGGAGCCAAATTATCCTTCATCACCTACAGCTCTTTGGTCCTAAGCAATATTTTTCCCCAAATTACTGCACAAAGCCAGTGCCAAGCACCCTACCGGCCTTCACCCGCTTGGCTCTGCCCAGCGAGCCGTACAAAAGCGCCTTGGTTCGGCTTCTGGGTGCACCCAGCTTCCCCACCGCACCTGCTCCGCTGTAATTATCGACGAGGCTAGAAGCTCCTTATTAAAATGCAAGGCAAGTTTGGCACACAGTCTCAGCTTCTGATCATCTCGAGCAGATACGTCTGGAAGAGAACCCAAATTCCCAGCCAAAGGTCAGAAATTAAAAGAACTGGCTGATAGATTAGGCTTGAAGCACTTCGATTCAGCAAGAAAAGCACTTTTTTTGCACCACACAACTGAAAACTTTCATGAAATTTCAAGTTTTATACCACAGGTTCAGATTCACACAAAAACATAAGGTTTAAAAGCTTCCTTGTGTTTTTAACAAGCCATTCCGACCCGAGCAAAGCTGACAGGTAATTACAGGTCTGACCTCCCTCGATTGCACAAATCTGCCTTTTGAAACAATGCGGATAAATATTTGCCCAATACGAGACGACAGCTCCAAGAGGAACCATTCCAGTTTATCCACTTTGTGATTCATGTCGATACAAGCTTTATTCTCTATTTAAGGAACGAGATAAGGCTTAGGAAGTTCACCCAGCTAAATGTGTCTCATAGCTCCACCACGGACCACCCTAAACACATCCAGACCATGGGTCACACCCAGACAAGAGCCACGGGCAAAACTGCAAGCGAATCGCAACCTCAATTTGCCAAGTATTAACTGTTGCTCACACACTGAGGTGGAAAAGCCCTCTAAGCTCATCCAGTCCAACCATCAGCCCAACCCCACCGTGCCTACTAAGTGCCATGGCCACATGGTTTTTGAACCCCTCCAGGGATGGAGACTCCACCACTGCCCTGGGCTGCCTCTGCCAGGGCTTCACTGCTCTTTTGGTAAAGAAATCTTTCCTAATATCCAATCCAACCTTCCCCTGGCACAACCTGAAGCCATTTCCTCTCCTCCTATAGCTTGTTACTTGGGAGAAGAGACCAACACCCACCTCACCACAACCTCCTTTCTGGGAGCTGCAGAGGGTGATGAGGTCTCCCCTTCAGCCTTCTCTTCTGCAGAATAAACAGCCCCAGGGCTCTCAGCTGCTCCCAGAAACCCTGGGCTCCAGCCTCTCGATGTCCTTGTAGCAAGGGGTCCAAAACTGAATCCAGAATTCATGGTGCAGCCTCACCAGTGCTGACTCCAGGGTCAGGATCCCTTCCTGGCTCCTGCTGGCCACCCCGTGGCTGATCCAAGCCAGGATGCTGTTGGCCTTCTTGGCCACCTGAGCACACTACTGGCTCATGTTCGGCTGCTGCCGACCAGCACCTCCAGGTCTTTTTCCACCACGCAGCTTTCCAGCCGCTCTTCCCCAAGGCTGGGGTCGTTGTAGCCCAAGGGCAGGACCTGGTACTGAGCCTTGGTGAATCCCATCCCACTGACCTTGGCCCATAGATCATCGATCCAACCTTGTGCAGGTCCCTCTGCAGAGCCTTCCTGCTCTCCAGCAGATCCACACTCCCACCCAGTTTGGTGTCATCTGTAAACTGAGGGAACACTCGATCCCATCATCCAGGTCATGGATAAAGATATTAAACAGAGCTGGCCCCAACCCTGAGCCCTGGGGACACCGCTTGTGATCGGCTCTGAATGGATTTAACTCTGTTCATCAGACACCAGCATTAACTGGCATCCCAAACCAGGGCACAAAAAGCAGATGTGACCACTGCAAACTGGCAGCTTAACATCCCGAGACATCTAGAGATCAGCTACCCAAACCCAAAGGCTGTTTACGCATCACTCTGACTCACCGAGCTATGGGACAATGCCATGGCAATTGTTTACAGCATCAAGGCTGCTTCAGAGAATTAAAGGAAACATCGAGAGATGAGATAACACCACCAGCTCGGAAGGTACAGCTAACCATAACCTTGTAAAAAGCTGATCCTCCCAGAGCTGCTCCCTCTCCAGCAAATGCAACCCTTCGCACATTCCCAGAATACTCTTCTCACATAATTCAGAATCATGGAATGGTTTGGGTTGGAAGGGACCTCAAAGCCCATCCAGTTCCAACCTCTGCCACGGGCAGGGACACCTCCCACTGGATCAGGGGCTCCAAGCCCCATCCTGCCTGGCCTTGAACCCCTCCAGGGATGGGGCAGCCATCACTTCCCTGGGCAACCTGTTCCAGGGCCTCCCCCACCCTCACGTTAAAGAAATTCTCCCTTATGTCTCGCCTAAATCTGCCCCTCTCCAGTTTATCCCCATTGCCCCTGATCCTATCACTCCAAACCTTTGGGAACAGTCCCTCCTCAGCTTTCTTGTTGCCCCTTCAGGTACTGGAAGGTAAGATCTCCTCAGAGCCTTCTCTTCTCCAGGCTGAACAACCCCAACTCTCTCAGCCTGGCCTCGTACGGGAAGTGCCCCAGTCCTCGGATCATTTTTGTAGCCTCCGCTGGACCCGTTCCAACAGCTCCATCTCCTTCTTACGTTGAGGATTCCAGAACTGGGCACAATACTCCAGATGAGCTCTCACAAGAGAGGAACAGAGGGGCAGAATCCCCTCCCTCCCTGCTGGTCACACTGCTTTTGATGTAGCCCAGGACACGGTTGCGCTGTGAATGCACATTGTTGGCTCATGTCGATCAACCACCACCCCAAGCCCTTCTCCTCAGGGCTGTTCTCAACCACATCATCCCCCATCCTGTACTGAAACCAGGGATTGTCCTGACCCAGGTGTCTGAATACAGTCTAAATCTCCCCTTCCTTAGTTTAAAACCATTACTTCTTGGTTTCTTTCCTTCTTTTGGGGAGCTTTCATCTCGTTGCCCTCCTCCTGCAGTTGTTGAGCACCAGCAATGCCCTTTTTTAGGAGAAAGCAGCATCACATCCAAAACAGTGACCGAAACCCTTTTCTGAGACTATCAAATAACACTCCTGTCTGCTCTCACTTGGCACGGCTGCCCGTGGGGCTGCAGACAGTCCCGAGCACGGCAGCAGGCACCGCAGGTGAGAGGAAACAGGGATAAATCGCAACAGATAAATCGAAACAGGGCTGTTTCTGCCAGGAGGAGCTTTGACCGTGGCCCAGGGCGACCACTTTGGTCCATCAGGAGTGGCGTGGAAGCTGCCAGCTCAAACACCAGCAGCCGCCTGCTTGAACAGCTGTGAGCTCTGCAGGGGCGAGCTCCTCAAATATTTACCTACCTTCTCAGACACATTTTGCAGCGTAAGAGTTATAGAGCATTGCTATTTCAACTATGTCAGCTAACGAGCTTACGGCCAGCCCACGAGGGCTTGTGTGAGCTCCAGTCCCACCATCACCTGCGATGCAGATAACACCAAGTCAGTGGGCCAGGCAGAGCAGCGCGATTCATAGAATCATGGAATCATTAGGGTTGGGAAAGACCTCTAAGCTCAGTCCAACCATCAGCACGACCCCACCATGCCTACTGAAACCATGTCTCAAAGTGCCAGGTCTACATGTTTTTTTTAACCCTCCAAGGATGGAGATTCCACCACTGGTGGAATCATCTCCGCTCCTTCAGTGGTGGCGCCCGGACATTTCAACTGAAACCTCAGCTGGTCCAAACCCCCTTGGCTACACCAGCCCCCATCATCTTTGAGGCAGCCTGGACATGAGTTGTTAGCAATGCTGAAGCCCATTTCTGCTGGAAAGGAGCTTCCAAAGCCATTCTCACTTTCATCAAGAGAGTAAAAAACCCATAAAACCTCACAAAGAAATCTGCAGTTCTTAACACAATTCAGACCAGCCTTAAAACAAAAATAACCGAAGCGTGGAAACTCAAAGCTGACCGACTCTTTAATGGAACTTTCCCATATTTATGGAAATTTCTGGTTTGGCACAAACCCCTCTGCCCATGCAGTGAGTGTTGGAGAAATCACTTCTTTAGTGATGTCGAAATAAGCCTGGTTTATTGTGAATTGAGCCTCTGGCTACAGAGGAGAGAAAAAAAGATGTTTTCCTTGCCTTTGAAACTCAAATTCTGACCAGGGGGGTGTCTCTGCTGCTGGCACAACAGGCGTTGGTCTGAGTTCTGTCCATAACTGCCTTGCCCTTCTGCAATTGAGGACCTGACCTCAACTGGCAGCAACAAAACCATTGCTCCAGCTCATGGCAAACCCTGCACTGAAGTCGGGCCAGTAGACCTGGAGGTCTGTGGACCTCCAAGAAAGCAATCCCATCTACAACAGACACCGGTGAGTCGCTGAAGGTGCATTAGGCACAGGAACTCAGATCCCTGATGCCAGGAAGGCATGACGAAGGGAAGTCTCCTTTGATACTCGTCCTTGTTCTTCAGTTCTTTTCCTAAACATTTATTTTAGGGATAGGCTCCAGGGATCTCTGCTGCAGAGGAATGAACGGCTTTGTGAGGTCACGCAGTGCTCGTTAGCAAACTCTGTTTTAAAAGACAAAAAATCCTGCACCCCAGCCACCACCTCCCCAAGCCACATCTATGAAGATGGATTGATACTCTCATCCTGGACTCAGTGCTGGTGAGGCTGCACCTCAAATCTTGGGTTCAGGTTTGGGCCCCACAGTACATGAAGGACATCGAGGAGCTGGAGCGCATCCAGAGAAGGGGAACAGAGCTGGGGAAGGACCTGGAGAACAAGAGTTATGAGGAGCGGCTGAGGGACCTGGGGTTGTTTAGCCTGGAGGAGGATGAGGGGAGACCTCACAGCTCTCTGCTGTTCCTGAAAGGAGGTTGTGGTGAGGTGGGTGCTGGGCTCTTCTCCCAAGTAACAAGGGACAGGATGAGGAAATGGCCTCAAATTGCACCAGAGGAGGTTTAGAATGGCTATTAGGAGAAATTTCTTCACTGCAAGGGTGGCCCACAAAGCAGTGCAGAGGCTCCCAGGAAGGGGGGTTTAAATCCCCAGAGGTTTTTAAAAGCTGAGCAGGCAAGGTGCTCAGGGTTTAGTAATGGACAGGTAGAGTTGGACTTGATGATCTCAAAGGTCTTTTCCAACCAACCAATTCTATGATTCTGAAACAAGAAGCAGCCTTGAACAGCTCAGGAGCATCAAGGGTGCCAGAGCGACTCGTGTAATCCCATTATGGAGTTATCCAGAGCAAGCAGTTTGCTCAATATTTGTGAGATAACAGGATTAACTCCGTGTTCAACATCATTTCAGCCTAATAATTGCAGAATCACTCCTAAGGCCCTAATGTCATTGATTCTACAGGGGATTCTCATCACCCCCCCACCAGCCCCAGCTTTGAAAGCCCGTTCATTAGCGTCAGCATCTTAAGTTAATTACTTCGAGATATTTTTCCTTTCCTCCCCAAAGCAAAGTGTAATTTAGCCCCTGAAATTCTGCTTGAGCAGAATAAACTCCTGCTTCCCCTCCAGAAAGGGACGATGTCCCCTTTCCTAATCACCACCACCATCTCCATGGTCTAATGCCAAGATCAAAGAATGGGGAGACAGGTTTTTTTTGTCATTTTGGTTGAATTTCAACAAATATCATCCCTAGTTAAAGTTCCCTCAGTGATCATGGCTCAGATGTCCTAACTCTGCCTTCCTGAGATGGGGAGAGGGTGTTCATCCATCCTTCGAGAGTCATGGAAGGGTTAGGGTTGGAAGGGACCTCAAAGTTCATCCAGCTGCACCCTCTGCCATGGGCAGGGACACCTCCCACTGGATCAGGTTGCTCCAAACCCCATCCAACCTGGCCTTGAACCCCTCCAAGCAGGCTGGGCTGCAGCACAATTTTCTTCCTACCCAAGTCACTGTTATCGCTTGTCCCATCACAGCTGGATGGGTTCAACCTGTAAAAAACCTGTGCAAGATCTCTGGTTTCTTATTGCGCTCAAGTGTTTCAGGAGACAAAAGACACCTTTAGAAATCAGGGTCAGGCTCATTTTCAAGACAAATGAGAAAGAAACAGATAAAAGCAGTGACGTCAATGGTGAACAACAGGCGACTGCTGGGAACCGGGTTGCAGATGGGCACCAGCCCTGCAGCCCCGAGAGGCAGCGCTGTTGGGCCGAAGGCTCAGCAAACACTATTTATGACTTGCGAGGGCAGCATTGTGAATGAGAACATTCATCATTGTGATTTTCAAAGCCAGGTTCGCCGCTGAGCCTGGACACATCACTCCTGTGTGAACTAAGAAAAACAGACATAACCAAAATCACTGCATTTATACCCAACCCACTTACCTCTGGTTCCAGGTAGGCTCCTCTTAGAATCACAGTATAGTTTGGGTTAGAAGGGACATTAAAGATCACCCACCTCCAACCCCACTGCCATGGGCAGGGACACCTCCCACTGGATCAGGTTGCTCCAAGCCCCATCAAACCTGGCCTTGAACACCTCCAGCAGCCACTACTTCCCTGAGCAACCTGTTCCAGGGTCTCACCACTCTGATCATGAAGAAACTCCTCCTTATGTCTAGTCTAAATCTGCCCCTCTCCAGTTTATACCCATTCCCCCTCGTCCTACCATTACAGGTCTCTGTAAACAGCCCCTCCTTAGCTTTCTTGTAGCCCCTTCAGGTACTAGAAGGTTGCTACAAGGTCTCCTCAAAGTCTTCTCCAGGCTGAAGAAGCCCAACTCTCTCAGCCTGTTCTCCTACGGGAGGTGCTCCAGCCCTTGGATCATCTTTGTAGCCTCGTCTGGACCCGTTCCACCAGCTCCATTTCCTTATGTTGAGGATTCCAGAACTGGACATAATCCTCCAGATGAGGTCTCAAAACTCTTCTATCCCCAACACCAAACAAACCAGCTACTAAAATCCTTGCACATACTTTACAGGTAGCAACGTTCCAGAGAATGAGGGGAATTTAAGGTCCAACAAGTTGGAAATGGAAACGAGACACTCTGGAAACCTGACCCTTCCACTCTGTGCCCCACTTACTGAACCACAGTAACTCCACGCTCACTGTTTCATAGTCAGTCAGCCTGAATCATCCGGAGGATTGATTACATGTCCTACAAGGTCTTATCTCTCAATACAAGGAATAAGATCATCCAATTCAATCAGGAAGCACTTCAGCCAATATTTTTCACTCAACATCAACCTTTGCTGCTATCTCGCTCCAGCCAGCCTGGATGCTGACACAGTTCATTCATTCCCAGCACATCCACAGCTTAGCCACTAAACCACAAAACTAACCTCTGCTCCCCTCCAGGCAGAGCTCTCTGTCCAGACTGCATGGCCATTCACTCTAATAGCTTTAAAAGTCACTCGAAATGAGGTGCCACAGAATCACAAGGTCTCTGGCGGGTCAGCAAATAATCTCTGTAACACACTGGGCTTGTAGCTCAGGAGGAGAAGGCAGCAGGACTTCAGACACCTACCCAAACCATACAGGGCTTGGGTCACAGGGGAATTATTTGGTATTTATTCCCTCCAATGCCAAACCAACCAGTAGGAGGGGAGCTGATCTGAATCACCTGCAAATACAGCAGGAAAGAACAGCACCAGCATCCCATTAAGTGCCCCGAGCACCTCACAGCACTCAACACAGTAATTGCACTAAGAACTAGAACATCCATTACATATTTAAGAACAAAAGGCTGCCAGGATAACATCCCAAAGCATTTCCCTACCTTGTCAAGTGCACTCAACTCATTTGCAACAACGCTTTCAGGTAGGTGCTGCGCTGCACCTTGTTTAAAAGTCAAACGGTCTCCACTGAGATCAGCTCAAGCCTCCGGTAAATCTGACTAAGGAACAGTAGGATTTTGCCTCTGTGCATGCTTGCAAATTAGCATCCATCAACTGTAATTAAACGTTTCATCTCGGGCACTTTGACCACTTTGGCTCCTTTTTATTGCATTGCACAAAGCGGTTCCAGTGCTGTACACAACACACAGGAGCTCATAAGGGAATCACAGCTTCTGTGCCTTCCTGCAAGAAAAACCTCTTCTTCTGTTCCAGAACAGGCATCATAAAGAGATTTCCAGTGGCTGGTGACCATCAACTGCTCTTCCCATGCAGACTTCAGAGCTGTGTGACAGCAAAGCACCTCGCCACTGCGATGCTCTCTGACTCTGCAGATCAGAAACAGAAAACAACAGCTGCCATCTCCGACAGCCCAGTTTAAACCACGAACCATATCAAACACTTCAGTTCGACACAAAAAAATGCACATTTAACAAGGTTTCCCTCAATGCTGTGGAGGAGTTTAAGCGCCCATCCTGGCAGCTGCCTCGAAGCAGCCGGTTTCCCGTTGAAACTTAGTCATCACAAGGGGATTCCCATAAGCTGGTTCTGAGCATCGCAGCGAGCTGCAGAACCCCTGGATCAGAGCCTGCCCTTCCACCCCAGCCCCTCAGCAAATGCAAAGAACCAACCAAAGCGCCCTCCACGTCACCCACTCCCTTCCTGCCCCTACTTGGACCCTTCCCTCTTTGAAGGCGTTACCCAAAGCATCAAAACTCCTGGAAATCTAAAGCCTTGTTAGGTTTCTGAGGAACAGAAAGCAGAGCAGCACCTCTTTCCCCCTCAACTCTGACACCCTGTGGCAGTCCCTGTCAGATCAGAGGGAGGTGCAGGCAGCTTCCCACGCAGGCAGCTCCAGTCACAGAATCATAGAATAGTTTGGGTTGGAAGGACCTTAAAGATCATCTAGCTCCAACCGCACTGCGGTGGGCAGGGACACCTCCCACTGGATCAGGCTGCCCAAGGTCCCATCCAACCTCGCAAGTCCTCATCTCTGCCAGCAATCCCCGATCCACTCCGGAGACGCACGATGTGAACTCATACCCGCGACCTCTCTCCTTAGGTTCAAACTAACAACCTACAGGCAAGATATTTTACAGCCTCACAGCCACTCCCTCAGCTTTCACTGCTGCTAAACACAAAAGCCTTCATAAACAAAGGAACAGCGTCACTCAGCAGACACCTTTGAAGCCGAAAACCGATTTTCCCGAGCAGGTTTTGTTTTCTCCTAACAGACTTCACACATCTGCAGCCTTCTGTTCTCTTCTACGTGTACCCGGTGCCTTCCCAGAGAGGATGGGGAGCCTCGTGGGTCTTGGAAAGCAGCATCATCGAAGGGTCCTGGTGCAGCGCAGGAGATCCCACATGCACATTCCACATACCAGCCAGATGAAACCCAAGCATCATTTCCAGATCCCAAGGCAGCAGCCTGATAGAACGCAGCAATTAAAGCATCTCTGGGAGAGGTCATGCCCACCATTCCTTTACTACTGCATCCCTCTCCCTTCTGACCACTGGTCTGCTAAAAGGCAGCGATGCCACCACCTGCTTGGACAATCGTGCCCTGGAAGAGCTTGATACGTCATTTTGATCTCAAAATTCCTTTCAGACAGCAGGGCTGCTAGGCAGTTGGCAGCGACGGGTGTGCATTAACAGGTATGGCTTCTCCAGGCATGTTTTGAACCAGGAGTGATCTAAAAAGCCTGGGACCTGGGCACAAGCGATGATCACATCCTTTTTACCCCGTGATGGCTTTGCATCTCTAAGGATCTAAAGGTTTTGGTGTCATTCTCAGGGATGAAAATGGGGAACTGAGTAGCGAGCCGTGCACCTTGCCAGGAACAAGTAGCAGAGTTGGTGGCACAAGAAGCAAGGACTCACATTTCTGTCGTTTCCTCCTCTCAGACTATATTTGGAGTCTCAGTCTCTAAAAGCAGCAGATCCATATCACACTGGTTTCCTTACGAGGCACATAGCCCAGAAGTCAGCAGAGATGCTAAAACAAATTACTTCTTTGTTTGCACAAAGGTTAAGGGCTCAGAGTATTTCCTATTTTTAGTCAGAAAAGGATTGGAAAAAAGTAGCACAGCAGGAGATAACGGGGATGAAAGTCAACGGGGATGAAAGTCAGCCTCAAATAATGAAAGAACTGCAGAAGATCCTTAAAACATCCATAAACTTAGTATTTTGTGTGCTCTTCTAAAAGAGCTGCTTTGGGAAAGAGCCTGTGTGTACAGAGGCTGTAATACTTCACCAATTCCTCAAAACGCTTCACAGTTGTCCCACAGAGACTCAGACCTTTTAGAGAAGCTGCTACAAGGTTCATAGCTCAATACCTGCAGAGGAAGCACGAGGCCGCAAGGAGAAACTGTAAAGAGAGCACTGAGGCACAGGAGGTCAAAGGACCCAAGAGCAAACACTTCCCAAGAAGAAAGGAATTGCCACGCTGCCTCCACAGCAACTCATGAATAATTAGTTCAAACACCGCTGGGCAAGCAAACTGTGGGGCTGCTTCCACGTTAGGTGAAGCCAACAGCACAGGAGAGCTTTCAAGGAACCACAGGCACAAGGGGAGGCTCGCCCTGCGAAGCACAACATTCCCACTTCTTCAGTGCTTTGCTTTTTAAGATCATAGTACAGAATCACAGAAAAGTTTGGGTTGGAAGTGAACTCAAAGCCCATCCATGTCCACCCCCTGCCATGGGCAGGGACACCTCCCACTGCATCAGGTCGCTCCAAGCCCCATCCAGTCTGGCCCCTTTCACCACTGGAAGCTGCTCTAAGGTTTCCTCGCAGCCTTCTCTTCTCCAGGCTGAACAAGCTCAACTCTCTCAGCCTGTCCTCATAGCAGAGGTGCTCCAGCCCTTGGATCATCTTCGTGGCCTCCTCTGGACTCGCTCCAACAGCTCCGTGTCCTTCCTGTGCTGAGGACTCCAGAACTGGATGCAGGGCTCCAAGGTGAGGTCTCAAGACAGCAGAGCAGAGTGGTGGAATCCCCTCCCTCCCCCTGCTGGCCACACTGCTTTGGATGCAGATCCCAGGCTTACAGGCAGATGAAGCATTTTGATAGGAATGGTTGGACTCGATGATCCGGTGGGTCTCTTCCAACCTGGTTATTCTATGATTCTATGAAACGCTGGACAAGACGATAATTCCTTGACTAAAGAAAAGGCTCAAACCTAGCTCCTATCATGCCAAGATAAGCGAGAGGTCTTTGGGAGGGGGTCTGGACAAAGACAGCGTGGGCAGTAGATGGAACAGCAGAAATAGGCTGTGAAAATAGAGCGTGATCCTTCACCTGCACCACAGGAAGGATCTGAAGAGGGGAAAGGCATTCCAGTGCCATTTCAGCACATCACTTGTGTAGGTGGCACCTTGGAAAGCAGGGAAACTCGGCCCAGCAATGTGCGTGTATATTTAGATTTCATTTATTCCTGTCACTGACCTCCTTCCTCCTCCTCCTGCCTCCCAGCGCCGCTGACAACTCGGGCAGAACCCTCCCTCCAGAAGAGACCTCGCACCGAGGCACAACCCATCACTGCCGCCTCTCGGCCTCTACACAGGACCCTGCAGGTGCCCACCACTTCAAAACATCTCCTGTAGGTTCCACAGAGCGAACTGGGAGCTGAGGGCTCAGGCCGAGAAGCTACACGAGGTGCCGCGACTCGAGCAGTTTGTGCGTTCACTGAGCCAACGCCACTCACACAGGCACAACCTGCAGGAACGCAAATGGGTTTTGCTCAAGTCTAGCATTACAGTGAAAAACTGAGCCATCTGAAGCTGCCTTCAACACGTTTGCACCCAAACCACTGCAGATAACTGATGTGTGTGGTTACTTAAGCTACAATCACTGGCTTAGCGCCGCGTCCCAAGGCTTGCAAGAAGTTTCTGTGTATTCTCTATCTTAAAAAACACCGCAGGGTAGGGTTGAGAGCAGCTTTGGAGTTGCGTACCTGTTCTAAACTAACTGTGCTTAGGAAAGCTCTGAAACTTCACTGCAGCCGCCTGGAGACTCTGCTTCCACCAGTCTTCAGGGATGAACATGAATTAAAATCTGAAGACAACAGCAAATTTCATTTTTAATTAGCCAGGGCAGGCAGCCAAGGAGGGCTCCCCCCCATCCCCGGGCTAGCGAAGCCTGACAGCTAAAAAGGATTTATGCTTCGCTCTGCAGTCCCAGTGGCCATTTGAAGCACGCTGACTCTGAACACGCGCCAATGCGGTTAAAACAAAAGCCAGCCATGCAGCATGGTGAATGCAGTTAATAAACAACCAGGTAAGGACAGCAATACATCAGAAAAAGCACCAGGCTTTGAGGGAACGAAGGGCATCGACTTCAGCTCCGCTCCTGCACGCAGCTCCGTCTTACCTCATCTCCAGCCTCAGTGCCAGGAACAACCAACCCAGGAGTCCTGAGCTTTAGCAGCACTTGGAGAATGAGCGCCCTTAAAAGCAAAGCAATTTTAAGGAAATAATAATAATAAAAGACCCATTTGCTTATTCTGCCTTTAATACGGGGTGCTCAGCTCTCAGCATGAAGGAGGCAACGCGTCAAGCTTCACAACCAGCCGTGTGGGGTGTCTGTGCATGGAAAGATCAAGTATGGATACTCCATCCTCAGCCTGCACAGATGAATTTGTTCAGGGGGAAAGGGAGAAAGGGAGGTAATTTTACTTGAGTTGGCAAAATGCAAACAGAACATAAGGCCTCTCACATCCCAGGCCACAACGCTGCTTGAATGAGGAGTCAAAGCTCTCAGCAACCTCGCCACGCTCCAACCTCGCAGCTCACTGACCTACCCAAAAAATGGAGTTCAACTGCATGTAAAACAGGGACAAAAAGCTCTGTGACATGAACAGAGCTGCCTGCTGGCAGTCCCAGCAGAGGCCGAGTCCTGGTGAACAAGCAGAGCTCACAGTGTTGCTCAAAGCCATCCCATTAATGCAGGCTGGAGAGATGGAAGAGCTCACCCTGCTGCTGCTTGCGCTTTGTCCTGGGGCTGAGCAGGGAGCTGTCATCTCCACAGCCGCTGCTCCCACATCAGCTGCCAGCACCACGCTTGCTTTCCCCATCCTCCCCCTTTGGAAGTCATCAGTTGGGATTAGTTTGCCGCGAGCAAATCATAAGGGAAAGCAATCGTCACAAATTAAATGTGCACCTTACAGGCGAACAATTAGAGGGCACAGCAGCAATTCCTGCCACCAGGACTATCAGCACGATGTGTCTTTATGCATGTGCTCTCGGCTCGTAGCTCTTTCTGCCAGGCCGCTGGGTTCCAGCAGACCTGGCTTTGCATGAAATCCAAAACAAGCCTTCAGCAAACAGGCCCCGGGGCACCGGCCAGGCCAAGCACATCATGCTGCTGAGGAGCACGTCAGTTCTCAGGTTTTAGGGGTGGCATCACCTAATTGTATAGGAATAACCTAGAAATAGCATTTATGGTCACAGAGTTGTACTTCACTACGAGTTAGAAGTCACCTATTGGTCCACACGATGTGAGGTTGGTGTGCCTGATGGAGGCTGCCTTCCCACGGTGTAGGAAAGGGCTTTCAGGCTAATCTTATTCCAATGGCGGGGGAAAAAAGGTCATTTAACTGGTATCTTCCACAGCTGTTTTAGGAAAAGCCATTCCAGGCAATCTCCAGGCCAAAAATCTACGCGTTTTAGTTGCAATCATATCCTTGCATCAGTTAAACCCAACAGCAATGAGCTTGCTTGCCTCAGGGCAAGTACTACACAGCGCCTAAAGCAAAAGCTTTAAAGCCAAATTTTGTTTAATAAAAAACCACTCTATATCTAGTGCAAGAGAGAGCAGCCTATGGAAATTAATACAGAAAGAGAAGTCAGGAGCCACTATGAGCTCATCCTGCTTTCTGGCTTGCCTTGCGCCCTGCTCCATGCTGTGCTTATATCCATGAAGAAAGGGGATGGGACTTGTTTTCAAGAGCTTGGGACATCCAAAAGACTTGTATTCCACAGAAGGGAGATATCCAAATAGGTCTTCCAGACATACAACACAGCTCCAAGGTCTGGTCCCACCATAACTGCAGCACAGCTGCAACCAATGCACCTGCCAAAGCAGTTTCTTTTCTAACCACCTTCCACATTTGAACTGAAAACACCGAGTTTTAAGTGATGAAGCTCTTTATGATGCTTAAACACCAAGTTTTAAGTGATAAAACTCTTTATGATGCTTAACCAAGGAGGGAAAAACAGGACCACCACCCCTGGTAAGATATCTAAGAGCGTACTCACCAGTGTTCTCTTCCATTCCTCCTGCACACCGGCTTCCGGATTAGTTCCTACAAAAACAGGAAACAATTGACACCCATTAACGCTCCCAGCTTTGATCAAAGCTCTGGTTTAGTTCCACTTCTCTATCAGCTCTGCTCAGTCCACACACGACCAGCACGGAGGAACCCTGGAGCTGAAATCCATCCCAAGCAAACCAGGAACATGAGATTGGGGCATCTCCATCCCTCTTTGAAGACATCACTGCCTCTAATCACACACAGTTGGGCAGAAAAGGGAAACAAAATTAAGGTGCAATAATTAAAGCATGAAATGTTTGTTCCCAAGGAAAACATCCCACATCTGCCTCTTCAGGAAGGCACGTGGCTGCTGCAAAAGAGAGCAGCTAATGCTTATCTAGCAAAGCAGCGTGTGCACGGGAAGCGTTTTAGATGTCATATAATACCAAGACAGTTCTGAACACATTGGGGAAAAAAAAAAAGAGGGAAGCAGGATTTTAGCAGCAACCCCAGCTTTTTGAGGGAGAAGGTTCTGAAATGAGGCATAAGAGGAACTAATTTTGGGGAAATCGAGCAAGATCTCGATTCCGGTAGGCTATGCAGCACAGGAAAAACATGCTCAGCATTTTAGAGAAAGGGAAATTCTGTCCCAAAGAGCTCGCATTTCAAACAACCACAATGGGAAATGTCACCAGGCAGAGCACAGGGTGATGGGGAAAGAGCTACAAAATAAGCTCTTTTCCAGTTCTGAGAAGACAAAGCCAGCTTTTAACCACCGCCCGTTTCAGCCTAACCCCTCACCAGTCAGTCTAGAACCACCCGGCACTTTCGCTCCCAGGAGCAAAGTTCTGTTTGTTGGCTGTGAGGCAACACGGGATCACAAGGATCATCCCCACCTGACATTGTGCTGACTTTCCAGCACGTGCTCAGCTTGCACGACAGCACCAGAGCAACCCGGGGCTGCAGTGTCGGAGGAAATCACCCTACCACCCCACCACTGGAACTGTGCCCGAGCCAGCGATCACCAGGTAAGGTTTAGCTTTGCTGAACTGCGTGGGAGAAACGTTTCTTTTGATCAGACAACCACGCTCCAGGCTACTTCTCTCTGTTGCAGAATATTCTTAGATGGGGAGAACATCTCGATAAAGCCATGAAACTCAAAACGTCGTTGGCAATCACAGCATTTGAACAGCTTCGCAGAGAGAAGTGCTATCTGTGTGGACTTCTGGGTGGCAAGGCAGTCACCCAAGAACATCAGATGGTGTTCATTTCAGAGGCAGATTATCACAAGGTTCCTCGGGAAGCACCCTCAGAATCCCTCCAGCGCAACCCATTAAGGCTGCTAAGTTCCACGTGCGTTGGGATGGGTGATTCAGTACATCTATGCAATATCCCTCACAGCCACAAACAAGGACACCACCGGCAAAAAACAGATTGAATGCTCCCACTGATAGCAGAGGAGACGCTACGATTTTCACAAGTATCATTACCAAGTCAGCATCACAGCATGCCAGCTTGGACGGGACCTCAGGGATCATCTGGTCCAACCTTTTAGGTGATCCGCAGTTTAAATGAGATGGTCCAGCACCCTGTCAAGCTGAGCCTTAAAGGTGTCCACTGCAGAGGAATCCAGTTCCCTCGGGAAATGATTCCAATGTTTAACTGTTCTCATGGGGAAAAATTTTCTTCTGGAATCCAATCTGATTCTACTTCCAATCAGAATGTCCCCAGGAGTAACTCATCCCCATTACACCTGGTCTTTCCCATGATTCCTCATAAAAAGGGAGTCTCCATCCCCTTGGCAGACACCCTTTATGTACTGGTACGTGGCAATGAGAGAAAGAAGAAGAGAAACAAAAGCAGACATCTCAAAACTTACTTGAGCCCCAGCACAGATGACAGCAACCTTCCTGCTGCCCCATAGCCACCAGGGAATTCCGTTTAATTCCCCTTCCAAGGGCATTCCTGCACAGCCCGAGCTTTGCACATTACAAGGGGCATATTTGTGCCTGGAATACTAATCTGGGCAGCTCATCGCTGCTGGACACTCACTGTAGGCACCAAGGACATTCGTCATCGCCTGACAGCACGGCTGGAAGCACCTCAGCCCATGTGGGGAGGGATCCTTCCCAGCACAACACATCAGCTCGTTATTAATAGAACAAGGATAAAAGGCATACCGGAGAAGAGGGAGCAAAATCAGAACTCCCAGCATTGCCACGGGGCTGCTAAAGCAGGAGCGCACGTGTCGGAATGTGCTAAGAAACAGGCCCTTGCTCACCAAAGCAAGGGATTACGCAGCGCAGATCCTGCTGCCAGCATTAACAAGGCCTGTGGCTAACTGGGAAGCTGCATCCCGCAATGAACAGTGCAGGATAACCTGCCCCACGATGTTTCCCAGGTACCCAAGCCTGAGAAAAACCTGGGGTTTGCATTTCCTTTAGCGTGACTCACGCTACAGCTCTGAATATTCATGTCCTCCAAGTGCTCCGACATCCCCTGGGCCTGAAAGCCGTGTGAAATTCCTCTGCCATTGGAGGCTTGGCCGCTCTGGGATACGCAGCCCTGCTCCCTACCCCTCGCAGCCACTCAGCACCGCAGCACACAAACCCACAGCCTTTGTCTGGCTGGTTCAAACTCTTGACTTTTATTTCCCAGCACCTCATTCCAATCTAAGAATATACCCCTGTTCCATTGCCCCGGCTCTGAACTCTCCGCAGCAAGGTGATGGCTTCTTTCCAGCTAGGCAGCTAATCCACACACAATAGAAGATGACGGCTTAGCAGCCACGCTGAGGTTATTTTCTGTGTTGTTTTCTACCCCGTTTCTTCAGCCATGACGCGCTCCCTGCTGAAATGGGGAATTTCAGCTGTCCCAGCTCTGCCCGTGCGCTCAGCTCCGTCGCATCCTCCTCAGGGTGCGGTTCCACAGCAACAAATCGACCAAAGTCCAGACTCCAGATCTCCTCTCACGCCCTCCTGCCCCTTCCTTGAGCCAGCACTGATCCAGCTGCCCAGGGAGCAGCTGGAAAGCTGACCCAGACGCACACCACGTGCTTCCAGAGGAGCAGGTGGTGGGTTGGGAAGGACGGGACCTTGACAGCTCCAAATAGTCACCACTATGCTGGACACCATGGTGCCGCTGTTTATTCCAGCCTCAGGCAATCCCTGCAGTTCAGCCCCAGAGCTTCACTGATTACTAGCTTACCCACTGCCTCATTTTCAGCAGCCCTTCCTTCCTCAGACCTCTTGATCACAATGCATCCAGGTTTGGAGAAGCCCATTAGCTGTTCCACTCCACCCTCGCTGGCGCTTCTGATCCGGGACGCTCATCTCCTCCAGCGACGCCAAGCGCCTTCCTTCAAAAGGCTACAGGATATTTCCAAAAATCCAGCTAAAACCAAGCCAATATTGGTTGTTTTTCCCAACTAAACTAGAAAACTGACAACTCTTCCAAGCAGAAATGGCACATTATTTCTCCGCAGCGCCTGCTAACGGGCTTGCCTTAGGCATGGAAAGCCGGTTTCCGTGCTGGCTCAGCTCTAAATCACCATTCCAGAGAGGGAGGTGACAGCAGCTGGGCAGCCACTACAGGGCTCTTACTGTAATGAGAGACAAAACCGGAGGCTGTCTTGGAAAAAAAGCTTGTAGGGGAGAGAAAGGATGTTCTTATAACAGTGTTGAATTGCACCTATTGGCTGGAGGGAGAGGAAAGTGTGAATAAACACCCTGAGGAACACAGTCGTGCATTAATGCAGATCATATCCACAAAATGAATCCAAACTCACCTGACAGCCTCCTCGAATAGACTTTATTTTGGCCCAGTATAGTGCTAGTAACAGCAAAACAAATATAACACTGTAATTAGTTAAGCTAGGTCAGTGCTTTGCTTTATATCATTTAAAAACTGCTCCAGAGCCGGACCCAGAGAGATGAGCCCAGCGAGGGAGCTCCTGCCTGCAAGAGCTTACACTGAGAGCAAGAGAAGAGACAATAAGGCTGGCAGGGAGATTGAGGCTGGCACTGAGCACAGGTTATCCAAGGAGGTTTTGAGGTTTCATCCCTGGCTTGTCAAATTTTATCCAAATCACAGAATCATAGAATGGTTTGGGTTGGAAGGGACCTCAAAGCCCACCCAGTTCCACTCCCTGCCATGGGCAGGGACACCTCCCACTGGATCAGGGGCTCCAAGCCCCATCCAACTTGGCCTTGAACGCCGCCAACAACCCAAACTCTCTCAGCCTGTCCTCATAGCAGAGGTGCTCCATTCCTCTGATCATCTTCATAGCCCTCCTCTGGACCTGTTCCAGCAGTTCCATCTCCTTCTCATGTTGGGGACTCCAGAACTGGACACAGAGCTTCATGTGGGGTCTCACGAGTTGAGCCAAACCATTAAAAGGGCTCTTTCCGCATCACACCCAGCTCCAGATGTTTCTGAAAGGCTGGACGCACAGCAAAAGCTTCTCAACTGCCCCACCAGATGTGGTTGTCAATCCCTTTTTATAAATGTGATTAAGAAACAAATAGAACCCCCTCAAAAATCCACATTTTCTTCTCTCGCCAATCAATTACTCATTCCAGGAAGGCAGATGAGCAGATTTTTGCAAAGCTGAGATAACTCCACCTTAACACTATTGCTGTCCGTGAAGTCCCCAGGGGAAGGAGTAAAGTCACTCAATTTATGTGCCAGCCCCAAGATTAAAAGCATGGTAAACAATGTTAAAATTCTGTTCTACAAAGCAGAATAACTCAACAGCACCACAGCGTTCTCCCCAGGGCCAGCTCAGAGCACGGATGCACAGCCGAGAGTTTAAATATCACAAGGGAAGTTCTTAAAAACCCTAAACAAATCAACCATGCCCGATTCCCCAGGAGACAAGGTGAGAAGGCAGAGTTAACCTTTTGTTGGACTGAGCTGAACAGAGGAGAGGAGAGAGACACACGAGCCCTTCTTCAGGTCAGCAGGAGCCAAAAAACTCGCCTTTTGTTCTGACATCATCCACTAACAAATCAACTCCACCTAAAATCGCTGGTTTGCTCACGTCCTTCAGTGATCGCAGCCTGAACGTCTCGTGGACAAATGGGTTGCAAAATCCTCCGAGCAGCCTCTGCTGACCCAGTTTGTTCTGCGCTAATCACACACAGAGGAGCGGAGAGGTCGGCTCCTCTGCATCCTGGATAAATCGGAATACTTCCCCTCGCTAAAATGACACAGATTAAACCAAGTGGTTCTCGTAGCCTAACCCGGCAATGTGGCAACAAATGGGATGCACCAATAATTAAATGCCTGCAGTCTCACAGGATCAAGGAATGGTTTGGGTTGGAAGGGACCTCAAAGCCCATCCAGTCCCACCCCTGCCATGGGCAGGGACACCTCCCACTGGAGCAGGGGCTCCAAGCCCCATCCAGCCTGGCCTTGAACCCCTCCAGGGATGGGGCAGCCACCCCTGCTCTGGGCAACCTGGGCCAGGGCCTCCCCACCCTCACAGCAAAACATTTTTTCCTAAGATCTCATCTCAATCTCCCCTCTTTCAGATGAAATCTGTTTCCCCCCATCCTATCCCTGCCCTCCCTGATCAAGAGCCCCTCCCCAGCTTTCTTGGAGCCCCTTTCAGGACTGGAAGCTGCTCTAAGGTCTCCCCGCAGCCTTCTCTTCTCCAGGCTGAACAACCCCAACTCTCTCAGCTTGTCCTCAAGCTGAGGAGCACCACCTCAAGCTGAGGAGCACCACCTAGAGAGGAGGTGCTCCAGCCCTCGGATCATCTCTGTTACCTCCTCTGCGCTCGCTCCAACAGCTCCATGTCCTTCCTGTGCTGAGGACTCTGTCACTTCACAAGGATCCCAACACTTTAGACTGGAAGGCGGCTTCCATTTCTTCACTTGTTGGAAAGCAACTGCTGCCGAGCAGGAACACAGCAGCTGTTCGGCACAAAGAGAGGGGTTTGTGGAAGAAGTGACAAATGTTTCGCAGAACAGTGGGGAAAAACCAGAAAACAGTATAACAACTCTAAATGCAATTTCAACAGAATAACTAGGCGTGAGAAATGTAAATACAGGAGATCTTGCAGCACAAGAAGCGGTGGCTTTTGGTCCCAGATTTCACATTTGATGACTGCTCCCCATGCAAACGACAAACACTTTTCAGCAGCGTGGCAGCTGCCTGTGGGTGGCACAGTAATATAACATTACCAGGGATTGGGAAGGGAAGAGAGCTGCATCCTCCAGGGCTACGAGATGTGGAAGGCGAGTGGGTTTCTTCATCACTTGCACAATTTAAGCGTTAAAAATACTCACTGCCACGCAGACAGAACATTGAAAAGGGCCTCCAGACACACCTTCACTAACAACTCTGCTGCCGCCCAGCACGCTGGACCCTGAACAAGGCCCTTTGCCTGTCTGTGCCTCAGTTTCCCCCTTTTCAAGAAGGATTAACTTCTTTTGTAAAGCAATTCAGAAGCCAATTAAAGCTTGTGACGCTCCGTGTCCACGTAAGACTCCCCCAGTAGCGCCTGTACACCTTAACACAGCTCACAACCCAAACATGGGGGTTCTTTTTCACAGTTCCACTTGAAACAGCACCCACAAAGGCTCCAAGAGCCACCCACAGCCTCTCCCAGGAGTTTCGGTTCACTGACTGAGCCATGTTTACCCACTCTTAAACAAAAAGGCAGCAGCCTGCAGGAAAGCACGGCACGGAGGTGAACACAGCCACGAATTCAAAGCCAGCTCCGAGTGACAAATGCTATTTCTATTCAGCTATCAGTACAGTAAACACTTCTAATTCCGCCTCCAGACCTTTTGGCAGCTGATGAACCACTCTGGAGGTGTGGGTGCACGCAAGGGAAAACACCTGCACTGTGAATACAGCAAATCAACTTCCCCACTCCCTGTCCTGGAAGAAGCTGAAGGGCTCGCCTCTACTCGTACTCTTTAATAATTTCATCCATGATATAGACAGTGAGATCAAGGGCACTCACAGCAAGTTTGCAGATGACACCAAGCTGAGCGGTGCAGTAGTGATGCCAGAAGGACAGGATGTCATCCAGAGGGATCTGGACAAGCTGGAGAAGTGGGGCTGCATGAACCTCATGTGCAAGGCCAGGCTGGATGGAGCTTGGAGCCCCTGATCCAGTGGGTGGTGTCCATCCAGTGGATGGAACTGGATGGGCTTTGAGGTCCCTTCCAACCCAAACCGTTCTATGATTCTATGATTCCTGATAAAAGCAGAGGGCAAAATTAAAGCAGAATGGCCGATTCACGCAGAGGACAAGTTGGTTTTGTTCTTATTATCCTGGAAGCATCCAAAGTGAGGTAGCAAGGCATGGCTATTCCTTGATCCCACGGCATCCCAAAAGATGGAAGCCCCAGTCACCAAGAACAAGAGCCTCTTCACCCTCTGGATTCTTGACAGCTGGACTGTAAAACTTTAGATTTACCTCTACTGTTGATTAGAGGTGGAAGTTCTTCCCTAGAAGGCTGACAGATGTACTCATCACCTGCAGGTTACTACAGCTCTGCCTACAGCTGGTGGTTAGTGCCCCATCCTCTCAGAATCCCCCTCCATCAGCTCTGAGCCCAACAGGTTTCAGCTTGGAAAAGTTTCATAAAAGATTTTAGCTTGGCTCAGCAAGAAAGTTCAACACCGAGCACCTGAACTGCAACACTCAAACACCCCAGGACCACAGCTGCAAAACAGTTCCACTTCAGAAATCTTTCATCGGAGGAAGATGCACAGTTAGTTATAGCAGAGTGAACCAAATAGCCTGTTTGTAGAGATCATGGAATCATTAAGGTTGGAAAAGACCTCTAAGCTCATCCAGTCCCACCACCAGCCCAGCCTCGCTGTGCTAAACCTGGGCCTGAAATGCCACAGCCACATGGTTTTTGAACCCCTTCAGGGATGGAGACTCCACCACTGCTCTGGGCAGCCGCTGCCAGGGCTTCACCATATCAGCAACAAGAACTAAGAGCAACTAAGGGCTGAAATATTAAAAAAGCCAGAAGACCAAGCTTGTTATAATGAAACCCAGGATATTAAAGATGTTCTAGACACCCAAAAACCCAAACCCCATCTATTAACACAAATGAGAGTGTTAATATATTCTTCTACTGAATGCAAGTCACACATTTTGCTGTTACCTGGAAGGTATGGGCACACGATAAGGAGAATGGATGTATTTGTGAATGGATGTATTTGTGAAGTAGCTTCCACCTGGTTATCTAAATATCCTTTTGGCACAGTGGGATTTAAGGAAACAAACCAGCTCCACCAGCACCTGCTTCAGCAAAGGAAAAAACAATGGATAGGTGAAATGCAGAGCTCATTTGCCCAAAACGAAGGTGTACTCTCCATTTCTCCCTCTTTCCAAAAAGCACGAGAGAAACTGAATTCTTGACCACACAAATCCCACATCAGGAACAACAACACTGCTGCTTGAGCCACCAGAGCATCCCTTAGCAAGCAGCAAAAACACCAGCTGAGCCCCTGCAAACCTAGACAGCTCAGACTCTGCACCAGTATAAATGAATTAGAATCATAGAATAATTTGGGTTGGAAGGGACCTTAAAGATCATCCAGCTCCAACCCCCTGCAACGGGCAGGGACACCTCCCACCAGATCAGGCTGCCCAAGCCAAAATTAATTGCAGGCCACCAACAAGATTAATTTCCACCCAGATCTTTTCTAGTACTGCCACAAAAGCACCATCCCCAGCTCTTTTGAGGGAGAAAACCCAGCAGATGCGGGGCTGCAGAAGCTCTCCCTGCCAAAAGCAACTAAAGGTCAGCCTGCAGCTCCTGTGAAATCCCAGCCCCACTTGTTTCAGCTCTGGAACTGGCTCGTTTCCATCGCGTCTTTCTGCACAACTGATTTCAGCACAATAGAGCCTGTCAGAAAGGAGAGATTCCTTTGTGATCGGTACCTACCTGCTCACACAACAGTTTGTTCTTGTACCACACCTCGCAGGGAATTTCAATTTACTCCAAGCACCACTAAAGCAACTCCATACAGAACCACGGACACGATTAGAAATGAGAGGATTGTTGAATCCAAGAAGAATTAACTGCAGTAGCCTGAAAGCATGAGAGAGCTTGGCAAAAGCCAAGATCCAACACTGCAAAGCAGTGCAAGCAGACTCAAGATAGCAACTTCATGATAAATAAATCCACCCACGAACTTGCACTCGGATGTACGCATGAATTGACATTTTCTCCCTCAACTTTAACAATGATTTTCCACTTTTTTTTGCATTTGTACAGAGACCAGTGAAGAATCTCACCTCTCTGCCACAAAAGCCTGATCAGAGATAATCACTGCACTCATTAGGTCACAGCACTGATTCAGCGAAAAGTCTTGACTGTTTCCGAGAACGCCTACAGCTTTTGAAGTGGGAAGAGCTGCTTTTACAGCCCAACAGGACCTCCCAACACTGCATTTACTGAATAAAATTCATGTTAATCTCATAAAACAACTACTGAAAACGTGAAATCGGTCACAAAATGGTTTGAGTTGGAAAGGACATCAAAGCCCATCCAGTTCCAACCCCTGCCATGGGCAGGGACACCTCCCACTGGATCAGGGCACTCAAAGCTCCCTCTAACCTGCCCTTGAACCCCTCTCCAGGGATGGGGCAGCCACAGCTTCCCTGGGCAACCTAGGCCAGGGCCTCCCTACCCTCACAGTGAACCATTTCTTCCTAAGATCTCATCTCAATCTCCCCTCTTTCAGCTTAAAACCACTCTCCTCGTCCTATCCCTGCACTCCCTGATCAAGAGCCCCTCCCCAGCTTTCCTAGAGCCCCTTTCAGCACTGGAAACTGCTCTAAGGTCTCCTGGGAGCCTTCTCTTCTCCAGGCTGACCAACCCCAACTCTCTCAGCCCATCCTCATACAGGAGGTGCTCCAGCCCTCGGATCATCTCTGCAGCCTCCTCTGGACCTGTTCCAACAGCTCCATCTCCTTCTGATGTTGAGGATTCCAGAACTGGACGCTATGCTCCAGATGAGGTCTCACAAGAGAGGAACAGAAGGGCAGAATCCCCTCCCTCACCTTGCTGGCCACACTGCTTTGGATGCAGCCCAGGACACCCCTGGCCTTCTGGGCTGTGAGCGCACGTTGCCGGCTCATGTCAAGCTTCTCATCAACCAGCACCCCAAGTCCTTCTCCTCAGGGCTGCTCTCAATCACATCATCAGAGTCCTCTGCTTGTAGCTGTCTGCCATGAAGTAGGAGAATGAATTGAGTGAGCCAGGAACGAATCCCTCCATCCCCGACTGTCGACTCGGGTGAGCTGGGCTGTACGTAACCAGTGCCCACACTGCACTGCGACATGCAATAAGGTGCCTAATAACAGGGTTACTCATTTACTTCTGGCTTCTGGGGTGAAACACAAACCACCTTTGCCTTAGCTTTGTGGTTTCCATTTTCGTCAGACTTTCAGTGAAAACACAGGAGCCGAGTACACATCGCGCCGCTGCGGTAATGCCCCCGTAATTATGACTCGATAGATGATTTCACTCAAAACCACTGTCTCCTCACCAAAATGAGGCCACTCTTGGTCTCAGCCACTGCGAAGCTAGTTTGCAAAGCATTTCTTTTTAAGAATCTACAGGAATGAGTTCACCGTTACCGAAGCACTACACCAAACTGGTCAGAGAGCTCACCTGAACTCCAACAGAGGCAGCAGCAGAGGAGTTTGCAGTCCTGTCTGTGAGTCTTTCTCACGGCACCGTGCACATGGATTCCCTGCCACATGCCCAACTGCTTCCTGGGATAAACAAACCGCAGGGGACACACAATCTGATTAAACCCCGTGCTTTCAGCAGGGCACGTTCGAGTAAGTTATTCGACTAGAGGTGCCTGGTTTTCATACTGAAAGGCAGTGCAGCTTTCCCGCTGGAGAAAAAGGAAAGATCCACGAAACCCATGCTGCGGCGCTGTCTTTATCAACTTGAAGTCAACACTCCTTAACCAGACACTGCCCAGCTGCTTAAAATTAAATCTCTGTCTCAATGGACACGCTGGAATCGCATCACAAGAGGCTTAAACTTCATCTTTTGAGTCAGTGTTTTGCTCAACACTGAGCAGCTTGAGTACAGTTTGCAATTCGGCTGCAGCCTTATTCTTCCTTCACCATCTCACTATAGTAATTTCTAATTATTTCTGATTAAGATATCAAATTTCCTTAAAGAAACCCTCCTCAGGGAATTCATTCTTGTGCTCCACAGCTCCAGCTTTAAAAAGGTGCCTCAGCTGTCAATAGGAAAACAGAGAAATTAATTCCCACTACTGATTTGGCAAACTCTTTAGGGGCCAGCAAGGCATCCATCGTGAAAAGAAGCCCAGGAAGTTTCTAAATGAGAACGTCACCTTTGGAAAAAAATAAATCATTTGTAGCTCTCATTTCTGTGCACAAAGTTGATGAAGCATCAACACTGCAATCTGACCTCAAGTGCCCCAAACTGGTTCTGACCTCAGGGAGAAGTTGTGCTTTTCCCTGACGCTCCTCAAATGCTTTCAGATAGAACCAAGGAATGGTTTGGAAAGGATCTTAAAGCCCATCCAGTTCCAACCCTCCTGCCATGCTTAGCTGCACGAAGAGCTCAGCAAACTACAACTGCTTCTTTGCAGCCACAAAAGGACCTTCCAGGGGAACAATGACTAGAAAAACACCAAGCTGAACAAGCAAATCCCACATCACGCCCTGCAGGCGGGCGAGTTGATCTGGTCCAAGAATATCGATGCAATGACAACTGTTCTTCTACCAGCTGGGCAATATTAAACAGGAGGAACACATTTCAACAGCACCAAGCAGATAATTGAACAGATAGGATGTGGAAGGAGAAAGCATGGAGCATCTCCAGCACATTTCCAAGGCACAGAAGCTGCTGGCTGAGAAAATATCTTCAGATGGGGTGCATTAACTGTGAGCTCACTAGCTCTCTGCTCTGCGTACCTGGCATGGTAGCTCCTGTGTCACGAGCGGAGGGTCGCAGCCACAGGACAAACCTCGAAGAGGAGCACTCAGGGTGCATCCTGGAGCTCACAGACCTGCTTGCTCAGATGGCTTGACTTGATCATCTCAAAAAAAAATAAAACCATCTAAGAGCTAAGCAAGAACGATATTCACCTTGCAGGGCAACTGGAAGTCCAATATGAGAAAGAGCCTTTTAGGAGCTTCAGAAGAGAATTAAAATCCAATAAGGAAGAAATCCTTAAAAAATGAGCAGCTTGAACTGCACACTCTGACTTTGTGGTGACCTCTCTCATATGCCAGGTTCAGCCACTCCGCTCTGTTCACCCGCTGTGTCCTTGGACATCAGTGCAGGTTCATTAACACACCCTGTGATCCCCCCCACCCCCAAGCACAGCTATCAACCAGCCAGAAACTGCTGGTTTGCTCAGCAAACAAGAGCTTTTGATAGGTGCCTGCACAAGGAATGGTTATAGAAGTACCTTCATTCCCTCCACTACACTAGGGCTTCAACGAAACTTCCACTATAAGGAGGGTTCTGGGAATGGACTTACCTATACAGAACTAAATGGGGCTCCAGGAAAGCTGGAGAGGGGCTCTTGATCATGGAGGGTAGGGACAGGATGAAGAGGAATGGTTTCAAACTGAAAGAGGGGAGATTGAGATGGGATCTTAGGAAGAAATGTTTTGCTGTGAGGGTGGGGAGGCCCTGGCCCAGGTTGCCCAGAGCAGTGGTGGCTGCCCCATCCCTGGAGGGGTTCAAGGCCAAGTTGGATGGGGCTTGGAGCCCCTGATCCAGTGGGAGGTGTCCGTGGCAGGGGTGGAACTGGATGAGTTTTGATGTCCCTTTTAACCCAAATCATTCCACGATTCTATGATTCCCCAGCCCAACAGATCCTTCTGTGGAACAAACCCAGCACTTTGCCATTGCTGATGCTCATCTCCAGCACGCACAGTGCGACTCGGTGCACGCAAGGGCACATGTTCCACAGACTCACTGCCATGCGAGATAAGGGGCTCAGTCCCTGCATGTAGGGATTGCATTGCTGCATCTAAACACCCAGCACATCATCACTTCTCACTTCCAAATGTCAAGCCGAGCTGTTCCAAACGGATGCCTCACAGTGCGATGGCCGAGGGAAGCGTATGTGCAGATCACACTGACCTACAGTGACAGGTTTATTAAAGAGAAATTCAGTTCTGCTGTAAAAAGGGCAGAAAGGAATGGCTGTTTTGATGAAGCTTGATCCAACCTGACCCAGCTTCATTCTGTAAATTAACGATGCTCACAGCAATCTTCAGAAGTGATCGATATGCTTTCCCCTTGACATGAGTCAAAGCTTTGCAGATGATGTCATTCATTGGAAGGCCACAGAGGGTGTTTGTCAGCCAGCTTTGGGGTTTGCCTATAAAAAAAGATTACCTAAATGATTCTGTCCAAGCGACATTCACAAAGAGGTGTCCACAAAAAGCAGTGTTTAATACACAGCAGGTGCACAGCAGCAATAAACAGCCACCCCAGAAGACAGGGAGCTGTAAAACGCCCACATCCCATCAAACACAAACCCACGGCAGCTTTCCCTGAGACTCAAGCTACCAGGTTTGCGCTCTCGCATCCCAACAGAGAAGAACAAGCGTGCAGAAAGCTGCAGGAGCTCTGCCAACTATCAGTCATTCGCCTTCCTGTAAATGTGTTTGCTGGAATCTGTAACGGCGCCTCTCCTGCAGCCTCTCCTGGCCCTCCAGATGGGTCAGGGAGCTCCAGGGAAAGAAAAGGCAGCCCACAAACTGAGCTCGAACTGCTCTGCAGTGTGGACCAACTCAAATCACTCAACTCTAACTTTCCCACCTCCATCCCAGTCCCAGCAGCCAAAGGGAATGTAGTGATGGATTTCTTCAGCCGTCCTCCTCATCACCAAGAGTTCCTTTCAGGCTTGGGTGAGGTCTGGTCTGCTGCAGAGTCCAGCCTCAAGTAGCTTTTACCATACTACAAACTAACCAGGACTTTACATCACACATCCGTTTGTGCAGCAAAGAGACAGCACCACGAAAAGAACCAAAGCACCTCAATTTCCTTGATGTCTTGCAAAAGCAAGGACCTGGATCTGTTGGAGCAAGTCCAGAGGAGGCCACACTGTGGGCTGGAGCCCCTCCTGTGTGAGGACAGGCTGAGAGAGCTGGGGTTGTTCAGCCTGATTCTATGAAAATATGACGTAGTAGTGTGTTTGGGATAAAACAAGCTTTTTGTCAGGGGAAAGCATTCTTCTGTACAAACCAAAGGAAAGAACAAGCTTCCCACAAAGATTAACAGGCCTGGGTAGAATCCTCCCAGTAACAAACCATCTTAACCCAGCAGGGTTGAGCACAGCTCTTCCACGCTGGCAGTGTCACCCTTTCTCAGGTTAGTTTGAACTGGAACAACAACTAAACACGAAAGCTTCCTCAAGGGAGCAATTCAGCGGTGAACACCCAGGCAGAATCACCCAACACAGACCAGAGTGGCTGCTCTTGAACCACGAAAGAGCTCCATGCAGAAGGCAACACAGCCACAGTTTCACGGGCGCTTAGCAGCACGTGGAGCTGCTCCACCTGCCCTACTCGCAGCTGACCCTGCTCAGAACCAGCCTGGTGCAGAACCAGCCAGGTTTAATCCCATGCAGTTCCTCAGTTTGTTTGTCAAAGGGTCCACAAAGAGTTGTTTGAGTCTAAGGGAAGGGAGGAAACACTGACCTCTTGTTCAGCAGTTTCAGTGCTGCAAAGCTGAGGTCCATACCAGAGTTTGCTGTCACAGACAAGGAGGAAGGCTGGGTCAGAAGCACCAAGCCAGGCTCTCCAGCACCACAAACAGGCTTGGAAAATCTGTCACAAATGAATCAGCAACTCCTGCCTATTCCTCTGTTCCCCTTTCCACAGCAATCACCTAAGGAAAGGTGCCACTCTCATCTTTCCATGCTGTTAGATCACCCTGCCACGAGCGCCTATGCCAGATGCTCTCAGAGATCGAATATTATGACAAACCAAGATTGTCCACTCGTATTTTTAAGACTGTCTGAGATCTCTGCGATGAAACTACTATTCAACTCCTCCGATATGCTTAGAAGCAAAAACCTGGAACACCAACAGAGCCCAGTGTGCCCGGATTTGCCAGCCCCAGGTTTTGAAACAAGCAGGACTTCGCTCTTCATAACCCAAGGCCAGGCATGACCCAGGAATTCCAGTTCAACCAGTTCCACTCTTTCTGCCCTCATTCAACCCGCTTTCTTGGAACAACAGACAGCAACAAACCCTTACCCGGAATAAACAATCCACTGTAAGCCCATGGATGGAAAGCCACCTGCTCCCCCTCACAATTAAAGGCATTTCCAAATTCCAGCTCTCGCTCAGCCAGCACAGATGGACACGAGAGGCACGCATGGCACAGAAAGCCGCGCCGCTTCCAGCAAAGCCTTTGTAGGGTGAGACACAAAGCCTGATGGCAGAGTCTGCCTCTCCACAAGAACTGTTTTGTTAAGGGATCACAACATAAATCAGCAATCCTCCAGCCACAAAAACAGCTCAAAACTCACACACAGCCCAATTAAACTCGAAATCTGCTAGAACACACACACTCACTCTGGCTTCTGGGGACCGTGTGGACCAGGTCCTGCAATCCAGCTGACATCGCCTACCCCTGATGCACCCAGAGTGCAGCAGTAAATGTGACTGAATTTAAAATGTGACGGCTTAGTCACTATAAGCTACAGGTTTTCACTTTCTTGCTCAGCCTCTTCCCATTCAATACTATGTTTCAGGAAGGAAATAACCCCTTGGCAAAGGAAGCGATAGTCTTGAGAGCAAGCAATAAAATGCTGAAGTTGGAGCCGACCGTCTGCTTCACTCGCTTCTGCAGGACCTGCCCCCAGTTCTGCAGTCCCTTAGGTCTGCAGGTATTCAGGCTGGACCTGGATTCTCTACGGGAACCGTTCAAATGGAGTGCCTGGCCACCAGAGCCTGCTCGTTATTGAGGTACTTGCTGCTGAATTGCCAAGAAAGAAAATCAGAGAGATTGTTCCTGCAGTGCTTTGCATTGCACACCAAGCACAGAGAGCAAAACTCCTTCCTTCGTCCTCTGCTGGTGGTCTCCATGTGCTGTTTAGCACTGGCCATCGGCAGTGCACTTGGATCTGAACCCCTGGCTATGGACAGGACTGGATTCCCGGCGTGGTTAATCATTTCCCAGCAGAGCTGCTATGCCCGAGCAGAGAGCAGAGCATTCTTCCAGCCCCCTCAAGCGTGCCAGCAGCTCCAGCCACAGGGCACAGCTCAGCAGCACTGCTCAGGAACAGTCCCTGTTAACTTCTGCCTTGCAACTCAGATTTCTTTGAAGATAAACGCTAATATCGCCTAAAAAATAAAGGTTCACTAATCCATACTCAAAGCCTCATCCCTCCTACGAATCACACGTTTTTTCTCCTGCCCGTCAAAACAGAGACAGCTCACCTTGCAAAACAATCGCTGTGGTTGCCCAGGCTCATAAAAAATCTGTCCCATCTGTTAGAAAGCTGAGTGCACCGAACAAAACTATTTGACAAGGGCTCTGCTAAAAGCCAGCAAGCATTTCACCCCACTTCAAACACAGCCAAGCAGCGACTGCAGGGCAGCTCAGCTCCACTGGCATCAGCTGCCAGAAATACAGCCTTCTAGTGAGAAATTCTGGGGACAGAGCCTGTGGGGACATTGAATTCAAGACTCAAGCCTGCAAAAAAGCTCCACAAATGCAGGTTTAGAAAACCTCATGTCCCACCTGCTACAGTCAGAGCACAAGGATCAAACTGTTTGCCTCCAGTGCTATAAGAGAAAAGCAAACAATCCAGGACCTCCACCTCCCCTGCAAAGTCTCTGTGTAACAGGAAAAACTTCTCTGATCTCTGACTGCAAGGGACAAGTGTGGAGGGGACACCCACATGAGCTCATAGCAATGCAAGGTGAGACACTGAAACCACTGATGGGGCCAAGCTGCATGCTGCCATCCACCCCAACACATTCCCAATTGCTTTACTGGTTGCCTCTGAACAGTTTGAACAGTTTAACCCCAAACATGATCCATCTTTGGGACAGAGGCAAAAGTCAGCTGGCTGCTGGGACCCCCGTCCCCAGCACGTTAAGCGTGATGATTTTTAGCCAGCAAATCCCCAACAGGCTGTTAGCAACGGACACATTCTCCTCCTGTTTAATGCAGACAGAAATCCATTCCAAACAGACTCCTACTTCAACCGCCTTTCTTCTCACAAGCAAGTCACATGCCATATCAGAACCAGGATTTTAGACAAGAAAGCTTTATTTTTAAAGCATTCATGCTCAAAAGGGGTGCAAGGATGAACAGAGCGGATGACTGAAGCAGGCAAACAACAGCACAAGCTGTCAACGCTTTCCCCAGAGCAACCACCAACACCGGGTTCAGACAAGACTCTCTTGAAGCCCATGTCGTTAGCTCCCAGTACTGGAAGCTGCTCTAAGGTCTCTCTGGAACTTTCTCTTCTCTCCAGGCTGAAGAACCTCAGCTCTCTCAGCCTGTCCTCGTACAGGAGGTGCTCCAGCCCTCGAATCATCTCCGTGGCCTCCTCTGCACTTGCTCCAACAGCTCCATGTCCTTCCTGTGCTGAGGACTCCAGAACCAAAGGCAGTAACGCACCATATTTTTATAGACACAAGAGCAAGACAACCTGTGGCTTTAAATCCACTGAGAAGCACTATCCACCGCATTATCTCAGCTATGCAAATCAAAACCCTTGCCACTGGCATTAAGAATGAAGGCTCGAATGGCTTCCTGCAGCAAAGTCACCTTGGAAATACCTAAGAATTTGTGCTTCCAGTAAGACAGGACTAAACCGTAGTTCCAAACGATGTCCCGATAACTTATGAGCAAACAGATAATTTCAAACCCTGAGGGAAGGATTTGTGGAGAGCACAGGAGGACACATCATCCACCTCACCTCATAGGGTTCTACTATCTTAACTGATAATCAAAAGGCAGCAAGCTAAACAACTTGCATCAACATAAGGAATCCTACTCTTGCATTTGCTTAGCAATGTAGCCACCAGCACGGGACAAACAAACCTAAAGAAACGCTGATGTCAATTAGTAGAAAGCTAGAGTTGTTTGGGTACTCATTATGAGCACCACAAACACATGTACTTCACCATCAGTCCCCTATAAAAACAATTCTGAGCAGCAAAACACAGTGAATCAGCCACGGCGTCCGTGAAGAACACATAGTGAACTGAAAGTGAACTCCACCCTCTCGGTAAAGATTTAACTGCTATAGAAACTGTGATTAAATACACAGAGCCATGAATCAGCCACCTGAAACGAAGGTAAAACCTCAGCAATCGTGGAAGTGCCCAGCACTGACATTTCAGTCCTCCAGAAACTGCAGCATTGGCTTTATCAGAAACCACACACTTCCCACCAACATCTGGCCTAGAGCTGGGGTTGTTCAGCTGGGAGAAGGCTCCAGGGAGACCTTAGAGCACCTTCCAGTATGGAAAAGGGCTCCAGGAAAGCTGGGGAGGGACTCATGATCCAGGAGGGAATGAGAGGGAACGGTTTTCAGCTGAAAGAGGGGAGATGGAGCTGAGATCTTAGGAAGAAATGTTTTTCCTGTGCAGGTGGGGAGGCCCTGGCCCAGGTTGCCCAGAGCAGTGGTGGCTGCCCCATCCCTGGAGGGGTTCAAGGCCAGGTTGGAAGGGGATTAAGGTCCCTTCCAACTCAAACCATTCCATGATTCTATGTTTCAAACGAAGAAACAACTCCTGTGCTGCTGATTCAACCCAAGCACAGCAGCAGTGCCCATCTCATTGCTGGATGTACCCAACACACACCTTGCTACTCAGACAAACGCTTCCTCCTGTTATTCACGGTCTCTTTACTCAAGGCCCCTCCACATACTGTACAACACGTAGTATGATGGACCCAGACCAGTAGAACCTGGCTACTAATTACAGCCCTCGAGGCTGAGCTGCATTAATACATCCCTCTAGCTATGAGCTCAAGTATGACTGTGCCCTCACTCAGTGATCTTGGACAGAGACAGGAGGATGAGACAGGTGCGGAACAAGTGACTCGCCTGACATCAAACAGCACGGCAGCAACACAGCTGGGAGCTGAATCCAGCCTCCTGCCCACCCAAGCATCCTTATTTTCCCTCTACTGTGGTTGACAGATAGACAGAACCCAGTCATTAGAACCTGGATTGAAGGCTTCGTTGGCGAAGCTAAAAGCAGATGAGAAATAGCACTGATTAATGTAATCGCTAGTGTCAGGTTGATGGTGGAGATCCCGCAGCCGCACAACACTCCTTTATCCTCCTTTCCCAGCATGATGCGCTCCCACAGGTTCCTGCACGTCTAACGCTGGAGGCCAGATTGCACGCACTGCAACATGTCCAAGGCACCCTGGAAAGCCTGCTTAACAAATTAACCTTAAATTCCCGATTTCTTTCCACCAGATGCATCCTGTGTAAGTCCACCAACACCTCCACAGAAGCTGAATGAATCACAGAATCATAGAATCACCAGGTTGGAAGAGACCCACCGGATCATTGAGTCCAACCATTCCCAACAAACACTAACCCATGTCCCTCAGCACCTCGTCCACCCATCCCTTAAACCCCTCCAGGGAAGGTGACACAACCCCCTCCCTGGGCAGCCTCTGCCACTGCCCAATGACCCTTTCCGTGAAAAATTTTTTCCTAATGTTCAGCCTGAACCTTCCCTGGTGGAGCTTAAGGCCCCTGTCCCCTGGGAGAAGAGCCCAGCTCCCTCCTCTCCACATCTTCCTTTCAGGTAGTTGTAGAGAGCAATAAGGTCTCCCCTCAGCCTCCTCTTCTCCAGGCTAAACAACCCCAGCTCCCTCAGCCGTTCATATGCTTTCATAACGCTTCCACACAACATCTTTGCTGAGAGAGGTGCAGAAGGACCCGTCCTGAACCGAGACCTCAGCAATGGAGAAGCTCATGCAGTTTTCCAGCCCAAGGTCTTCTCCCTGCAAACCCTATTATCTTCGTATCCACAAAAAATAATCTGGTATAAGACAAGTAAACCAGAACAACAGCAAAAAACACTTCCTGTAATGTTAGGTGTCAGGCTGAGTTAGCAGGTACGAGCGTTCCTCAGGTTTCCTGGCTCTGCCAGCGCCTACTCTCTACTGACTGTCCTCACTTTGCTCAGAACAGGTCACAGAGAAGCCAGATAGCCTCAAGCCACAGCTAAAACTGCTGAAAAACAGCACAAGCCAAGCATGCCTGACAGCAATCACTTGACAATTCCACCCAAAGGTGGGTATCGCTCTAAAAAGGTGCAGCTGAGCCAAGAGAAATCATGTTTAAACATGCCTGCAATCTCAGTTTTCTGTCAGTAACTCCGGGACTGTATGTTAAAAATTGATTTGGAAGCACAAGATGAAAACTTCTGTGACCTTGCTCACCTCTGGCGCTGATCCACAGGCAGGAGGAACAGGATATGGATCGAGTTAGGAGCAGGATGTAAGCACCAATTCAACACTCAGCATAAGGTAAATGAAGCTTCAGAGACTCTACAGGGAATGAGCCACTTCCCACCTGCTAATCAAAAAAATGTACCTGAAGAAGACTCCATCCCTGGAGGGGTTCAAGGCCAGGTTGGATGGGGCTCGGAGCAACCTGATCCAGTGGGAGGTGTCCCTGTCCATGGCAGGGGTGGAACTGGATGGGCTTTAAGGTCCCTTCCAACCCAAACCATTCTGTGATTGTGATTGATGATGGTTGATTTTAGACAACTAAATCTAAAACACATCTATAAGGGGTGGAGGAGTTAACCGAAGGAAAAACTGGCTGCCAGTACCTGAGGTTCACAATTGTAGCAGAAGCTTTCTGGAGCCAGCAAAGTGATAAGGTTCAAACCCTCTACTTTAAGCACCATGACACTTTACCAAAGTCCAAGGGTCTTTACCAAATCTGTTTCAAAAGGCACAGGGCTGCAGTGGAGCAGGAGCTTAGGGTAGGAGCTAGGGAAGTGCCAGGCTTGCACAAACCACCCTCATCAGTATGCACCTTATTTTGCCCGTGACATTCAGCAGACATGGTTAATTAGTTTGCGATAATGCGCTGCCCATCAGGACTTCTGAACTTAGCTGTGCAGCTGGTAGGTAAACAATTCTTCACTGCGCTTTGTAATCGGTGTGCCAAAAAGCAGTAACAGAAAAGGATAAAGTTAACAATCTGTTTACCCATTGCCCTCCTCCTCTGAGTGTTGCTGCTTGAGGAAAAAAAAATAGCTATTTCCAGGATTCAGCAGAGAGAAATTGTTCAGATTTTCCTATCTTTGCCACCAATGCTTCATGTTATGTCATAGAATCAGAGAAAGATTTGGGTTGGAAGGGACTTTAAAGAGTTGCGGGATGAAGCCTCTTCCTTTGGCTAATAGTGTTAAAAACCCTCTCTTTGGAGATAATTAGTCCTCCCTCCCCCATCCCTTCCCCGTGGAAAGCACATGCAGTCATCAGTACACAAAGAAATCCAAACAGTGTGGCAACCCGGGGATGAAAGCTGCCTCTCTCCTCTCTGTCCCAGCGCAGCTGATAATCCAAAACAAGTTGACACCACAAGCAACAGAAAAAGCAACACGAGACCAGTATCTTTAGATGAAGACAAAGGGCTTCATCACGTAGAAATCAGGAAAATAGCGATTTCTCGTTTGCAAGGAGCATAAATACCAAGGCGTAATTAGTCATCGCTAGAGGTTTTGTGTGGTCACCTGAAAGATTGACTTGAGTCATTCCCAACCAGCAGATAAGAGCCAGAAGCAGGAAATCCACACTCTTTTCCCTGTGATCCTGAGCCCGTCACCCAGCCAGCAGGGAATCACACCCACCTCCACACCTCAGGTTCCTGCAGAACACAAAGCACTCGGGGACCATTCAGAAAACACTTGAGGATCCTCCTCTGACAAATTCTTCTGTATCTACACGCTGATTCCCCATCAGGAATCTGCCCTTGGATTTGGGGGCACAGTTTGGAAGGAGTTAAACCCCCAGCCAGAGGCAGGACTGCCGGCTTCTGCATTCGCTGCCTGACTCGTGACCCCGCTGCGCAGACAAGAACTGGGAACAGTTATCACCGCAGCACTGACAAGTCAGCAAGAGCCACTAATTAAACGATAAAAATAGACCTCTGAAAGGGCTTTTTTTTCCCCCCTCCTCGACACAAAGCTGAGGCTTAATGCTGCCACACATCCATTCGTTTTCCACAGGCTCCAAATCCATCAGCAACAAAAAAAGCCTTCTCACACTCACAACAAACCCACACGGGGCTTGTATAGTGAAAATCCCAACTAAATGGATTGGGGAACTGATTCTGAATGACGTGGAGCATCTCTTCACCACTCCCACCTTTAATGGAAGCAGGAATAAGATGACATCTTTGCCCCCAGCAGCCATCCCAGCTCCTTTGCCCTCCCTGTCGCCCACAGCTCTGGTTTTCCCTGAAAAACGAGCAGGTTTTGAGGTGAACCAGATGATCCCAAGGATTTCCGTACCTCACTTCACACATGGCATCGCTCAGAGCAGTGACAAAAAGCAGTATAAGTGCAATTCCCACCATTCCATGGGTTTTGATTTGAGTTCCGCTTCTCTCACTCCCTGCCAGACACAGGTTTTGTACAGCTCATAACTGAATATTCATCACCAAACCAATAGACCTGCAGGAACTGCCGTGTCAGCGATTTTAAACACATATAATGCCCCAGCACATGCCAAACAATGAAATTTGATCAAAATAGAAGCCATTTGTTTAAATACAAGCGATTTGGTTCTCAAACCTGTCATCGAATTAAACTGGAAATCAAATTAACCAGTGATTGAATGAAGGAGAAGGCTGTATAATCACAGATTATTGAGCCAGCGGCACGAAAACAAGGACACAATCGCATTCCCCTTGTTTGTGGCAGCCACTCAGCACTGCCCTGCGCTCCCAGCGGGACTCCCTCTCCTCATCTCCCAGGACCCGAGGATGCTCTGTGCCTCAGCCACAGCTCATCCAGCCATTTCTTGGCAGTCCAGAAAGGAAACGTTCCTTACAATAACACCCTTTGCAATATTATCTGATAACAAAGCCTGTGAAAGTACAAGCTGACACACTTGAAGCCGCACTAATTTAGGCCAGAGCAGCACAGCTATTCCCAGCACTGCTGCAAAGAACAAGTTTAAACCTACTATGAATGGGAAAAAAAGTTTGTTACCATCACCATCGTGCAGAACTGCGTGCAAGGTTCCCTCCTAAGTGGCCTCATTTTGGCTTTGTTTCTCCCCTTTTTTTTGCATTCTCATTTGAGAAGGAATTTAAACTATGTAAAGTTACAACTTTAGGTCTCATCTGCGCTTAAAAAAGTAATTTAGATTAATTTAAAGGGCGTGTTTGAAGAGCAACAGGCATTTATACAGCAGGCAGAGGAATTTAATTACACTCCCGTGCAACATCCACAAATGTGGCACATCAAGCTGGTTCAGCTTCACCCACCAGGACCACGGAAAACTGTCATTGTACCCCTTTCCCTGCGAGCAAATCTGTCTCTGTCTTTGCTATTTCAAAGGTGAGCTTCAAGTTTAAAACTCACTCCTGTAGAATTCAAGGTTTCTTTATACAAGAGAGGAGGAATCACAAGTATTTCCACTTCTAGGCTTGTGAAAGCAACATTTAGACATCCCAGTGCTCCAAAAAAAGCTTTTTAACTTCATTTCAGCCTCAAACATTCTGACATTGCTCACTTTTTCAGCCCCACAGTGGGCACTGAGCTCTTACCTACCTCCACCTGGGCAAACACAGCCCGTCAGGCGAAGCGGGGACCAGTTCATCTGCAGGCAAACAGAAGGGAAGAACGATTAAAGGAGAAAGCGCAGCAGGGACGTTTCCAGTTTCAGCCAACATTAAGGCAGCACAGATCAAACAAAGGAACAACCCGGGGAAGAGCTAGGGGAGGTGGGTGAGCTCCCACCAGGGGTCAATCTCCAGAAGTGGGATTTACTTTTGGGCACTGCCCCACTCCCTCAGGGGCAGCAGCGCACGTAGGATGCAGCTCTGCCCACCACGTTTAGTTTTAAAGCAGGTTTTTTTTAAAAGTTTGAACTGTGAGAGCCTCTCCTGCCCCTTAACCGACTTCAAACAGGGTTCTCTCCCCACACCAATGCCCACAGGCCCCTTTTCCCTCCCCACTGACCCCAGAAAGGGTCCTTTCCTCCTCCTCTGGGTCCACACTGATCCATTCCCTCCCTGACCCCAGGCAAACCTCTCTCCCCACCCCCCAACCCCATACAGACCCCTTCTATCCTCTCTCTCCGACTCCCTTCCTCCTTCCCAACCCCAGACAGACCCCTTCCAACTCCGCATCAGCCTCTCTGCCCCCCAACCGACCCCACATTAGCCCCCCTCTCCCCCGATCCCACACAGACCTTTTTGATCCCCCCCTCCCTAACCCTTCTCTCCCCTCAAGCCCCACGCAAGATCCCTTTCCACCCCATACAGACCCCTTCCACCCTCCTCAAACCCACACCAGCCACTGCCCCCCAACCCGACCCCATACAAATCCCTCTGACCCTGACCCCAAACAGACCCTTTTTATCCCCCCCTCGACACTTCTCTCCCTCCCCAACCCCACAAAGACCTCTTTCCCCCTCCAATCAATCCCACACGGAGCTCTTTTGCCCTCTAGCCCCATATAGCCAACCCCTGACCCCTTTGCCCCTCTCCTATATAGACCCCTCTCCCCAGACCCAAATAGACACGTTTTATCCCCCCCAACCCCTCCCCGAACCCTCTCCCTCCCCAACCCCACACAGACCCCTTTCCACCCCCTCAAACTCCACGCAGACCCCTTCCCACCCCCTCTAACTCCACGCAGACCCCTTTCCACCCCCCATAACCCCACGCAGACCCCTTCCCACCCCCCATAACCCCACGCAGACCCCTTTCCACCCCCCATAACCCCACGCAGACCCCTTCCCACCCCCCATAACCCCACGCAGACCCCTTCCCACCCCCCATAACCCCACGCAGACCCCTTCCCACCCCCCATAACCCCACGCAGACCCCTTCCCACCCCCCATAACCCCACGCAGACCCCTTCCCACCCCCCATAACCCCACGCAGACCCCTATCCCACCCCCCATAACCCCACGCAGACCCCTTTCCACCCCCTCTAACTCCACACAGACCCCTTTCCACGCCCCGTAACCCCACAACAACCCCCCCCCCCCCGCTGCCCCCGGTGCCGCTGGTCCTCACCCGCCGCGGCCGCCGGCTCCCCCGCCGCCCCGGGCCGGCCCGCCGGAAGTCTCGGCGGAAGTGGCGCGCGAGGCACGACGGGAGTTGTAGTTCTAGGCCCCCCACGAGAGTACAACGGGAGGCCACGCCCCGTTCCTTGAAGCCACGCCCCCCTCTCGGAGACCACGCCCCCTCGATAGGCCACGCCCCCTGGTGGGGCAATGGGGGAGGGATCCATGGGGTGATGGGGGGAAGATGGGGAGGGTCGAGGTGGGGGCAATAGGGGTGTCAGGGGGTTTGGGGGTGAGGGGTGCTGGGGAGGCTGGGGGGAAGGGGGCTGCGGGGGCTCAGGGTGAGGTGACCAGAGGGGTTGCGGGTGCAGGAGCCTGTGGGAATTTGGGGTGGGAGGGGTTGGGGGTTTGGGATGGGGGTGATGCTGGGGCAGTTGGGCTGAGAGGTGATGGGGAGGGTTGGGAATGAGTGGGGTGGGGGGCTTGAGGTTTTTTTTTGCATTCCCTTAAGTCAAAACATCACCTTCAAATAATAAAGCTCAGGCTGTTTTTACTCACACACTGTGCTTTCTGAGCTTGAGGTGGGGGATACACATGAAAGCCTGTTTATCCCCATTAGCATTAAAACCCCTCGTGGGATGAGCACCCCCTTGTCCTGTGGGGCAGCCAGCCATGCTCCCAGCCAGCGAGCCCCTTCCCAGCACCCCCAAATCCTTGCGGAACTGCCTAAAATCTCTCATCCCCGCAGCATCTCCGCCTTGGCCGGCACCGAATTCACCTTCCCATGTCCCAGCGGGATGGGGTTTGCCTGCAGGAGCCTGCGATAGTGTTCCCTGGGAGGTGGATTCAGCCCTTTGTGGGGGGCTCACGCCCTAAAACCCTGGGGTGCTGGTGACACATCCACGCGCAGGGTGCTGGGTGCGGATCTCATCCAAGTCTGGAGCCAAAAATCACTCTCCACGTCTGTTCCAGGCGTTCCTGAGCGCCTCCAACACCTCTCTCTTTCCCCAAGCCCCCTCTCCTTCTTCCTATCAACTAGAGATTGGTGGGAATGGTTGGACTCGATGAGCCGGTGGGTCTCTTCCAACCTGGTGATTCTATGATTTTATGATTCTACGACTCCGTTATCCAAGCGGGATGCATCGCACCCCCCCGGCTCCCACCATCCCCTCGTGATGCACCGATCACCTTCCTCCATTCCAAACCCCAACTTCTCGGTGTCTCAGCCCCTCTGGAAAGACACCAAGAGCGTGCTCTCCGCTTTTTCCGTGTGAATATATGCATTTCATTCCCTTCTGCTGTAGCCAGCTCTGGGAAATGTGACTCAGCCTCCAGTCGCGGTTGGGGTTTCCGTTTCGGCCACCGAGTGAGACGGCACCGCGGGGGCTGGAAACGGTTTTGGGGTGTCTGCGCTGGCTGAGGGCACAGGGGGCAGCTCTGCAGTGGGGCACGATCGCAGAGGGTGGTTTGCAACAGGGTCGCAATGGGGCTGGTTGGCAGAGGGGATGCAGGGCAGAGCTGTGATGGGGCTGGTTAGCAGAGGGATGCGGGTCTGGTCTGCAATAGGGCTAGAGAGTAGAGGGGCTACAGAGTAGGGTTGTGATGGGGATGGTTTGCAGAGGAGATGCACGGCTGGTTTGCAGCAGGCCGTATGAGGAACGGCTGAGAGAGCTGGGGGTGTTCAGCCTGGAGAAGAGGAGGCTGAGGGGAGACCTCATTGCTCTCTCCAACTCCCTGAGAGGAGGTTGTGGAGAGGAGGGAGCTGGGCTCTTCTCCCAAGGGACAGGGGACAGGATGAGAGGGAATGGCCTCAAGCTCCACCAGGGGAGGTTCAGGCTGGACATTAGGAAAAAATTTTTCACGGAAAGGGTCATTGGGCAGTGGCAGAGGCTGCCCAGGGAGGGGGTTGAGTCACCTTCCCTGGAGGGGTTTAAGGGACAGGTGGACGAGGTGCTGAGGGACATGGGTTAGTGATTGATGGGAATGGTTGGACTCGATGATCCAGTGGGTCTCTTCCAACCTGGTTATTCTATGATTCTATGATTCTAGGGCTGGTTTGCAGTGGAGCTGGTTGGCAGAGGGTCTGCAGAGCTAGTTTGCAGCAGGGCTAGATGGCAGAGGGGATGCAGGAGAGGGTTGCGATGGGGCTGGTTTGCAGTGGGGCTGCAGGGCTGGTGTGAAATGGGGCTGCATAGCAGCAGGGATGCAGGGCAGGGTTGCAGTGGGACTGGTTTGCGGAGGCGATGCTGGGCTGGTTTGCCGTGGGGCTGCAAGACAGTGCAGTGGGGCTGGTTTGCAGAGGGGCTGCAGTAGAGGGTTGTGATGGGGCTGGTTGCTAGCAGGGATGCAGGACAGTGTTGCGGTGGGGCTGGTTTGCAGAGGGGCTGGGTTGCAGGGTTGCAGGGCTGCAGGGCTGCGATGGGGCTGGTTGCAGCGCTGCTCTGGGTCCCCAGCGAGTGGCGCTGCCGATCCGGGAAAGCCGGAGCAGCGGGGGCTGCGGGAATTTGCGGGGATTTGCAGGGAATTCGGTCCCCTGCAAACCTGCTGCCAGGAGAAGGAATGGAGGGCTGACGGTGGCAGCGAAATTTGTGGAGCTGGTTTAGAATCATGGAATGGTTTGGGTTGGAAGGGACCTCAAAGCCCATCCAGTCCCACCCCTGCCATGGGCAGGGACACCTCCCACTGGATCAGGGGCTCCAAGCCCCATCCAACCTGGCCTTGAACCCCTCCAGGGATGGGGCAGCCACCCCTGCTCTGGGCAACCTGGGCCAGGGCCTCCCCACCCTCACAGCAAAACATTTCTTCGTAAAAATCTCATCTCAATCTCCCCTCTTGCAGCTGAAAACCGTTCCTCTTCATCCTGTCCTCCGTCCCTGACCAAGAGCCCCTCCCCAGCTTTCCTGGAGCCCCTTTCAGCACTGGAAGCTGCTCTAGGGTCTCCCCACAGCTTTCTCTTCTCCAGGCTGAACAACCCCAGCTCTCAGCCTGTCCTCATATGGGAGGTTCTCCAGCCCTTGGATCATCTCCGTGGCCTCCTCTGGATGGTGTTTGTCCCCCAGCAGTGACCCGGTGGCCCTGGCTCGGTGTGGGTGATGCTGGCTCTGGGCACAGGTGGTGCCAGGGGATATTTTGGGCTCCATGGGCAGGACACATTCTGTTCCCATGAGCTCAGGCACCAAGCAGGGCTCAGTCCCTTCCTGGCCACTGCCCCACCAAACCCTCACCAGGGCACCTGGGTGGCCCCAGGGATCCCCTGGAGGCTGCTCACAGCCATAATTCAACAAGCTGCTGCCACTCAGGGCGCAGATATTGCTCATCATCTCCAGCTTTGCATGAAATTTCAAGTGTGCTGAGCTCTGTCCTGGCCAAATTCCAGATCTGCACCACCGCTTGCTTGAGCTGAGCCTCCACGTCCACCTCACCATTGAAGAGCTGCTTCATTTCCAGCCTGAATTTACACCAATTTACTCACCTCCAGCCCATGCAGCAGCTCCAAGTGGCTGCTTGGGGAGTAAGGCTATGAGCTCCCTGTGCTCAGGGTACAGTTATCTCCATCCCCACATAAACCTCCAGGTGGGCTGAGCCCCATCCTGGCCAAATTCCAAGGTAAAAGCTTCTCCTGGCTGCTCAAACCCCTCCTGCAGCTCAGCTGGGTGCTGGGCTCAGCGAATGATGCTGCTCAGCACCGCACGATGCTGCTTACACCCTCCCTTCTCACAGCCCAGCAAAGCCCTTTGGGCTCCATCAGCCTTAAAGCGCTCGTTTAGCGCAGCCCCCAATTATTATTATCGCGATTTTCGCACCGCGTCGCTGCATTTGAACCGCGTCAGGGGCTGAAATCGAGGGCAACCGTAGTGCAAAATAAACCTGGGATCCTAACTCGCAGCCGCGGGGAGGGAGGTTATTTACACGCCTCTGGTCTGTGAGAGAGACAGGGAAAGCAGCTGAGAAATTAGACGTACGCGTACAAATTGCAGGTCTTGGTTAAACACTGGGTGGGGAATTTATTGGTTTATAATTGTGACCACCTGAAAAAAAAGGAAGGGGGTTAAAGTGATGCAATAGGGCAGGCAAGGAGCCAAAGGCAACGACTCTGTGTCAGTTCATAGAATGGTTTGAGTTGGAAGGGACCTTAAAAATCATCTAATTCCACCCTCTGCCATGAGCAGGGACACTTCCCACTGGATCAGGGGCTCCAAGCCCCATCCAACCTGGCCTTGAACCCCTCCAGGGATGGGGCAGCCAAGCTCATCGTGAAGAAATTCCTCCTTATGTCCAGTCTAAATCAATTTAAAGCTGTTCCCCCTCGTCCTATCGCTACAAGGAGAAGAATGGGAAACGCCAGATGCCCACAGAAAATCCTTTGGGGAGTTAAAATAAATTTGGAGCCTTTTTTCTGCGAAAACCAAGCTTTGCAAGGCTGTAGGAGAAGGAAGTTGAGGCTGCACCTCGAATCCTGGGATCAGTTTTGGGGTCCTCACTCCAAGAAGGACATTGAGGGACTGGAGCGTGTCTGGAGAAGGGAACGGAGCTGGGGAAGGGGCTGGAGAACAGGAGATCTGGGAGAGCCTGATTGACCTGGGGGTGTTTAGCCTGGAGAAGAGGAGGTTGAGGGGAGAGCTCATCGCTCTCTGCAGCTCCTGAAAGGAGGTTGTGGGGGAGGTGGGTGCTGGGCTCTTCTCCCAAGTAACAAGGGATGGGAGGAGAGGAAATGGCTTCAGGTTGTGCCAGGGAAGGTTTAGGTTGGATATCAGGAAAGATTTCTTTACCAAAAGGGTGGTGAAGCCCTGGCAGAGGCTGCCCAGGGCAGTGGTGGAGTCTCCATCCCTGGAGAGGTTCAAAAAACTGAATGATTCTATGATTCTCTATTTCCTAAACGCATCCGCATTCACCAGCCATGGAAAGGGACCTGGACAGGGACACCAACCCAGGGAAAGCACAACCAGCAAAGCTGAGGGAGACCCTTTCTCCTGCCTCAGTTTCCCCAGTGCCCTTTGAGCTGCCCCAGAAGCGCTTTCCCCCCATGCACGGTGCAAACAGAATCCCTGCTCTATAAACCCTCACCGATGGTGACCAAGCTCCATCTGGTCAAACAGCCCCATGTCCCCACTCAGGTGGGACGTACGGTAGGTCCTACCTGTCAGCAGAGGCTGGAGGACCCAGACAGCCCCAGAGTTAAGATCCAGCTCCTTGCTCCTTCCTGGAGCAAGGGGACGGGCAGGCCCCTCCTCAAGAATCTTATCAGCAGCTGCCAGGAGGTCCTGCCTGCACCCTGATAAATGCTGAGCTCCACATCACGGGGTTGAGGTGTCCCCAGTGCCTCTTCAACCCCCCAGCAGCTCGCTCAGCCCCGTTCCAGCAGCAGGACCTGAGCATCCTATGGGACACCTACATCATCCTATATAGGATGAGAGGAAATGACCTCAAGTAGCATCAGGGCAGGTTCAGACTGGACATCAGGAAGAATTTCTTCACCAAAAGGGTTCTCGGCATTGGCAGAGGCTGCCCAGGGAGGTGGTTGAGCTCCCATCCCTGGAGGGATTTAAAAGACCAGTAGATGAGGTGCTCAGGGATGGTTCAGTAGAGAAAAGGTATGGTTGGACTCGATCTCAAAGGTCTTTTCCAACCAAACGATTCGATGACTGGGATGTTGGTGCCCCAAATCCTGGCTTTCCAGGGGGGCACCTCACTCAGCAAAATCACATTTTGGTTGGAAGGGACCTCAAAACCCATCCAGTTCCACTCCCCCTGCCTTAGGCAGGCACACCTCCCACTGGATCGGGTTGCTCAGAGTCACCTAGAAGTTGGGAACAACTGCTGCAAGGACAGAATCCACCTTCTTGTGCAAACTGGGAGCGCAGGGCTCCCCATTCTCCCCCTCGGACATCCCAGGGCTGCTCCAGCCACCCCTGGAGCAGTGGGGGACACACATCCCAGACCGTGCTGTGCAGGATCAGCCCCTGGGGCTGAGCGAGGGGAAGAGGACGGTGCAGCTCGCGGTGCCGCCCTGCGACTTGGAAAACTGAAATAAAAAAAGGCAACGAAAAACAAAAAGAACAATTTTATTCTTCCAAACAAGATCTGTAGCAAAGCCACAGTGGCATCACCATGCCCAGTCAGGAGTAAATATACCCCAAAATTAGAGAAATAACTTAATTGGAGCTACATTTCAGCAGAGTCAAACCCAGAGTGGGCTGAGCAGCAGGTGATGCTGCTGGACCCGGATCCGCGCTCCAGCAGAGCTGGGAGCAGGGATTCTCCTGAACCAGCACCTCCCCGGCGACCTGCACCGCTGGGAGATGCTCTGGCCCAGCTGGGGAAAGCCATGGGCACCCCACATCCCCCCCAGCACCCTCACAGCAGGCAGGAGGGCAGCGCCCACCTCGGGCACGAAGGCTGAGCCAGCGGAGATGAGGCAGCAGCTAAAAAATGATGCAAAAAAATAAAGAAAAAGGGTGTAAAACCCAGTGCAGGCACTCCTACCCTCACCCTGCTCTGGGAACCAGGTTAAGAGGCACTTCACATCCCATATTACAGGGGGCTGAACCCATCCTGAAGCCCCTGCTGAGAGGTGGCTGGGGGTCCAGGACACCTGAGGGAGCAGCGAGGGGATGTCCCCATGTCACAGCAGGCACTGAAAGCAGATCAAACACCCAGGTCAGAGCAGGGAGGAGTCGTGGAGCCACAGCCGCGCAGACTTCGATGTGGAGGGACTCAGCTCGGAGACCAGGGGCTGCTTGCTGGGTGATGGGATGGCTGGATGCTTCTCCCATTCCTGCAGCATCTGCCTCGGGTGTGAGGCAGGGAGGTGGAGAAGGGGGAGCCAGGACAGCATTCCCTGAGCAGCTGCGCATCTTCCAGCACGACGAGGCCCCGAGAAGCAGAGGCGATGGCCGCGATACCTTCTGGCGATCCCAGATCCCCTGTGGCAGCAGTCTTGGTGCCAGGACGTGGCATGGAGGTGTCACACCAGCACCTTCAAGCACCTGGTTTGGCTTCGTTCAGGCTCACCCCAAGAAAGGCACAGAGCAATGGAGCTCCCCCAGCTCCACCAAGCCCAGGGTAACACCCTGGGATCTTCCCAGCACCAACAGCTTCTTGAAGATCCCCTCTGCTGGGATGAGGGGCAGGGAAGCCCCACGTTTCCTTCCACAGCTCCAGATCCCTCAAGGGAGGAGACAATTTTCCAGCCAAGTCTTTAGGGAATCAGCTCCCCCCTGGCCTTTCCCCCAAACCTGGGGTAGGAGGAGGAGGAGGGAGCAGAGGTGGGTCAGGTCATGTAGCGGGTGACGGCTCTCAGGGCGTAGAGCAGAGCCGCCTGCATCCGAGCCTCCAGCAAGAGCAGGTTGATGTGCACCTACAGAAGGAGAGCAGGGTCAGGGCACAGAGGGGGCTCGGCACCTCCAAACCCTACCAGGGTGAGAAGGGATGAGGGCAGCACCTTCTCCGAGTGCTTGAAGTGTCTCCAGAACTGCGCGTACATCCGCTTGGTCGTCTTCTCCGGGTAGCAAGCCACCGTCTTGATGTAGATCTTCAAGCTGCGCTCCAGGAGCTGGTTCACCTCCCCGTAGTCATAGTCATCGTAGCTGGGCGAGAGAGGACAACATGTTGCTCCAGGCACCTGCCCATTCCTACACCTCGAGGTCTTTCCAGATCCAAGCCAAGCTCTCCAACATCAACCCTTTGCCTTGGTCTCACCGAGAGCTGCAGGCTCCCAGGCTGGAGCTGCTCACCGGCTCTACCCAGGGTGGAGAAGAGGCTCTGGCAGCAGCTCAGGGACCTACCGGATGCCGAAGACACAGTGGACGTAGTTCCAGATGGCCCTACGGAGCATGGACGTGTCCACGCCGCAGTGCATGGCGATGGTGTTGTAGGTCAGGTTGTAGACAACCTGGAACTTCTCATCCAGGAGCTGCCCCACGTCGGGGTAGAGGCGGTTGATCAGCGAGAAGCCGTGGTCCTCCCAGGTGTAATCCTGCCAGAGAACGGATGCTGGAGTCGGGGCTTGATGGGGACACGTGGAGTCCTTTCAAAGCCAGGGTCTTCGAGGCTTGGCTCTCCCCCCATGATAACCACTCCCACCTGGTTGCGCTGCTCAAGCAGCTCCAGCCTGGTTCCAACCCAACCAAGGCAAGCAGGACCTGCCACCCAGCACCCACCTGCGCACGGAAAGTGGGGGGGGCCTGCTCGCCCCTCCGGTGAGAGGTGCATGTAGCGACTGGGGTCCCTTGCCAGGAAGCAGCAGTGCGTGGAGGAGAGGAGCCAGCACCTGCGCTCAGAGGAGCAGGATCAGGGCCCCCAGCGTGCAGGGTTGGCTTTGCAGACACTGTGCAAAGCCAACCCTGCAGCTGGGGGCCTGATCCTGCTCCTCCCTGGGCAGGTGCTGGCTCCTCTCCTCCCGCACTGTGACTTCCCTGGCCCACAGGGACCCCAGCCCCCTGCACCTCCTCACCGGAGGGAGTGACCAGCAAACTCTCCGTTTTCTCCAGCTCAAAGCGTGTCTCCATCTCCTCCTGCGTGACACCCTCCTCCTCCATCTGGTTTTCCTGCAGGAGCTTCATCTTCTCCATCAGCATCTCCACCTCCTGCATCGCGTCCTTGCCCTGGTGAAGCAGGGGACAGAGTCAACGCTGCCCCAGGTCGAGCAAGATCGCGGAGGGGTTAGAAGACCAGAGCAGCACGGAGCCACTCTTGGCTCTGCTGTCGCTTGGAGCAACCCCAGAGCTCCTCTAAAGAGCGTTTGCCTCTGGGTTTGTCCTGCCTGGACCATCCCAGGGACCGGAATACCACGTGGAAGGTGCTGCTGCACAGCCCTAAAGCATCTGCTCTTCCCAATAAAATGCAATTCCCAAGGGAAGCACCAGAAAGCAGCCTAGCAGCCCACCATGCCCTCCCTTCCAACCCCACAGCCCTGCAAAGCAAAGCCCCCCTCTTACCCCAGAGCCCCCCGGGCTGTCGTCGGAGGCAGGGCTGCTGTCGCCGCGGGGCGAGGGGGGCCGGGAGCTCTGCCCCCCATCCTGGTCCTCCTCGGGGTTGATGCCGCAGCCGAAGACAAAGGAGGCGAGCGAGTGGTAGTGGGTGAGGAGCACCAGGGCTTGGACCAGCTCTGCCAGGGACCAACTGTTCTCCCCGGTCTTCAGCAGAGCCTGCAAGGCACACGGGGTTGGAGAGGGCCCCCCCAGCCTCCCCTGATGCACCCCCCAACACACCCCAGAGCGGGGGGAGACAGGGGGGTATGTGGGATGCGCTTCCCCCCCTAAACCAACCACCTCTGGCAGGACAGTCCCCAACCAGGGGGGGACAAATCACCCCTTCCCCAACCATTTGGAGGAGCACAGACCCTGCTCTCCATCTCAAAGACTGCCCTGAAAGGGTTAAACCTGGGAGAGTGGGGGGATGTCACCCCTAGGGTCAAGCCACCCCCTAAAACCAGGTTCTTCGGGGACCTGCAGCCCCCGGCTCTCACCTCGATGTGGTCCTTGGTGATGAGCCAGGGCCGGTGCGCCAGCAGCTTGTTGATCTCATTGAGGTTCCTGAGTTTTTGGGGGGCACAGTGCAGCCCCTGCAGCCATGCTGGGTTGCCCCCCGCCCGCAGGAACTCCCCCATGTGCAAACCCACCAGGTAGGAGCACTGATGCCGGGCTGCTGCCTGCGGGGAGAGCCGCGCGGTCAGCCCCCAGCACCAGCCAGGTCCTCCCAACCTCCTACAAGCCCTTGGAGAAGCCAAGGAAGGGACCCACCTCCCCGGCATCAACCTTGGAGGGTATTCCCTGGGGGTGAGATCCAGATCAGGGTCTCCATCCCTGGAGGGGTTCAAGGCCAGCTTGGATGGGGTTTGGAGCCCCTGATCCAGCGGGAGGTGTCCCTGCCCATGGTAGTGGGTGGAACCAGATGGGCTTTGAGGTCCCTTCCAACCCAAATCATTTCATGGTTCCATGATTCTAACTTGCTGTCAACCAGAACCCCCAGATCCCATCCCTGGAGGTGCTGAAGACCAGATTAGATGGGGCTTGGAGCTCCTGATCCAGCGGGAGGTGTCCCTGCCCATGGCAGGGGTAGAACTGGATGGGCTTTGAGGTCCCTTCCAACTCAACCCATTCCATTGTTCCCTGAAACTCCTTCCTGTTTCCAGGCAAAACCCCAGCGCAGGTGCTGGGACCACACGTATCCCCACGTCCCACGGACCCCGTCCTCACCATGATAGCGATGTAGTGGCGTTTGTGGTAGGGCAGGGGCCCGTCCATGCGCAGCAGGAGGCACTGGGTCTTCCAGAAGCTGCTGAGATACTGGGGGTGCAGCCCCATCACCATGGTGATGTTGTCCACCCTGCCCGCCGAGACGAAAGCCTCGATGAGGAGCTGGCGACAGCTGCTCTCCACACCTCCCTGCAGGATCTGCGAGGATGGAGAGAGGAGGGAGGTGAAGGGCTGCCCCCCAACTCTTCCCAAGAGCCCCCCCAACCTAGAAGGAAGCTCAACCCAGGCAACCAAGAGCACCCATCCCACCACACGAGATGCTCACCCCATCCGAGGTGCTCAGCCTTCTCCCTCCTGCCCTGAACGGACACCGCCGGGAGCTCCCGCTCCCCATCTCCCCAGCTTTGGGGGTCTCCATCCCGGACCCCCGTGCAGCCCGGCCAGCTCCGACTCTTGGGTTGTTTATTTGGACGCTGGTGTTCAGGGTGGGGAGGAGGAGATGGGGCTCAGCAACTCCCCCCTCCAGCTTCTCCACCCCCACCGCCGTGACGAAACCACCGGCGCTATCGCTGCCGACGGAGGAACCATCTGGGACACCCACACCGGGTGCTGAGATAGCGCTGAGCGCCCGGCACGGGGACGCCCGGGGATTTCAGGGCACGGGGTTTTTTTTTTTTTTTGGGGGGTGCAGAGCAGGGGTTGCCTTTGCAGCACAGGGGAACAAGAGCAGGGGGGCTGGATAGGTGACTTTTAAAGGTCCTTTCCAACCCAAACCATTCTGGGATGCTGCGTTCGGCTGAGCGGGGAAACTGAGGCACGGGCAGGGAAGGGACTCGGGGTAGGAAAATACCAGGAAACAACACAACTGCTCCCCAAATCTTCTAAAACAAGACACATATAGAGCGCCACAAGGATCACCCTGAGCTGGATGACCCTTCCCCATCCCACCCTGAGCCCTAGAAATTGAGGCGGGGGGGTGGGAATCCTCCCTCAACAGCCCCCTGTCCCCCCACCCAGGGTGGAGAGGGGCGAAGGACCCCCCAGCAGCGAGGGACGCGCCCAGCCAAGCCCATCCCCATCGCTCTCACCTCTCCCAGGGGGATGAAGGCGCTGGGACCCCTCCCCAGCTGCTGGGGGTCCTGGATGTCTGTGTCCTAGGAAGGAAAGAGCGTCGGCTTCGGGCCAGCAACCGGGGCAGCCAGGAGCCACCGAGCATCGCTGGGATGAGCGCGGCGGCACCGGAAAGGGTGACTCAGGCAGCCACCCCACAGGGGCGACGGGGACACGCGGCCATCGCCCCCGCAGCACTGCGTCAGCCTGACGAAACCCAGCTGGGGTGTTGCTCTGTCCCTGACACACCGGGACGGCCGAGCCCGGAGAGCGGAGACACCCCTTGGCTCACAATTCGCCACGGAAAACACAGCGCAAAGCGGAGCCCAGGCTGCTCCGCGGGTCCTGGGAACAACCACGGGGGTTTGCAATCAATTCTATGATTGCAATCAAATTCTATGATTTGCAATCATAGAATCACCAGGTTGGAAGAGACCCACCGGATCATTGAGTCCAACCATTCCCATCAATCACTAACCCATGTCCCTCAGCGCCTCGTCCACCCGTCCCTTAAACCCCTCCAGGGAATCATCACCATAAACTGGGGCTCCCGCTAACACCCGTGGGCACAAAACACCCCTCAACATCTCCACTGGTTTTCTTTTCCCTCCCCAAATCTACAGTGTAAATAGAAACAAGCCACCCAGTGCTGCCCCCCATGCTCCCGGTACAGGCTCAGCAGCGGTTTGACCCCCCCATATTCCATCCCCAACCCTCCTTAGGGAAGACCAAGTGCTCTATTTTCATAGAATCACCAGGTGGGAAAAGACCCCTTGGATCATCGAGTCCAACCATTCCCATCAATCACTAACCCACGTCCCTCAGCACCTTGTCCACCCGTCCCTTAAACCCCTCCAGGGAAGGTGACTCAACCCCCTCCCTGGGCAGCCTCTGCCACTGCCCAATGACCCTTTCCATGAAAAATTTTCTCCAAGCAGACCATTTTTCCCCTCTCTGCCAGGGTAGGGGCTCGGCTGTGCCCAACACGGGTGCTCCCAGGAGCAGCAACGGGGATGCTGCCAGCACAAACCCCCACCCCGAGCCCAACAGGACTGGGACACCCCACCCAAGCCAACGCTAAAATAACCCCTCAAACATCTACAGAGAACGCAGAACCTGGAGAAAAGAAGGTGGGAAAGGGTTCAAGTGCTCCCAGCCCAGGGAAGGAGGTGAGGGGGAAGGGCTCGGTGCACGGTCACCCCAAATCCAGGGGGGACACGGCACTTGCGTGGGAGCAGGATGGAAACGTGGCAGTGGTAGCAGAAAGAGCATTCAGCACATAAATGCCTGCAGCATCGCTTCCTCCAGCCCTTCAGCTCAGGATGCAGGTGCCGGTGGTGGCACCGCTGGGCACGCCGGAGGCGCTCAGCACCCTGCTCCGGGTGGAGAAACACCAGCCCGCTATTCCCATTCCCTGCAGGAATCCCCCAGGTCCCTCTGCCAGGACAAGCTGGGGGTGGGGAGGCCCAGGTTGCCCAGAGCAGGGGTGGCTGCCCCATCCCTGGAGGGGTTCAAGGGCAGGTAGGATGGGGCTTGGAGCCCCTGATCCAGTGGGAGGTGTCCTTGCCCATGGCAGGGGTGGAATGGATGATCTTTAAGATCCCTTCCAACCCAAACTATTCTATGATTTTCCAAACCTCAGAAGGCTTCAAAATCCAACAGCACAAACAGACACGCACCTTCCAGCCCATTAATGATGGGGAAGCTCAACGAGCAGCTCTGAGCCCAACTCTGCTCTCCCCCTGAGCTCAGAAACCAGCATCACACCCAGCGCCGTGGTCCCCACCTCCTGCAACCACGCAGGAGAGGCTGCGGTGCCAGCATTCACCTGCGGGAGATGGGACATGCCCAGGTGGAACACCAGCAGCTGGAGGCTGAACCATTCAATTATTCCTTGAAATTCAATTATTCTCTCCAACTACCTGAGAGGAGGTTGTGGAGAGGAGGGAGCTGGGCTCTTCTCCCAGGGGACAGGGGACAGGACGAGAGGGAATGGCCTCAAGCTCCGCCAGGGGAGGGTCAGGCTGGACATTAGGAAAAAATATTTCATGGAAAGGGTGATTGGGCAGTGGCAGAGGCTGCCCAGGGAGGGGGTTGAGTCCCCTTCCCTGGAGGGGTTTAAGGGACGGGTGGATGAGGTGCTGAGGGACATGGGTTAGTGACTGATGGGAAGGGTTGGACTCGATGATCTGGTGGGTCTCTTCCAACCTGGTGATTCTGTGATTCTATGATCTGTGGACCCATGGTGGTAGCTATAACCTCCTTTTCTTTCCCTCTTCTCCCCATCTCTTTCCTTGTTTTCTTTCTCTACCATAAGTCACTTTATGAGCACAATTAATAACGCGCCAGTTTAGATCGAAATTTGACTCCCTTGACTCTTTGAATTATTTGCCCTCTGAAATCATAACCGAAATAAACTCATGAGTGGACTGTGACAGCTCCCCACGTGCCGGGCAGCGGGTCGCGGCTGGTCCCGGGCTGCAGCGATGCCAGCAGCTCCTGCATCCGCACGGGATGCTCCTGCCCTGAATCACTGCGGAAGCGACACCGGGGTGACAGCGGGCGCGGGCTCGTGCCAGCGCGGCTCTGGGTGCTGAGCTGGCTCCGCGCTGACTCACGATTTGGGGAGAAAGAGCTTCTTCCCTGCTCCAAGAGGCTCCCCAGGAGGGGACGGCAGCGGAGAGACCCCAGCAGGCAAATCCCCAGGCGAGGAGCAGCCAGGCAGCCCAGCCCACCCTACTGCTTTTTGCTGAAAGCTCAGGGTGACCTTTGAAGGCGTTTTTTAATCCTCCTCGTTATGTTTTGCTGCATTAAGCAATCCTCAGGGGTGCTGCGGTTAACCCTCCCCGTGCCGCCTCCGGGTTGCGCCTCACCTCTTGCTTCTGCTAGTGGGGAAACTGAGGCACGGAGGCGATGCTACCACCTGCGCCGGCCACACAACCTGCTCCCACGCTCAGGGCAGGTGAAAAGTCTTGAAATAGCCACAGAGGGAAGGAGTTAAACCCCCAAAGGAGCAGGAGGACCAGTGTGCTGAGCAGGGAGCCACCCTGGCGCTGCCGCCAATGCTTAGTCAGGTGTTGGAAAATCATTCTTGATAAGGTGAGGTTAAACAAACAACCCTGCAGCCACCCAGCACAGCAAGTTTGCCCCTGCAGGGGTGCAAACCCCACGCCCACCGAGCTCCTGTGCCCGCCAGACGTTGGTGGCATCCTCAGCATCTCCATCCTCCCCAAAAAGTGGATTCCTTGGCTCTCTGGGGTCTTTCCCACCCACTGTCCCAGGGTTTTCCAGCTTGGAGTAACCATCCCTGCCGCTACAACGAGTATTTGGGTTATTTGGGGAGGCACCAGCTCCCCGCAAGCAAAGTCTCGAGGTGCAGAGCGATCCCGCTGGCCCTGGGGAAACCTGAGGAAAGGGGAACGGAGGAGCAAGTGGAAAAACTGCAAGCATTTTTTCCAAAGTGGAAAATAAGTCTTATAAATAGACACAATTCTCAGCTTCTAGGAAAGTCAGCAGGGTGATGGATGAAGTTGCAGACCAGCCTGACTGCCCAGGATGGACAGGGGGTCCCGCAAAGCTCCATGGACACCTCCGGACTCTGTTTTTTTTGCACTGGACGCCAAATGCAAAAGCCCTGGGCAATATGAGATGTTTCCCAGACCTCCGGGTTAACTGGGACACAAAAAAGATTCCATGCCCGGGCTTGGGAATGGCAGCACGACTCAACGGAGGCCCCAGCCTCCCCCTAACTCTGCATCACTGACCCCCCAGCCCATTCCCAGCCCCTGCCTCAGTTTCCCTTTGGCAGCCCACGCCACAAGCTGGACCCCCGCCTGCCTCTTGCACACGTCGCAGCTCCCGGGGGTGTTCAGGACACCCCGATATCCCCCCTCCCAAGCCTCCCCAGTGCCAGAATAGGACCTGTGCCTGCTCTTGGGGGGTTGAGGAGACCCCAATACCACCCCCCCAGCCTCCCCAGCGCCAGCACAGGATCACTGCATCCTCAGGAGACCCTCGGGGGGGCTCCCAGCATCCCAGCAGCCTTATTTTCACCCCCCTGCGTGCAAGAGGGTCCCTTTTCCAGCTCCATCCCATCTCCTCCGCCCCCTCCCCAAGGAGAGGGGACCCCGGGAGGCGCCCGGTGCCAGCCCCCCACGCTATCCCGGTGGCTCGGGGTGTGTGTGTGGGAAGGGGGGGACCGGGGGTCCCTTACCTGGGGGACCCCGCAGCCCCGGTAGCGCGACCCGGCCAGCAGCATGACCAGCGCCGGGGGTCCCCGCGCCCCGCGCCGCTTTCATAGAGCGGGGTGGGCGTGGCTTCATATGGCCACGCCCCCTCCACCATCTCAGCCAATAGCAAGGCGGGGGGCGGGATCAATTCGGCTATAAGCAACCAATAGCAAGTGAGGGGGCGTGGCCAAAGCGCACGCCACCATTCAATGTCAATGAAGGGGCGTGGCCAACGCGCACGCTCTCGACCAATGGTATTACTTGGGGGCGTGGCCAATGGGGAGCACCGCGCGCGAGGGATGCTGGGAGTTGTAGTTCGCAGGAGTCCCCGCCCCGCGATGGCGGCGGGTCAATTCCCCGACCCCCCAGCCCCGAGGGGGATCAGGGCAGGGCCACAGGGTGGTTTTCGGAGCCCGAGCATCCTTTCTGCTCCTTCTCTCCCCAGGGTTTGGGAGACGGAGTCGTGGAAAACGCCTACTGGGGGCAGAGGGAAAAGAAGTTGATGGGAATGGTTGGACTCGGTGACCCAGTGGGTCCTTTCCAACCTAGTGATTCTATGAAATGACCCCCAGGGGTGATCGAGGACAACTCCTGACCCTACACAGGACAGCCCAACGCTCACCCCGTGGGGCTGAGGGCCAAATGTCACGCTTGGCACTGTGGCTGCTTCTCTGGGAGCCGTTCCAGCCCTCCACCCCCCTCTGGGGAAGAGCTTTCTCCTCCTATCCAACCTAACCCTCCCCTGGCATCTTCCTGCTCTTCCTCTTCCCCTTTTGAAGAAGCTACAGACCACGATGAGGTCTCTTCTCCGGCCTGAACAGACCCAGTGTCTTCAGCTACTCCTCACACTCTTCCCCTCTAAACCCTTCACCATCTCCGTGCCCTCCTCTGGATGCTCTCCAGCACCTTTAGATCCTTTTTTCTGCTGCGGCACCCAAACCTGGTGGAAAAAGGCACGCGAGGAGCCTGAACCCACGTCCACAGGCAGTGATCTTGGTCCAAAATCTCCTGGCTGCCCTGGTCTTACCTCACAGATGGAGTTTGACCCATGGAATGGCTGTATCCCCCTTCCTGCCCCCCCCACTGCATCCCGAGACTCCCACCGGCTTCGCACGGAGCAGTTGGGTTCCTTCAGTCCACAAACCCCCTGCGACTCACCCTGCAGCTTTCCCCTCCCATCCTCTCCAAGGCGTCCAGCTCCCATCCAACCAACCCAATAAAAAGAGGTGAAAAAAGGAGAACAACCCCCCTGCCCCACAAGCAGGGGCAGCCCCGGCCAGCAGCGCCGATAACAATCGGTGCCGTTTGACAGCAAAGTCCAGCAAACACGACTCGCTGCACAAACAACTCGGTTTTGCCTGGTAACAGCCTCCTCCGGCTCCGCTTCGGAGCTCCTGCCAATAAAGTGAAGATGTCAGCACGCCGGGGCACGCTCGCCGGCCTCTGCGGGGAGAGAGGACGGAGAGAGGTTCAAATCATCCTCCCCGTTGGCTGCTCCTTGTCCCCTTCCCGGCGCGACGCAGCCTGCAAACAGCCTGGGCTATTTTTAGGGCTGTTTCGCAAGCGCTGAGGCGGCTCTGGCCACGCTGAGGTGTCTGCTTCTGTATTTACACTTGTGTTATTTGAGAGGAACCATTTAGGGTTGTTATTGTACCTGAGATGAGGGAAAGGTTCTGCTGACTCCGAGGGGAGCCCAGCCCCATGCTCTCCTGGGGCCAGAGATGCTGTTTTAGTCCCATCAGCTCAGTCCAGCTCCATCGGCAGCTCCTTTGGCCCCATCACATCCTGCAAAGACGCCCAGAGCTGCCTCAGCAGGGCAGGACAAGAGGGAACAGCCTCAAGCTCCACCAGGGGAGGGTCAGGCTGGACATCAGGAAAAAAATTTTCATGGAAAGGGAGGTGGCTGAGAAGGACCTGGGCACCCCAGGGCCACGGGTGTGGAGCAGGCAGTGATCCAGCTGCACAGATGGGCTGGAGATGCTGCCAAATATTTCATATAAAAATATCCCGTCAGAAGACACCGGGGGCCGTGCCAGAAGGACATTCATAGAATCATAGAACCACCAGCTTGGAAAAGACTCAGAGGATCATCGAGTCCAACCATTCCTATCAAATACTAAACCATGTCACCAGCCCACCTTACGTCCCCAACCCATCTCTATATCAATGAATCAGAGTGGTTTGGGTTAGAAGGGACCTAAAGATCATCCAGTTCCAACCCCCCTGCCATGGAGATGGGACACAGGAGCTGCACATGCGGAAAAAAACCCATTAGCAACAATGGTTTGTACTGGTGAGGGATCTGGAGCCTCTGGGAATAGCGGTGGGAAGGGTGCTGCTCCTGCATGCTCCAAGAACAGGGACTGAGTACTGGGAGCGCTGGTCCGGCACTGGGAAGGACAGGGGTTACAGCCCAAACACCTTTGGACTCCTGGACCTCTACAGCTTCGCTTTGGAAGGAGGCAAAGGGCAGCTGAGTTCTCTCCATGGAAACCTCTGGTGAAACTGCATCGCGAAGGAACGGGGCTCACTGCCTGTGCCAGCTTTACCCCCTTAGCAGATGATTGAGGACGCGCTGAACATTTCCTATCCCTAAAACCCTGGGCCCTTCTTACAGAACTCCCCGTTGGCTCTGAAACACCCTCCATTCTCTCCATGAGCTTTGCAAGGAGCCCCATCTCCTCGATCAACTTGCTTCTCTTCCTTGCCCAGCTCATCCTCGCTTCCCTCATCTCTTACCTCTTCTGGCTCAGCTACAAAACAGTTACTGAAGCTTTAAAGGATTTTTTTTAAGAGGTAATTTTAAAGCCTCTTGCCCCCAGGGCACGCTGCCTGAGCCAGAGCTCCCAGAAAGCCCCAGCAATTAGTGAGGAATGGAAGGGAGCAGCGTTCGTGGGTTAATTACTGGCTGGTTAAGTCGGTTCACTTCTGCTGCGGGTTAACTTCTGCTGCCGTTTGCACTTCCAGGCTGCAAACCGCTTCATATTCATTTGCAAACTGAAGTTTCAAGGTCCTTGCCGGGGGGGCCTGCAAGTTTGGAAAGGAGATATTTATTCAAGTAATTACTTAAAAACCCCCAATCTTATCTTCTCGGTGAGGAGATCTCAAGAAACGCTTTGTAAGAGGTTTTTCATTGTGCCCTGAAAACCCAACCAGCATCGGCTCCCCGGGAGCTTTGAGCATCTGCAGCTTCAGAAAAGATCTCTGCTGGAAGCAGGTGAGGGGAAGCCAAACAGCAGCTCACCTGAAATGAGCAGAACGGGGAAAAACACTAACCAAAAAATCTGAATGTCTCATTTTTAGCCTTGAGGTCACTACTAGCAGGCAGCCGAGGGCAGTCTGTAATATCGAAGTGTTTAATTACTGTCAAAATCATGTTTTCCTAAAGGTTTGAAATAGAAATAAAGCAATTGCAACCCAAATAAAATATATACATATCTCCCACAAGCTTTCATAGAATAGTTTGGGTTGGAAGGGAACCTTAAAGATCATCCAGAACCCCTCTGCGATGGGCACACGTCCAACTAGATGAGGCTGCTCGAGGTCCAAGCCGCTTCCACGGTGAGAAGGAAGCCTGCGCTAGCAGAGAAAGGCAGGAGCCAGCCCCTTCTTCCCCAAAATCTGTCTGGGAAAGGCAAAAATTGCCCCCAACCCCTTTGGAATCGTCCCTGCCAGGGCAGGGATGGAGCAGCCACTCAGAGATGCAGCCCTGGAGGTGGAGAGCGAGGCTCTTTGGTTCTCCCCACTGTCTCGGAGCTCAGCCTTAAGCAGAGCAGCTCTTATCTCTCTCCCAGCCTGCTGTAAACAGGGATAACTGGGCGCATTCCAGGCCAGGCAAGGTTTGTGCTGCGCTCAGCACAGATAAAGCGCCCTGTGAATGCCAAGCGCCACTGGCACCGTTAACCGGGGAAGAGGTGCCAAGCTCGCCTTCCCTCAGCAGCCGTGTGAGCTTGCGAGTTGGGCACCTTTGTCTGAAAATCAGGAGCAGCTCCTTCTAAGGAGGAGCAACAAGGAGTAGCTCAAGAGCAGATATGCAATACTGAGCTCAGGAAGCATCCAAACCAAGCCAGTGAAGGATACATGGAACAAACCCCTATTTTGCACCCTCTCCGTGTGTCCCAGAAGCCTGAGCTGCTAGGGACCTCACCTAGAGTTTTGGTCTGGCCCAGCACAAAGGCATCACCCTGAGCCGCAGAAACTCAGCAAAGCTGCGATAGCTTCAGTGCTTGCAGCTGGACATTCATCCCTCGCTAGGGCTCAGCAAGGTCAGGGGGCAAAGCTGAGATGAAAAACCTGACCCTGATGAGAAGCCAAGGAGGCTGGAAGAACAAAGAGACTGGAAGAACCACACTGCCCAGAACGATTTCATAGGTACTGGTTTTCTTCCCTGTGTTTATCTAGGAATTTGGGTGTCACTTCATTCCTAGAGAAATGGGTACTCTCCAGGCTTTGAAAAATATAATATGGAAAGATTATTTTGAGTTGGAAAAGCTGTTTTTCATGTTCCAATAGAGCTAGGATTTGCCTTTTTCTACTCTGCACCCACAGGCAGCACTCTGGATGAGCCGTTCAAGGACACAACACATCCTCTGCCCTGCGAGGAAAGCTGCTCATCCCACTGGGAAGCTGCACCCACAGCTTCTGATGAAACCACTGCAGCTCCCACGGGGATGGGGGCACTTCCAAATGGCAATCTCAGAAGGGTTTTTGGCCCCCAGATTTCTGCTGGAAAATGAGAAGCTCTAAAGAAAACTCAAATCTGTTTTCCCTCCACACTCAGGGCTGAGATAAAGGGACGACTTCAGAGACACAGTGTTGGCTCATCACGTTTTCATCTATATCTTAAAAGAAAGAACACACTTATTCTCTAGCTTTTTGTTTCCTACCAGGAATGTATTGTTTCTGAGCTCTGTCTTCATTCATGTGGCTGGGGAAGAAAACAGACTCGTTGGATACAGCCGGATGGGTCCTGGGAAGCTGGATGTAACCAAGTAACGAGGATCCTAGCAACAGGCTTGATTGGGAGGATTTAAAGACAGAAACAAAAGTAGGAGAGAACCAAACAATAGCAAAATGCTGTCTCCTTCCCATACGCACCAGACCCTAGATGCTTCGACCAGGCAGCCGCCAGCAGGAGATAAATCAGTTCCAGGCAGGGAAAGATGCTTTGCTGGCTTTTTGTTTGTTTTTGCTTTAAGGGAAATAGAAAAATATCAGACACAGAGCAGGATTTTTTAAAACACTTTTACAGTTGTCAAGAGTTTTGTACAAATCAAAGCATCCCTTTTAAAATCTCCATTATTACAAACATACAAAGAAACAATGTTATTACCTACAAATCATCAGCTACTCAACCGCATGATCAATTTATCACAATTAAAAAAAACAACCCCATAATAGCATAGACAGGGCCTTTCTCCCTCGATTTATTTCTGTATCGAGGGAAGCGAAAAAGCAAAGCCCTCATTTAAAAAAAACAACCCTACCAATGCACCTCATTTTCTAAAAACATGTGAAGTATAAAATTAGGCGAGTATTTTCCTGCTGTCACACTCTGGCAAAGTGTAACTTTTTTTTTTTCTCCTTGTTTTCTCATCAGAAGTCTCTTAAAAGAGGAACAAACCCCACCATGGCAGCGTGTCTGATGCCGTAGTGTGCTCCTTCCATGCCGGAAGCCATCATCATCAAAAAAAGTGCCTTTAAGTAATCTTTAGTAACATAAAAAAAAAGGATGAAAAAGAATCACAATCTCTAGTTAAAAGCTTAATAAAAACCCTGACAGAGCAACCAGCCCTGCATAAAAAAAAGACGATTTCTTCTCTTCCCTACCTACCTTCAGCGCTAAGGTTTCACCCCCTGCTCCTCCACCCTCTGGGGCTCCAAACACTGAACTGGCTCTTCCCACCCTGTCTGGAGTTTGGATGCTGAGGAGCAGCGGCCAAGTGCTTTTTATTACCCCAAGAGATGGAGCCCAGGGAGCACCCACCCCAGCCGGCCTCGCTGGAAAGGTCTGTGGTCTCTGTGCTGTTTCCGAGAAGCACATCCCTGTTGCAGGGAACCTTCCTAGCCCTTTTATTCTGCTGGCTTTTAATCAGCAGTGAGAAATGTCCCCGGAGAGCCCCAAGAAACACTCCCTGGCTTGGGTCACTGCCTGAGTAAGCGCTTTCCTGGAGCCAACCTGGCCCCTGCTTCTGCATCTGGAAGGGAGCTACAGAGCAAGGGAAAGGGGGAGAAGAGGGCGAGCTCGATCCAGGGGCTGAGGGGAACAGAGGGAACATCCAAACCTTGGATTCTCCTCATGGGAAGAAATGGAGTGAGAGATGCTTGATCAAGCCAAGCTGCAGAAGTCTGCAAAGCCCCAAATGTCACAGAATAACGAGGGCACCGTGGCGGGGAAATGGGGTAGGTTTGGGTCTGTATGATTATATTCTGCCTCCCAACCCAAAAAGCTATCCTAACAAAAGAAAACAAAACTGGGCAGTTCGGTTTGCCAAGCTGACATAGAAAAGGAGAAGAAAACAAAACAAAAAAAAACCCCAAAACAGAACACTTCCAAAATAAATACAAAGCCCCCATGTTGGGAGCATCTTCAAAAAGCTGGATCAACCGTTCTCAGCAGTGGCACAGCCTTCCACTGGGCTGGTGACTTAGTGGCTTCCTTTTGAAGAGGGAACAGTCCGAGAAAAAAAATAAAGCTCCCACCACGCGCAGCTCCTGTCTTATCTGTGTAAGAACTGGCCGCGGCTCCTGCCTCACAGCAGCGGGTCTGGGACGACCAGCAAGAAGTCTCTAATGCAGCAGGTTCCCGTTTGCTAATGGAAAGGGCTGGCAGTGGTAGCAACTGGTTAGGAAAAAGCTTCTTCCAGAAAGCAGTACTTGAGGGGGGGATTTAGGATGGCTGGGACCTCTCCCCGTAGATCACCGTGATACAGAGAGGTATTCAGAGATCGAGAGCAGACACGCTCGAGCGTGCTGTCGAAAGGCAACACGCAGCAGGCGTTTCCATCAGGTCCATGGCAGCAGGATAGCAAGAGCACTGAGGTTTGGGCTTCCAGCGATCAGGCAGGCTCCTCAACTCCTTGGCTAACGCCGGGGAAAGCTCCCAGGTTGGGGGTTTGGTTTTAAGGGGAGGTTATTGCTCCTGACTTCTCAGGCTTTTTGCCCTTTGACAGGGCAGCTGCTTGCTTCAGGAGTTCTCTGTTCTTCGCCTGGAAAGACAGTGAAAATGGGTATTTAATGGCATGGATCATCATTAACTCTTGGGATCCTAGAATTGCCTGGACAGAAGCTGCTGGCATCCCGCATATGGATGAAAAGGGAGGTAGGTGTTGCTGTGCAGCATCACAGCACGAGCTCAAATCCAGCATCTCATCTCTAACCACCTAGAAAGGGCTCTTCCCGTCCCTTCCCCCTCACGTCTTCCTACTGTAACTGAGAAGTGGGCTGAAAGTTAACAGCTTCCATGGCGAGAAGAGTCACACACACAACTCACATTAAAACATGCACCAAGATCAGCAGGACTGGCTTTCCTTCCTTCCCCTTCCACCAGCCACTGTGCTTTGACAGCACAAGAAGCAGTGGAATAAACCTCTGGTGGTCAATCCCCTTCTGACTCTGGTTTCAGCAAGCTGAAGGGCAGCTTCCCCTACTTCACATTCTCCCTTATTTCAGAAGGGCAGGGTGAAGCAGCCCACTGCTCTCCAGCTTTGCTTCACCCTCGGTTTCTTCCCATGCCACTAACATTTTACCAGGATCCAGCTCTGTCCAGACCCTTCATCTCTACTAGGAGCTTTCCAAACCCATCAGAGCACCAACACATAACAATTAAAGCATCTCTGGTTTACGTTGAATTAAAAAGAACCACAGCAACTTAATAACAAGGCTCTTGGGCCCCTTTCACTAAACTTCTGAGCTCACTCTATGTAGAAAATTATGCTGTAGCAGTAGGATAAGGGATAGAGCCTGTGTGAAAGTCAGATATAGGCCTTCTGGTTTCCAGGAAAGGCATGAATCCACAAAGGCTTATTAGAGGAATTAAACCCTCTGCTGTAGTGCTGCATGTGGTAAAGCAGCTTCTTTTACCTCCTGCAGACTGGAAAAATACAGGCACCCCTGCTTCCCTCCAGGAAAAGACAAAACAAAGAGCACATTCAAGAAGTGAATCATGTGTACATTTCAAGGCACCTACAATAAACTAAGAAGTTAAGCTTTTTATTTTGGAATCAGTGAGTAAAGCTTCCAGAGCTTCAGTCAATATCAGCTGAAGTAAAACATGTGGACACCAGAGAGGGCTGAGGGCAGTCCCAGTCCAAGTGAAGTACAGGGCAGCCCAGCAGGCAAACCTGCTCGCGGATCCGATCGTTCCTCTTTCCTTTCAGGAGCGAGGAAGTTTAAGGCTGTTGGAAGATGTCCAACAGCTTTTAATGCAGGCATCCTCTCAGAGCTGGGGACACTGCTCCCAGACACATGGCGTGCTCTGCCTTGGGAAATACTCAGGAGGGACCAGCCCTGAGTTTCCCCTTAACCTCATGGCCAAGGCTGTGCAGGCAACCAAAAAGAAGTGGTTTGTGCTAATGGGAAGTTACCTATTCAGAATCAGAGCGAGAACACTGACTCATTCTTTACAGGCCACCCGAAACTACGCAACAGAAACATCTCCAGGCTGACACAGGCAGCGCAGGATCAGTAAAGCAGAACAGAGACAGAAGGCTCTGGCTGTTGTCAGTCCCTCAAATACAGAACCACCAGTGCTTCCCAGCTCACACAGAGTGGGATGCACAGGCAACCCGCAGCACAACACACAGATATTCCAGTCTTCAGACAGGCTTACAGGGCTTAAGAATGTGCATTCTGAAGGGATCTCACAGGCACCAGCTTTCTGACAGCAGCTGTGGTCTCCAAAACCTGCCTTCCCCTCTGATAATTAACCTGGGTGTGTGCTGAGGGAGGAGGGGCTGTGTTCTCAGCCAGAATATAAGCCTTTTGTCTTATCCCCTCCCATTTCTCATTGCTAGGGCTTTAGATCATTCTATACCCCAGAGCAATTAAAAGGGTGCAAAGTTCACGTCTGTGTCTGATTTCTTCCCCGTAACCAGCTTCCCTTTGACCCCATCTCTTCAGTGGCTCAGAGCGTGTTCATGCCAACAGCCTGCCTGGTGTTTCCACGCCATAAAAAGAATCCTGCTCTCCCTGTTCCCTCAGCTCAGGGACCTGGAGATACAGCACTAAAGGAATTGCCAACGGTTTCTGAAGCTTTGTTCTCTCTGGTTCCTGGTCACATAAATCACAGTAGGAGCTATGTGCAGTTGACAAACGTTCTGCAGTCCAGAGAAACAGGTTCAAACCTGATTTTAGCAGTGGGTAAAATGAGTGTGATGGTTCTCATCAAGTCCACAGGGGAAACAACACAGCACTTTACAATACAGTAAGTCTGAGCTTAAGTAGACAGCAGCAAGGAGGATATAATTAGGGGTTATGATGCACTGTAGCCTGGTACAGAGCTGAGAAGGGCCTTGCCTGGCAGAGCAGAGGTTGAGAAGCATCAGCAGAGCTGTGTCATGCAAAAACTGGTGGGGTGTTGTGATCACGAGTGTCCTCGGCCACCCCCAAGGACAGCACACTTCAGCAAATTAAAACAAAAATGCTGTCACCTGTAACTGCTCCATGACCTCCTTGTGCGTCTTCTCCATTTGGTTCATCTTTGCCCTCATCTGCGACTCCTGGTATTGGAGGTCGGCTTTCAGCTCTGTGATCTGCACATAAACCAGCAAGGAGCGAGTGAGCTGGAAGAAGCAATGAATGCCTTCACCCGAGACACACTGCCACAGAAAACAGCTCTGCAGGAGCTGTGTGAGACTGGATGAGTTTGGAAATGTGCTGGGGTGGGCAAGGGGAACGCAACGAAACCAGAACTGCATCACAGAGCAGCACAGAGAAGCAAGAGTGACCAGGGCTGCCTTTCTCCACAGAGCAGCGTGGTTTTAGTCTGTCTTGCCCCCACACAGAAGTCTCCGAGACAGTGGTTAGAAAATTACTGTTTGTGAAATAAAGACCTGGGTGGGTCCAGAAAGCCCCAACTTTGGAAAGGAGGCAGCCTGGAAACAGCCAGAAACTCTCCTCCTCGCTTCAAGATAAAAAGCCAGATTCTGCTGGAGTGTGATCTGCACAAACATGTCAGCAGGCTGTGCGGGGAAGCCAGCCAAGGGCTGTACCTTCTTCTCCTTCTCCAAAATCATCTGATCTTTCTGGTGCAGCATCTTTTTTAGAGTAGCCACTTCCTCCTTCAGCTGGGCAATGATGACAAAGTGGTCAGTGCCAGGAGAGTCCAGGGCGAGGTCCGGAGAAAAGCTGCAACAGAGAAGAGGGAAACACTCATCACAACCCCTTCTCTTCACTGAGGCAGGGAAAGGCCCACAGGTGGCACTTGAAGGAAAATGGGAATCATTTCATGACACAGTGTCCTCCAAACACTCCTAAAGTGGAGGTGTATCCTTGTATCCCTGCCCTGGATGCCACATGGAATTTGGGAAACACATGGTGTGAGAGGAAAGAGGGATTATGTGTGATATGAGTTGTATTACTGCAGGATCAGCATGGGCACAGCACTCCTGAACATCGGCTGTGTCTGCAGTAATCAAACAGCAAGGATCCCTCTTCAAACCAGGAAGTCGAAGACAGCAATCTGAGAGCTAATAAAGCTTTATGCAACCACTTGGGAACCCTCTTTGGTCCCAGGCAGTTCCTTGGATGTGCTGGAAAACTTTGTAAACAAACTTCCTGGCAAGGAAGGAACATGAAAGAGAAACAAATAACCTCAGGTTACACAAACAACACCTGGATTAAAGTCAGCAGTGGCCACAGCAGGGAAAAGAGGGTAAAAAGGCATGCTGGACTTTGGTATTTTGATTCCACTGTGATCGAGCAATTTAGGAAGAAGTTTTGTTAGCACTAGTAGTAAAAACTCTCAAGGAAGACACGGAAATAGCTGAGCATGCCACTTGTACACAACCAGGTACTCTAAGCCTAAGAAACCACCTGAAAACTTATCTGGAACATGAGTCGCTCGCCTATACTGGTAATTCACAAACCTCCCGATGAGATACCCAGTGATCTAGGCAGGCACACACAGTCTGGCACTATGGGATTATTTCAGATCATGAGATACGACAGGCTGCTGCCACAGGCCTGGGGAGCTCACCTGATCTCTGCCTGCCTTCTGTTCCTCACCGCTGTGACAGTAAGCCTGATTTTTATCTCTCAGTGTTAAAAGGGCAACACACTCTCAGCCGCACACACCTGAAACTGTTGTATAAAAACCTGACAGTAATAAGGCAACAAAGCTTCCCCTCAGAGATTACTTCAAGTCTGGCTGTTATCAGACAGCACCACTGCTATAAAGATAAACAGCCACGGTTACCTGAAGCTTGACATTTTCTAAAGCCTCCAGAGTAGGTCAACCTGTGTCCTAAAGCCTGCATTCACCTCTAAAGCTGGGAGCTGCAGTGGAATGGGGAGGGCATGGTCTGAACCTCAATCATTTGTCCCTTCAGAAATTGCTGCCACATCCATGCTCCCAGTCCCCCACGAGGCAGAGCATACCAGCTGCTCACCCCACACTCCTCTATCACCTGGAAATGATCCGTTTCCTAATTAAAAGCACAGTCTGCAGTGATTGGAACAGTTAGAAAGGATGAGGCAGAAGAAAAGTATCTATTCACCACTGCGATCTACAGAGGGAAACTTCACAGATCTGAAAGTCACAGGACAGCCCTGTGGCAGCGGGAGAGAGAGAGCCTGGCAAAGGAAAAGTCAGAGCTGCAGGTCTGCGGGAGAGAGCCCACAGTGGAAAAGTCATGGATAAAATACACTGACAGCAGGGCCCACACCATGAGATGCAGCAGGTCTCTGGATGCAACGCTGTGCTGACTACGCTGGGCAGCAATCGAGTGCAGAAGGGGTTCGTACACACACACTAGCAGAGAACAACTCCATTTTAGAACTGTTCCTGAGCAGCTTCCCAGAGCACAAGATGATGGTGGGTGCTCCAGCACCTTTCTGTATGCAAGTATGTTACTTAATTTTTTCCCACTCAGTGCAAATATGCTGGGAAGAAGAGAAAGGAAAAAAAGAAAGCAGCAGCCTCCACAGAGCAAACAAAGCTTCCTTCACTGCGTCCCTCTGGCTAAACCCAAACTCTTGCTTACACCATTCCTTTGCCTAGGCAAGCTTCCCTCCTGCCATATCCTGGGGTGATAAAGATGTGATGCTTACATTTGCCCGAGCAGCTCTGGCAGGAAAAATTCCCTCCTTGGCAGCTCCTGTTGCAGAGCTCGCTGCAGAGCCAGGAAGGTGAGAGCTGGCCCTGCCACTCAGCGAGGAGCCAGGACGGGTGGGCCACCAGCCTTCCAGAGAGCCCAGGGCTTGAGGAGCCACCTCCTGCCCTGGCATCTGCACCCACGAGGGGGGGAACAGCAGGCTCAGAGGGCCCAGGCACCCACTCCTCCCACCAAGCACCTGAGCACAGGCAGGCATTTTCCTGTCCAAAATGCACTCCCCAAACGGTCAAGGTGCCAATTTAAGATGTAGGTTTTATTTTTCCTCTCCTTTTTTGTAAGAAAAAAGTGAGAGGTTCATAACAAAAGGTTTCTCTGTCTTTAACCCTGCATTAATGAAGCAGCCTGAGATTCCAAAATGGAGAACTGCCAAATACGTCGCTCCATTCCTTCAACAGATTAAGATTTAAAAAAAAACCAAACCCACAACACAAACAAAAAAGCCACTTCCGCTACAAATAAACTCCATCCCCAAAATCCCTGCCTGTGGAATAGGTCAGGGGGATGGTGCTCTCCAGTCCAACAGTCATGCCTCTAATTAGAGTGAATTAACGAGCTCCTGGTGCTTTCAATGGAGAGAGAGAAGCTCTTCCAAAGACACCTGTGTCTCTCTATTGAGTGGAAAAGAAACCAAAATGACTGCCTTAAACTCCACACCTGTTAAATGGCTGAAGTTAAGCAAAATTACTGCCAAGCTTAAAGATTTTGCTATTTAAGTCAGGCCAGTATAAAGAGGTACAGACCAGGCTGACCGAGCCAGCAACTGTGTTTAACCTTTGACAGAAATATCCCCCATGTGCAAAAATCCACCCAGATCAAAAGGAAACAGCACGTGAATTTACACTTCCTCCTCCACCACCACCAAATCCCAGCGCTTAAAGCACCCACCAGGTGCAAATAAGAATCTTTTTACTAAATGAACTTTGCTGCTCAGCATCCTCTGTTCCACACAGCCAGTAGAGTTCAGCCTCGCTGGGTGTTAGAAGCACAACTTAGCACCTTGTCTACAGTCACGGGAGAAGGGACTGCAGTGTGTTCAACCACAGAGGATGCAACATAAAACCATTTCTGGTACCATTTGCATCCCCAGCACTGCCTGGATCAGGACTGGCACAGCACCAGAGGTGAAGCTGGGGTGCTCAAATGCACAGGGGCACGGGGAGGGCGAGGTGTGCTGCGAGCGTGCGGCAGGGCTAGTGCTGTTACATCCCCACAGAGCCCACCCAGAACAAACCACTTGATGCTACCCCATTCCATAATTGCTGGAAATCACTCAGTCCCTGTATCACAGCCACTGGGAGCAACATCCACTCCCAAATATGTAAGCAAAGCACTCAGTAAGACACAGTAAAGGATTTCCTATTGTATCCACCAGGAAGCAACAATTTCAGATAAGCTGGGCCCTTTCAGAGGTGTTGCCAAAGTTAACTGAGCTCAAGAATGCCCAAGTTCTGCTCAGCCGAAGGCTGCAAAGAACTCTGGCTGGAGCCACAACACGCTGCACAGAAGGCTGTGGCTGATTTCTGCAGTGAAGAGGTGCTGGTTGTGTCTCTCATCACTCCAGACCAAGCTGCTGATGAAAACAAGCCTTACACTGCAGCAGACTCCACACTTGAGCTGTGACCCAGCCTCCAGGCTGACTTGGGGGGGAACCATCTGATAAGAAATGGTGCAAGAGGGAAGTGGTTTTGGGCTGGTTAACCCTCACATAACAAACCCCCCACCCCAGCAACTCCAACTATGCACTTAACGAACCACCATTATCATTCCACTCATAAACAGCCACGTGTCTATTTGAGGCAGCTGCAGCTTGCCTTTTCTACAGCACGTTGCTGGAGCTCTTCAGTAGCTGCTAAAATTACACACAGTTTGGTACTAGGATCCATCAAAAAAAAAATTCTGTGGCAGGGAGCGCAGCCTTGGAGCCAGACTGACAACGTCTGACACAAGAGCAAACAGAAATGAAGGCATTTGATTCCCCTAATCTCTGCTCCCGTTTTGCAAACGAGTGTCTGAGCCACCAGTGTTAAAGCATGGAATCTCCTTAAATATTTTCAAGCTAGCAGAGGTGTTACAATGAGTTGTCAGGTCTCAGCCCAGGCTTTAGGACAGCACCAGGTACCTTTATCTGCTCACTATTGCCCAGAAAGCAGCCTCAGTAGGTGAGCAGGAGCTTTAACAGGGCTCTAAACGGAATACTGCAGCAATATCGATGAGCTGCACTGGTTCTACCAGTGTCTCGAGCCTCTCCTTTGACTCCATCAGCACTAAAAAGAGTCAGATGAATTTTCTGACCACTCCATGCTCAGTCACAGCTCCCGGGCCACAGTTAATCCTTACATTTTTCCAACTTTTAACTGATAAATGGTCTTATAGACCATCCTGTGGGAACCACTGCCCTACAAAATCATTTAAGTTCTATTTCCCACCCTAGCATTTAATAAACATTGACAAGGTGCCACTACTATCCATCACAGAATCACTAGGTTTGAGGTCAAGTCCAACCATACCTGCCCACTACTAAATCATATCCCTAAGCACATCATCTGCTCATCTTTTAAATACCTATAGATATCTACAGAAGAGATCCGATCTTGAATAAAAGACATTCAAGACAAGCAATGATGAATTAATTACCAGTAGCTTTAACAGACCCTTTTGGCACTAATGAGCCTATGCTCAGGCTCTGGCTCCCAATTCACTGCTGTTTGGAAAGAGATCCATGGAGAGGGAAGAGATTCCGTGTATGAGGCAGTTCCCAGGGAGGGAGGGCAAGAGGGGAGAAAACAGCAGGCGTTCTCACTTCCGGATGTCAGTGCCTTGAGAAACAGGACAATGGCGGGCACCGAGACTCTGCTGGGAAGCAGCCCACTGCGCCAGCGTGGACGGGGCACTCTGGGTAGGGGGACAAAGCATCTCGGGAGAGGAAGGAACGCTGAGAATCAGAGAGGAAAGGCAGGAATGAAAATGTGCATATACAAGACTGTGAAAAAAAAAAAATATATAAATCTATCTCAATCTCCCGTTTCTGCTAGGGAATCCCGTCCTGCTGCCCATGCGGCTGGCATCAACATAACCCAGCACAAAGGGATTGGATGCTTTCAATCCCTTTTGTTTGTCCCTCCCGCAGCAGGCAGGAAGGGAAATGGGAGGTAGGTTCTGGTCCTCGACTCTGAGGCTGCTTCCCTGAGGATCAGCCCCAAAAGGCCAAAACCCCCAGACCTCAACTCTACAGCAGCATAGTCAACAGCCCCTCCTCTCCCTGTAAAAGCAGAGAGAAGATAAAGCTGAACTGGCTGCGGTTCTTGTAACTGCTCAGCCAACATGCAGTTTCTGCTCTAGCAGGTACAGGCACTAGGTTTTCTTTTCCTCCTCAAGCTTATGTCTAAATGCCAAGGCCTGCCAGGTTCTTGAAAGCTGTTAATGCAGTTCCTTGAGGGCCCAAATCCCAAGATCCCTTCTCCAGCACAAGAGCACCCTGCTATTCACACAGAACTCTCATATAAAACTCAGCAAACAAGGCCACCCACCCCTGATTTCCCCATGTAACAGGCTCACCTGTCACCATTAGCAGATATGGCATCAAACTTGGCTTTCTTCTTTGGGATTTCATTCTGAATAGAGGAGGTGGATAAGGTTTTCTGGCTAGAAAGATGAGGAAATTGTATGTCAGAACCTGAATAACTCGCTGTCTAAGACAGAGAAGCAGGTAAATATTCCCACCCACTTTGAACCTATTAAAACAATGTTTCCTAGCACAGGAAAGAATGAGAAAAAATTCATTCCTTGAGGAGTAGCTGGAGACTAAAAATAAACAGAAAACAATGCGTCAGTCAGATCAGTACGTAGGTGAAGAACTTATGCTTAAAAAATTACATTTCCATTATTGAAGTTTACAAACACAATTTAGCTTCAAACATGTACAGGTTCAGTAAGTCAAATCGTTATGAAACACTGTTGGACTACGAGCCTGCTCCAGCACAGTGGGGTCTGCAGACCAGCAAGGGCTGACTTAGCGGGATTCTCCTGCCAAATCCCAAAGTACTGAGCCTCCAGGCGCTTCTCTCAGTTACTTTAAGAAGCGTGGAGCACTCAGACACTCTGACTGCCATCAAAAAACCCCTTGTGCAGGTTACCTGTTGTAGTGGCTGCTGCTGCTGAGCCTACTGTATTGTTCCTTCTCTTGCAGGCTTGCCCGGGAAGAGCTGCTCAGGTGTTTGCACTGCTCTTTGGTCTTCTGCAGGACCCGTTTGTAGGACAGCGTGCATAACCAGCACAGCAGCTTCCCATCCACCTGAGAGATGGGAGAGAGAGAAGGAGAGAAGTTTTGGTCTTGCTTGCTGCTCACAAAACAGCACTTTTGGGTTTAAGATAACATTTGAACAAGCAGTGACTCAAAAAGGATCCCTTGAATGGCTGGAAAGGTTAAGAAGTGTGTCTAGTGGGGCTAGCGCAATGCAGACAGTGCTCCTTAACAGCAGGTAATCTATCATAAATAAAGTGTTTCCTAAACTTTGCTTACACTCTTACAGCACCAGTTCACAAGGACAATCTAACGCCAGTGGGATTCCTGTCAAAGCAACTCAAGAAATGGTAAAGGATACTTCACCGGAGACCAAAACAGCAAGGGTCTCTGCTTGAGGAGGATCAGCAGGACAGTTACCAGTGCAGTACCCTAAATGAACAATAGGTGTTCATCGCCTGCAGGAAGCCCGCCTTAGAAATACACACTCCTAATGAACACTTTTGTTGTTTAAGCAAAGGGTGAGCAGAAGCCATGAAATAAGTTTCCTGGTGGAGTTATGACACTTCCTGCTATGCAGGCTATGGGACAAACATCATTTCCCATCCCTCTCCCAGAGCAAGCACCTCATATTTCACTCCAAAGCCCCTTCTCCTTTGCCAGCCCACCTACCCTGAGGCCACAAGAAAGAGAGATCTTTCTCAAAAGATCTGGCAAGGCAGCAGAGGACCTCAGAGGTTAAACAGCTCCAAAACGCAGTCCCTACAGCAAAGCTGAACTCCAGAAAAATACAAGACTCTCCCTTTTGAAATACTAGAAAATACGTCAAGGAGACAGACAATTGCTGCATCCACACTTCTCTTTTCAGCCTCCTTTTACAGTGATACTGACCTTCTTTCTGTCATCCTTCCGGTCAAACGCACACTGCTGCTTACACTGCTCGCAGGAGTGCGGAGGTCCGTACTTCTTTTCAGAGTTTGTGCAACGCTGGCACTTATTTCCAATAAATGCTGCTATTATATTGCAGTACTGGCAGGGTTTTGGCTGTAAGAAAAAAAAACAAACGATACAGCAGTGCCTTTAATTACTTTAATTTACTTCCCCTTCTCCCTGTCACTTCAAAGCCTTTATTTTCCCATTCCAAGCTAATCCTAGTGCTGATCCAGCAGACATAACTACACCTGGGCCCCTGCTCTCTAGCAAAGTGTATTTAGCCAAGGCATCCAGACAATTTATCATAAATCTAGATAGAAACATAAAATAGAAACAATCAAAATATCTTTTTCAGACCCCAGACAAGCAGTTAAGAAAGATTTATCACTGCTTCCTGCAGCAGCCTCAGTTTGTGTAAGCACGCTCTTGTTTCGATTGGATATCGAATAGTTCATTTCCTGCCCTAAAATGATGCAGAGCTGCTTTTTTTTTTTTTTTCTCTGTACTAAAAGAGAAAAGGTAAAAAGCTTCACGCTTCAGGGACCTGCACATTATTGATCAGTCATGCTATTACAACAGAGCCAGCCCATAAACGGCTCCGGGATTCAGTAGGATAAAGACAAGAAAGATGAAAGGAAAAAAGGCTGGTGAAACAAGCCCCGCTCACTTACTGTGCCATAGAGCTTCACATTCTGAGCACACTTCTTGCATATCGTGTTGGTTTTGCTGTTAAAAAGAAGCATAGATCATTCTATTAACACTTCCCCAAGGAAAATTAAACCTCTGTGGTTAGGATCCCCATCTCCCCTAGGCTCCATATCTAGTGGCGAGACTGTATTCATCTTCACCAGGGACTCAGATATCAAAGTGCATTTCCTATCCCCGTCTGGTTGAGGATAATTTGCCAAAAAGTGGTGTTACTGGGAGGTATCTTTTAATTAAGGCATCCCTAGATGACACCAGGCTTTCATCCTTACAGATACAGAAGTCTGATCAACAGCTAATTGGCAGCAGGCGTGATTCAGCACTGGTGACAGCCTCAGATCTGGAGGGGAACCAGCAGGTCAGTACAGAGGTGTATTTGTCCAACAAGCACAGGAAAGAACACCACAGACAATGCCCTCACGCAGCTACAGGGTTTACTTACCCATCTTTCCTCTGTAAGCTACACAACCTCCAAAAATGCAAAAGCATGGCTAAAGGAAACACATTAGGAAATCATTCGTGGATACCAGAAATCAGATCAAGAGGAAACCTCATGGGAAGACACACCCAGATCCTTCACTGGAAGATGCATCTGAGCGCTGATCAAAAATCAAACCTAAGGACACCGCGAAGTCACGTGGGCTTTGAAGGAGGCCAGAGGGCCCCCATGTTTTCCACAGCAACAACTGACAGGTTAGGGCTCAGTCATCAAAAGTGTGGAAACACTGCAGTTCCCTGGGTGCGTCTCTGCTAAAGTAAACATTCGTCTCCCCAGCGCAGCGCTTATTTACCTTTCCTGCTGGAATTCAGTCCGGCAGTAAGTGCATTTAACAATGGGATGCGCAATCCGGCACTCCTGCAACAACAGAAGCATTTGGTGAGATGCAGTACTTCTCTCGCACACCATTCCCCAAAATCCTAGATCACCTCCTGGCCTCCGCTCCCACCACATGCACAGATCTGTCACCCTGAAATCATTTCCTCCCTGTACAGTCACGCTGCTCTTGCAAGGGCCGAGAGCAAAGGAAGGGCGATGGGAATGGCATGTGTCACAGGTGAGCCAGAAGTAAACTGAGATTCATAACAAGAGCTTATTTGTCCCCAACGCCCACAGACAAGGGTCACGGTGATTGGCCTCACCTCCCAGGACAGGAACAGAGAGTCCTAACACAGTTATTCACACCTCTGCTGGCCACAAGCTTCCTGTGCCCAGAGTGCCTCCAGCCCCTCTCTCCTCTCACCCCACGCCTCTGAGGTTCCCCTGCACTCACCTGCTTTGACTCATCTCCCTCTCTATTTCTTACCTCGTTCTTCCCCACCCACCCAGGCTGTCCCCCAAAACCCACCTCCCTCTTTCAAGACACCATAAGGCCCCCCCAGATGTCCCCAGAATGTCCCAAACATCCCCAAAACTCCTCTTTACTAACTGCCTTCCTCACAAGAAACCCTTCAGGTGACCCCAGGCCTCTCCTCACAAACACCACCCACCTCCCTCCCCAGCTCCCCCTCATGACTCCCTCTCCAATTCCCTTCAAACAACCTTTCCAAGGCTGAATCTGTCTCTGGTTTGGGGCAGAGTCAGCATCACAAACTGCTTGGGTGTTGGAGCTCACAGCTCTAGACTCTAGGAGGGGTTTCCTCCAACTCCCCCAAAGAACTCACCCCATACCCTCAAACTCCAAATAAACATCCCGAGGCCCCAGCCCCTCTAAATACCCCCAAGGCTTCCTCATTAACAGCTCCGCCCCCCAAATAACCTCAAGTGGCCCCAGGACTCCTCCTCCAACACCCTCAAACAGCCTTTAGTGCCCTGAAAAACATCTCTGTTGTTAACCCCTCAAAACCACACCCCCCTCCAACGCCCTCAAGCTCCACCAACTGCCCCCCACGATGCCTCCAGCCCCCACAAACCAACCCAAACCCCTCCAAAAGCCCCCCAGGCCTCCACCCGCACAGACCTCAACCACTCACCCTGTGTTCTCACACCCAAATAACCACCTTGGGGCCCCAGCCTCCCTAAATACCCCCAGGGCCTCCTCATAAACAACCCCCCTAGCCAAGTCACCCCAGGACTCCCTCTCTTAACACCCTCCAAGCAGCTTTTAGCACCTTGAGAATCATCTCTGCTGTCAACCCCTCAACACCAACTCCCGCAGGTGCCACCAGCTGCCCCCCCTAATGCCTCCAGCCCCACTAAGCCCCCTCAAACCCCCTCAGAAGCCTCCCCCACTCCCCTCGACCACCCACCCCGCGCTCTTAGGCCCCAAATCACCACCTCAAGCCCCGAATAACCACCTCAAGCCCTGACAAACCACCTCAAGGCCCCAAACAACCACTCTCATGTCCCCAATCCCCTTAAGTACCCCAAGGCCTCTCATTACCAGCCTCCCCCCCCCCAATTACCCCAGGCCCTCTCTATAAGGCCTCCCCCCGCCAAAGCCGCCATCGCCGCCCTGGCCGCTCCCTCCCAGGCAGCCCCATCCCCTCCGCCCGCCCCGGACCTTGCAGAGCTGCTGGCCCTGGCTGAGCGCCTCGAAAGGGAAGCGCTGATGGCACTTGGTGCAGGCGTAGAGCGCCGCCATCCCGCCGCCCCGCTGACAAGCGGTGCGCCGCCCGCCCCCCCCCTCCCAGTCCCCGGCCCAGACCCGCCCCCTTCGGCCTCTATGCGCTCTCCCATTGGTCAATTCACACGTCAATCACCCTCCCGCCGCTTCTCATTGGTTGGCGCCGCCGTCACTCGACGGAGGGGGCGGAGCTGCTCCTTCCGCGGGCGCCGGGGGGGCACAACACGGTGTTGCAGAAGCCCCGCCCATTCGGCCGCTCTGCGCGCTCCTATTGGCCGCGCCACGCGTCAATCATCGCTCTGCCGCTTCTCATTGGTTGACTGCTGCGCCTCTCGCGGGAGGGGCCGGAACCTGCCTATCACGGGTGATGCAACCGCCCCACTCTGCCCCGCCCCCTCAGCTGCCCCGCCCCGCTCATTGGCCGCGCCACGCGTCACTCGCGCCCGCGCCGCTTCTCATTGGTTGGCGCCGCCGTCGCTCGCGGGAGGGGGCGGAGCTGCTCCTTCCGCGGGCGTCGCGCAGGGAAGAGGCCCCCGGGGGAAGGGGGGGGCCGGCCCATAAGGCCTTGCGGGAGGGGACCCGGAAGTGGGGTTGGGGAGGGGAGGTGGGGATGGGGGGTGATAGGAGATAGTGGGAGATGGGGTTGAGCAGGGAGATGGGGTTGAGCTGGGAGATGGGGTTGAGCTGGGCGATGGTGAGAGATGGGGCTGAGCTGGGAGGTGATGGGAGATGGGGCTGAGCTGGGAGGTGATGGGAGATGGGGCTGAGCTGGGCCTGGGGAAGAGGCCAGGCCAGGGTTGAGGGAAGAGACTGAACTGAGCTGGGCCTGGGCCAAGGGAACGGGCTGAGCTGGGTCGGGCTAGGCCTGAGATGGGGGAAGGAGCTATGCTAGGATGGACCAAGGGCAGGAGAAGGGGCTGGGCTAGGATTGAGGGAAAGGAGCTGGGTTGGGCCAGACCAAGGCCAAGGAAAGGGGCTGAGCTGAGCTGGGCCAGGCCAGGAGGGAGCTGGCAGCGCTAAACCAGGGCAAGGCAAAGGGGAGCTGTTAGCTGGTCAGTGTCAGGGGGGAGAGCAGGGTGAGGGGGATGTGCAGGGCTGGGAAGAGCAGTCCCAGTGGTGCTGGGGAGTGAGGAGCTGAGGATGGCTCTGCGGAGGCGGGTGAGGGAGGGTCAAGTCTGGAGAAAGGTTGAGAGCAAGGAGGTTGTGGGGAGGAGAAGGTGTCCCCACCTTCTGAGTGGAGCAAAATCAAAAAGGCTGGAAACAGAGACAGGGCAGGGGGAAACCTGTGGCTGGAAGGTCGAGAGAAAGAGAATTGGAGGAAAAGGAAAGGAGAATGAGGTAGGAGGTAGGAACTTGTTTCCCTCTTTGCTCTGACTCCTGCAGGCTCTGGCCTGCTGTGAGCGCAGCCGCTCCTCCGCAAGGTCCTGGCACAGCCAAGACTCTGATTTGCATGGGTGGATCTGCCTCTGGGTTTGGGGCAGGATCAGCATCACAAACTGCTCCTCGCTGTGTTTGCGCCACAGCTGGGGCGCTGGAGTTGGCAGCTCTGGACTCTGGGAAGATTTTTCCCCTGTTTTCTTTCAGGTGTGAGGTTGGACTCCGCTCGCTGCAGCAAGGGCACCTTGTGCTCTGCACACACACGCTGGATAATTGCTCTTTCTTTTAAATGGGCTTGACATTTTTTACAATGTGATGCAGAACAGGTGCTGCGAGCTTAGGTAAATGCTGCCTGCCTGAACAAATGGGGGAATTAAAGCATTTTGGAGTGAAAAGTTCACTCTGCGGAGCCAAGATGCGAACAAAAGGCTGAAAACTACTCCCAGTTGTGTTAATAAACCCACAGCGCTGTGACCTGGTCCATTTTGTGCTTGCCATTCCTGTGTCCTCACACCCTGCTCTCTCTCAAGCCATCAGGGATACCTTGAAATCTTTGGAAAACTTCTTTCCCCACCTCTTTTTTATTTCCACACCAGATGACGGAGTATTCCCAGCCCCGGCTTGTGCAAGTGGTGAAGCTGAAATCCGAGATGCTCGCTGCAGCGCTCAGTCTTTCCCAAGGACCGGGGGAGTGTCTTGGGTTTTTAGTAAGGCTGCGTGGGTGTGCATATTAAACTGAAATTCTGCTGTGCTTGGCTACCTCGGGGACTACTTATAATCACCGGGCAAATAACGCTGTGTGGAGGAGAAACGCTTAATTTCATGAAATCCATTGCATTGTGCTGGATGCTGGCTTGTGATTGGGAAATAGGAGACGGTGAAAGCAGAAGGCAGAGCTTGGCAGAGGCGGTGGATGGCTTTAAACAAACCTCCCTGCTCAGGGGCTGCGAGGAGAGGTGGTTTTTGGGGTGGAAATAGGGTGGAGGTGGAGGAGGGTTGGGGCTGCCCGGCTTTCTGGGCTTTGACAGCGCACCTGGAAAGTATAAATGCCGCGAGCCATTTGTTACAAGAAATAAAACCTCCTGAAAGTCGTGGGAGGGGGGCTGCAAATCTCTTGAGCTGAAGGGAAAGGAATGGTTTCGGTTTGGAACGTGAACGACAAACCTGCTAGAGCAGTCGCAGTCGCCAAGGGAAAAACATTTGGCTAAGGAAGAGCATTCGTAAAGCTGCTACTGAAGGAAGTGTAATAAGGAGGGTTTAAAAAGCCACTGCCTCGGTGATTTTCCAGGATAGCCTCGCTAGCAGTGAAGCAGTTTCTAGCTTTGCAGAGCTTGGAACTGCTCAGATCACGTTGAATGCAACCTTTTGTACCCCAAAACCGCTCCAGTTCCTATGTTAGGGAGCAAAAGCGAGACGGCCTCCCCCTGGATCCGTAATCTTTGCCATCCTGAAGCCTCCAGGCTCTGCAACGTGTCCTTTCCTTCTGGGAACCACCCTGCTCTGGAGCCCCAGACCCCTGGGAGCCCCTTCCCAGCTCAGGGTTGTGGGGAGCTCGTGATCAGCCCCCTGGCTTGTCAGGAGCCTTCGGGAGCCAAGAAGTTGCCAAAGCGACTTTGATTCAGCTGCTGCTCTTTGACACCGTCTGTGGTTCCCTGTAAATCACTAACAGATAATATTTTCCTATCCTGGCTCTCTCCGCGTCCCCTGCTTTCTGAATAATTACCTTGTTTTGTGCGAGCCCGTACGAGGGTTTCACGGATAATTCATCCAGTGCTGAAAGGCAGCCAGTTTTTTTGGGCTGGAGAACATTTTCTAGCCACCTGGCATCGCTGCACAGAGGTCTGAGCCCGAGCGCAGCTGCCTCCGGAGGGAAGAGCCGTATCCAGGACAGCCGAGGGCAGGGCAACCGACCAAACCCAGCTGAAATCCCAACCGCCCTTCCTCGGAGAATAATTTAGCTTGGCAAACTCAGCCCACCCTGAATTTCGGGATGTGTGGACAGATTGATCCTGCAGGTTTGGATGCTCTCACCCACAGAAAGGCCGTTTCGCTGGAAACAAAAACGCCTCTCGGGGGCTGTTGGTGCTGATGTGCTCTGTCTCGGCTCGCTCGCCGGGTCCTGGCTGGCACCGGGCTCTGCGGGAGTGGGTGGGTCAGAGCCCAGCAGGGAGCTGGGATGGCCCCAAGGTTCCCACCCTGGTGATCATCACTGTGCCAGCTTATCTCAGTGACTCACAGAGCCAAGCCACCAGAGATCATAGACTCATGGGCTTGTTTGGGTTGGAAGGGACCTCAAAACGCATCCAGTTCCACCCCTGCCATGGGTGGGGACACCTCCCACTGGATCAGGGGCTCCAAGCCCCATCCAACCTGGCTTTGAACATCTCCAGGGATGGGGCAGCCACGAGTTCTCTAGGCAACCTGGGCCAGGACCTCCTTGCCCTCATGGTAGATGTTGGATAGTTGCTGGTATTGCTGCACTGGGGGGCTTCAAGGAGGCAAGATCAGCAGCCCTGGTGTACAGACTCCATCAGCCTGAAGGAGAGTGCAGTGTCCTCATCTTTAATAGGGGCCAGGAGGGCCATCAACATCTCCATCTTCACCAGAGACATTGAGGTGAAAGTAGTAGCTGGAGACACTCACCTGGGAGGGGGTGACTTTGACCACCAGCTGGTGGCCATCATCATGGATGGCTTCTGAAAGAATCATAGAATCACCAGGTTGGAAAAGACCCATCGGGTTGTCGAGTCCAACCATAAGAAGCATGAAGAGAGGATGGACGAGCTGTTTGGAGGCTGGTGAAAGCCTGTGAGGTGGCCGAATGGACTTACACCTCCAGCAACCATCAGCTTGGGCTGCCTCTAAAGGATTCAAAATGCCAGCAAATATGACACATGCCCACTTTAAGCACCCGAGCACCTAACTCGTGCTTGGCACATGCCAAGGAGGGGTGGCTGGACAAGGAGAAGACCCTGAAGGCTACCAGAGGACCATAAGAAATACTGAGCAGAGGACAGAGCAGGACTAGAAGCTGGCCACCCAGAACTGCCTCTGGTCCTGTGCTTTCCTGGCCCCAGGAGTCATCATGAACTGCTCCATCCTGCAGACCAAGGAGAAGATGGGGTTCTCCAGGGAGCGTATGGGATGTAGGTGCCAAATCCTCTCAGCTTTCACTCTCCAGGCTGTGCTCACTCCCCATAAAGCACCAGCTGATATTTCACCATCAAGGTATCAAATTTGGGGCTGGAGCTGGAAGCACAGGGTAAGCAGGTAACGTGCCTCTTCCAAAGGCAACCGTAAATGCATAACGTTAGGGCAGCTTTGCTTTCAATAAAAAGCAGGGATTGAGTGGTTGTTCTTTGCTATGCTCTACAAAACCTGGAGTGGTTCCGAGATTCTGGTGTTGAGGGAAATCTGGAGGTTGCAGCTCACCTGGGCTGCGAGCCACAACCCAAGGCTGGCTCTGGACACAGCAAACATCCCTTCAGGTGTGCCCTTTCTTATTTTCTCCCTTTTCAGTTATAATAAATGGATCTTTTTTGAGGTTCCCAGCTGCCCCATCCCTGGAGGTGTTTAAGGCCAAGTTGGATGGGGCTTGGAGCCCCTGATCCAGTGGGAGGTGTCCCTGCCCATGGCAGGGGTGGAACTGGATGAGCTTTAAGGTCCCTTCCAACCCAAACCATTCTATGATTCTAAATGCAACATTTCAGGCTTCTCCTAAATGCTTCCTGGGGTTGCAAACCCTCCAGCTCTGCGTGTTCAGCAGCAAATTCAGAACATCCTATCCGAAGGGAGCCTGAAAGTCACGGTTCCCTGAAAGTCAAAGGAGGTTTTATTGACTGCAGTCGAGAGAATCAAAGACCCAGAGACCTGGACTCCCACGGAACAAACCACATTATTCCTGCGCGGTGATCGTTTCTCTCCCAGACGTGGATTCGAGTCAGCACCCCTGCTGAGAATGATTAAAGACCACTTCGGAAATCAGTGCAGCAAATTGTAAAATAAGCAGGTGAACAAGGGAAAGAAAACAAGAAAATATTATGACCTGCCACCCTCAACCAGGAGCAATCACGGCGCCTGGAGGGAAGAGCTGCTCTCTGGGTGCTGCTGGCTGTTCGCTGCACAGAATAAAGGTTTAGCTATGAAAAACATCGCTTCTCAACCACCAGAATCTCATTTTGATGGTAGGATGCAGCCCATGCACACGGTAATCAGCCTGGGTTGATTTTTTCCCCCTCTTTAGGCTCCCCTCCCCAGCTGGCAGCTGCAAGTTGGACTCTCAAAGTGGGAAGGCAGAGCCTGGCAGTGCTGGTTTTGGGGTAAAGCTCTGGAATAAGAGGAGGTGGAAAGGCTGTGACAGCGCTGGGGTGGCAGCTCTGGGGTGGCAGCTTCAAGCCTGGCTGCTCCCCAGGAATTTGGATGAAACACGAATCGTCCTGGATGAAATGAACTGGATTTCCTTTGGGTTCATTTGAGCTCCCTCCATCCCTAAGGCTGCTGGAAGCAGCATAGAAATCCCCAGTGGCTCTGTTTCCCTTGCAGATGGCTGGGGAAACCGAGTCACCAAGCACTGGAGAACTGGAGAGAGCATGAGGAGAGGACGCAGGTGTCCCAAGAAAAACTAGGTGCTGGGGATCACCCTCCCTGGTGGGGTCAGCTTCCTTCTTCCCGACACGATGCCGGCTGCTGGGATGGGGCAGAGTCCAGCCCAGCTTCCACGAGTGGATTGAGGCTCCATCCCACTGCTGGGAAAGAGGGTGGCACTGAAAACTGGGGCTAAGGCACCCGTAACCCAAAGAAGGCTGAGCACTGAGTGAAACTCATCACGCAGAAGGCTGCAGTCAAGGCAGGGGATGGCTGAAGACACCCCAACATGCCAGACAGCATCACTTCTACAAGCTTTTATTGCCAAAGTGGTAAGATACTGCTCCAGAGAACTGGGAGCATGCTCCAACCTCCAGCTGAGCTGCCCCACAACCACCTCCTGGAGTCCCGTATCCCTCTGCCTGCCCTCCATCCATCCGGAGCTGCCCAGGGGACACGGAGGGGACAGGGAATGTGTGGGGCTGTGTCCCATCAGGCCAGGATGGGGAAGGAGGCAGCGGTGGCCACACCGCAGTTATTGTCCTTCATGGCCATGAGGATGTAGCCGTCGTTGCCCCAGTAGGTGGACCAGGAGTTCTTGATGAGCCAGTAGCTCTTGCCGTGCAGGACCCCGTAGCCCACGGCCAGCACCGCGTGGTCCAGTGCCGACGTCTCGTTTCCTGACCAGGAGGAGAGAAGAAAACAGGGACAACTCAGCCCCCATCCCATGGAGCTGGAGGTCATTCCCAACACTACCAGTGGCTGCGTATTCTCAACTGGGACCTTGGTGGGGAGGTAAACCCCATCCTACAGCTATTGTTGCCTGTCCCAGCCCCAGTAAGAAGGATGTGGAGCCTCCTGCGTTGGCTGGACTCACCGCAGTGGGGCTCCTCGTAGACACCATTGGCGTAGAAGGCAAAGGACTTGTGTGAAGCATCGATGTTGACGGCCACGGGGCCGTGCTTGACCAGCGCAGCCTTCAGCGCTGCGGTGCTGCCGGGCTCCACACTGGCATAGCCAGCGAGCTTGGCCACCATCTCTGACTCGTTGCAGTGGCAGTAGCCGTTCTGGGAGGGAGGATAAGGTGGCATCAGGGTCCTGGGGCAGATTGAGGGGGCCCAACCCACCCTAGTGAGGGGGAGGGAGGGGGGAAGTTTGGGTGGAGCATCCATAAGCTAATGTGGAGCATCCATAAACCAATGTGGAGCATCCATAAGCCAATGTGGAGCACCCACAAGCCAATGTGGAGCACCCACAAGCCAATGTGGAGCACCCACAAGCCAATGTGGAGCATCCATAAGCCAATGTGGAGCATCCATAAGCCAGTGTGGAGCACCCATAAGCCAATGTGGAGCGTCCATAAGCCAATGTGGAGCGTCCATAAGCCAATGTGGAGCGTCCATAAACCAATATGGAGCGTCCATAAACCAATGTGGAGCATCCATAAACCAGTGTGGAACATCCATAAGCCAATGTGGAGCATCCATAAGCCAATGTGGAGCATCCATAAACCAGTGTGGAACATCCATAAGCCAATGTGGAGCATCCATAAGCCAATGTGGAGCATCCATAAACCAGTGTGGAGCATCCATAAGCCAATGTGGAGCATCCACAGGCCAATGTGGAGCATCCATAAACCAATGTGGAGCATCCATAAACTAAAGCAGAGCATCCATCTGTTGTCAAAGGGGTGATGACTGATCTAGGAGAGCCTTGGGGGGAGGATTGGGAAGGGGACTGCACCCCCCCGCCCCCGCCCAAGCGGAGCTGCCACCCTCACCTGCCCCAGGTAGGGCCCGTAGGACTCAGTGCTGGCAATGCCACCGTGCTTCATGATCCACTCGTAGGCTCGCCACTCCTCACCCCCATCGCAGGCGTAGTTCCCGAAGCCCCAGGAGCAGTCGATGAGGACTTGTTGGGACAGGGGGGTCAGCACGCCAGTCTGCGGGGGGACACACGCTGTCGGGATGGAGCTGGGCATCCTCCAGGCATCCCGACCACCCCTGTGGAGCACGGCCCCGCTCTCACCTTGAGGAAGAGGGCCCCCTCCATGGCACCCGTTGTCGCAAAGCTCCAGCAGGACCCGCAGACAGCCTGGTCCTTCACAGGAGTCACGGCCCCTGGGGACAGCGGGATGGGGACACATTTAGCAGAGCAGTGGAGGATGCTGGCTGTCCCCATGCAGACCTTGGTGTGCTGCTCCCCAGCCTCATGCATGCTCCGGGTTTGCACGCTGGTGGCACCAGCTCCCTCCTCACCGTAGAGCCGCCAGTCGAGGCTCTCGGGGAGGATGAGGCTGGCGTAGAGCTCGGTGGGGAAGGGCTGCCCGTTGCTGGGAACCCCGCTCCGGCGGCGACCCCGGAGGGCAGCCAGCTCCTGGGGCGTGCGGTCGGCCAGGTGGTTCAGCGCCAACGTGTAGGAGAGCGCGGCGCGGTTCTTGGAGTGCACGAACCTGTAGAAGAGCAGAGATGCTGCGAGAGGAGAGGAGCAGGGGACCATTGTGGCCACCCCACCTCCAAAAAGAAACCAACCTAACCACTTTATAGGTAACTCATCAGAATATATAGTGACAGGACGAGAGGGAATGGCCTCAAGCTCCACCAGGGGAGGTTCAGGCTGGACATTAGGAAAAAATTTTTCACGGAAAGGGTCATTGGGCACTGGCAGAGGCTGCCCAGGGAGGGGGTTGAGTCCCCTTCCCTGGAGGGGTTTAAGGGACGGGTGGACGAGGTGCTGAGGGACATGGGTTAGTGATTGATGGGAATGGTTGGACTCGATGATCCTGGGGGTCCTTTCCAACCTAGCGATTCTATGATTCTCTGATTCTAAATCCCCCCCAGCCCATCCCCCTGGCACCCCGTACCGCATGTTATGGATGAAGTTGCGCTTGCGATGCTCGTGCTCCTCCTCACTGCTGTAGCTCTTCCCGAACCTCTCCTTGTAGCGGTGGAAGAGGTGGAGGTGGATGTGGTCCGTCTCCGGTGTCCTCCCCACAAATTCCTGCATGGGGTTGGCTGCGATGCGGTGCTCGGGGCCAGTTGTGGGCCACTGCTCGCACTTCACCCCTACCACGAGGCATGGAGGTTGGATGATGCCTCCTGAGTAGGGATAGGCTCTCCCAGCCCCTCAGCTGGGATGCGCAGCTTGGTCACCCCCAAAACCACTGGGGCTGTCCATCCTGTGTAGACACGTGTGTGCAGGAGGGATCTGCATCTGCATCTTCTTCCAGAGCTGGTCCTGAGCACTTGCCATCCCACCCAGCACCCTGAGCTCCAGCAGGGAAGGGCCAACAACAGGAATGGATCCACATCACCCCAGAGGAACCCAAGGGGATGATCCAAGGGCTGGAGCATCTCCCATCCAAGGACAATCTGAGAGAGTTGGGGTTGTTCAGCCTGGAGAAGAGAAGGCTGCGGGGCGACCTTAGAGCATCTTCCAGTCTCAAAAGGGGCTCCAGGAAAGCTGGGGAGGGGCTCTTGATCAGGGATGGGACGAGGAGGAACAGTTTTCAGGTGAAAAGGGGAGACTGAGATGAGATTTTAGGCAGAAATGTTTTGCTGTGAGGGTGGGGAGGCCCTGGCCCAGGTTGCCCAGAGCAGGGGTGGCTGCCCCATCCCTGGAGGGGTTGAAGGCCAGGTTGGATGGGGCTTGGAGCCCCTGATCCAGTGGGAGGTGTCCCTGCCCATGGCAGGGGTGGAACTGTCTTTGAGGTCCCTTCCAACCCAAACAATTCTGATTATATGATTAATTAGATTTCTTCCCATGCTTTTTTTACCCCAGCCAAACAAATTTACCCTGTTTATCAGACTCTTGAGCACCCCTCCCTCCTTCAAACCCTAAATTAAAAGCTTGGAAGCACTGTTGCATTTTGGTGGCCTCACGTTCCACAGACTGAGGCCGGGGACACTCACCCTCAGGGAGGTGGAAGATGCTGGGTTGGAAGTGGTGGCTGAAGGAGGAGTAGTCGATCTCGTACTTGTCGTAGTGGGAGCCCAGGAGGCTGTTGAAGCCGTGCACCTCGTAGTGCAGGGGCATGGGGCCACGGGCCGAGCTGCCCACTCGCAGCGTGTAGATGTTCTTCTTGTGGCCCCAGTAGGAGACGTTCTGCCAGACGGCGCAGCGCTGCCCGCGGAACCGTTCCTCCCGCACCCACTGGCCACAACGCACGTGTTGGGGACCGAGCTGCCTCCGTCCCCACCACTGCACCCCCCTTGTGTCATGCACCCATGTTGTGTCATGCCAAGTTGAATCATAGAATCATTTGGTTGGATAAGACTTTTGAGATCATCCAGTCCAACCAGTTGGATGCAACCCCTGCATCTCTATCACCCACGGAGAAGAGAAGACTCTGAGGAGATCTTATAGCAACCTTCCAGTACCTGCAAGGGGCTACTAGAAAGCTGGAGAGGGGCTGTTCATAAAGGCTTGTGGTGATAGGATGAGGGGAAATGGGTATAAACTGAAGAGGGGCTTGATATAAGGAAGAATTTCTTCACCATGAGAGCGGCGAGGCCCTGGAACAGGTTGCCCAGGGAAGCTGTGGCTGCCCCATCCCTGGAGGGGTTCAAGGCCAGGTTGGATGGGGCTTGGAGCACCTGATCCAGTGGGAGGTGTCCCCGCCTATGGCAGGGGTTAAACTGGATGATCTTTAAGGTCCCTTCCAACCCAAACTATTCTATGATTCTGGTTCTATGATTCTATGGCTGCATCCAGCCTGGTGTTTACCCATTCCCACCAGGGAGGGCTGCTCTGCTTTCATAAGGAGGTAGCCATCAGACACTCCATACTCACAGGGTCCGTTGTCCCCTCCCCTGCCCCATCCCTCACCCTGAAGGACCCTGCCTGGTGCTCACCTTGAAGTTCTCCAGGCTGGGGAAGACACTCTGCGGGGCAATGAGGTCCCTGTCGGTGCCGTTGATGCGGAAGCACTTGCGGACGTTGACCTCTGTCTCCGTGGTTTCTGGCGTCACCTTGAAGCTGGCGCCGAAGGGCTCGATGGAGCCAAACTGGTAGGTGACCACTTGTCCTGGAGGTAGGGACAGCACTAAGGTCAAGCCAAGCCTCCAGGTCCTGGTGTGGTGGTGGTTCCCAGGGCTTTGCTGGGGCACCCGAAGGTCCCGGGGCAGAAGGAAGGAGGTGGTGAGAAGGGTTGGGGAGATGGGCTCCTTTCTGCACCCACCGCCGTAGTACTCGATGCGGCTCTTCCCTCCGGTGAGGTTGTACCAGGCTTCAAAGGGCTCCCTGATCTCTGCGTAGGGCAAGCTGATGACTCCTGCGGGCACAGAGGGGCTGGGCTCAGGGGGGTTGAGCTCTGGGGACATCCCTGTCCCCCACTGTGTCTCGAGCCTGTATCCCGGAGGAGAGTGTGGGGAAGGCAGGGAGCATCCCAGGGTCCCACAGCATCGCCTCCCTTCTCCCACCCATGGATGTCACTGGTGATGTGCCCCAGCCCCTGGGTTTGGGGGGCAATTGGAGCTCCTCGGCTCGGAGACACCAAGCTGGAGCCTGTGGCTGGAGGTGCAAGGCCACCTTGGGACCAGCCCCGAGCATTACCTGTGACATGGTAGATGTCCCCAAACGTGGGTGTCTCCAGAGGACCTTTGCACTCTACTCCTGCAAGAAAAACAAGAACCACCCCCCCCAGCCCCTTTCCACCACTGAATGCCAACCTCTCCACAGTGGTGGCTGGCAGTCGTGATGATCCCTGGCTTGTTGTCCCCTGGGGGAAGGGGACAGACCCGGGGGAGCCCGTGCGGATGGCAGGACAGAGACTGGGGGTCCCCTCTCCTGACCCACAGCACACACCCCTACTTTCCCTGGGGTGCAGCCAGCTCAGGGACACCCCAACCCCCCCACGTGTGCCCCTCCGAACCCACCATATGCCACACACGGAGCATACCCACTGCCCCCCTCCTGCTCCAGGCATGGGGACAGGGACAGAGCACCCCCCTCCCGGGGCGAGGACCCCCACCAGCGTCACGCTGCGATGGGGGCACAGCATCTATCCCACCCCAAGGCTGGGCAGGGGGGGGGCTCACCCAGCAGCACGGCAGCGCCCAGCACCAGCAGCCAGCCCAGTCCCTCCATCCTGCTCATCCCAGTTATCCTGCACCCACGAGGGGCTTAAATACTGCTGGGGGGTGGGCAGGGAGCTGCTGGCAGCCAACGGGTAAAGCCTTCTCCTTCCTTGGACCAGGGAGAGACCGAGGGGGAGGTGTGGCTTTATGTTGCCCCCCCATGGGTGCTTTTTCCACCCACACCAGCGCTGGTGCCAACGCTGGGGCTTGTAGTAGGGGGAGCAGGGTGGGTTCCAGACTCTTGTGGCCACTAGGACCCCATGGCCAGGCCATTCCTTGGAGAGAAGATGGGTGCTCCATGGATTGGGGGGCTGGGGGTGGGGACTGGGGGTGTCCCTGCGCTCCCACCCCACCCCGCGTGGCGTTGTGCAGCCAGGGTTTGCTGCACAAAGGGGGAGCAGCCGCAAAACCCCAGGGTGAGGAGGTGCAGAGAGACCCTGCCAGGCACCCTGAAGCCCATCTGGGTGCTCCCCACCCTCTGGAGACAGGAGCTAAGGGGTCCCCACCACCAGCAGCGTCGGGAGATGGGGGCCGTTTGCATCCCTGTGTCCTTCCAGGTCCACCATCAGGGCAAGGCCAGGGCTGCAATTCGAGGGGTTTTATTTAAGAAAAGGGGAAAGATGTAGATGAAATGGCAGGATCTACGTGGAAAACCAGACCCAAGGAGGAGAACAGTGCAGTCACTGCGTCAGAGTGGCCTTCACCCTTCTCACTTGCTGCGCATCCAGCTGGCCCCCAGCCCAAGGTGACAACGAGCACCCATGGGGCTGCCCAAGACCCAAACAAAGCTGATAAGAGCTTGGTGGGGGCTGGTTGCACGCTCCAGCGGGGATGTGTTGGGCTGAATCCTGCTGTGCCCATGGGTGCAGAGCTGGGCTGATGCCCCCCCGTGCTGCAGCACCTCCCCAGGACCCACTGACATCGCAGCACAGCGGTGAGGACACGGTGCACGCTGCCCCAGGTGCATCCTGCCCCAAGGCGAAGCCAGGACACCACCAGGATGAGAGCAGGGAGAACTTCCAACCCTCCTTGCAGGATCCTCCTGCACCAACCCAGTGGGACGGGGTCCCAGGGGGGCTCAAATCCAAACTGGGAGCAGCCGTGTGAGCGGTGGCCATGGGGTAAAGCCCATTTCCTTGGAGAGGAGCAGCTCCTCAGGCTGAAGGGGAGCCTGGCTCGTGGTGTTGGTGATGTCCCCACCCGTAGCCACAACAGGGACCCGGGCAGTGGGGCAGAGGGTGGCTGCCTTCCCCCATCCCCACCACCCACACCAGGAATTTCTCATCTCAGCAGAAATCCCTGGGGTTGTTTGTGCTCCACCTCGAGAGAGATAGGACTGGAAAAGCCGCTCCCCTCGCCCTGGGTGTCTGGGACTGTCTGCAAGAGCCAGCTGGCTCAGCCAGGCAGGCACTGTCCCCTCCCCAGGAGGCCCCTGTCGTCCCACAGGACAACGAAAACAAGCCTGGGGACCACAGGGACCTGTGCAGAGGACAGATGTGTCCCATTCTGCAGGCGGTGGGGTCTGCAGAGGGGGCAGAGCTGGGTGGGCAGCGGTTGAATCCCTCCTGTAGAAGCCAACCAGTAGTTTTTCTGGGGTCTTTATTGGCAAGATCACGGCTGGGTCTCACCCAGCCCCTCGTCCAGCACCCCATGACCCTGTCCCACCGCGTCCCCAGCTTCCTCCTGCGTGATGGCTCACATGGAACGGGCTGAGAGCAACACCAGGGGCTCTCCCTGCAGGGCTGAGAGGTGGCTCAGGCCAGGATGGGGTAGGTGGCTTCAGTGGCCACCCCGCAGTTATTGTCCTTCATGGCCATGAGGATGTAACCGTCGTTGCCCCAGTAGGTGGACCAGGAGTTCTTGATAAGCCAGTAGGTCTCTCCCTGCAGGACACCGTAGCCCACGGCCAGCACCGCGTGGTCCAGCGTTCCTGGCTTGTTTGCTACAGGGAACAACACAGGAGATGGGTTTTTTTTGTCCACAGAGCATCCCTGTGGAGAGCATTCCTGCTCCTGGGGCTACCGGCAGCACTAAGACTGGTCCCCTTCTCAACAATGATGGGATCCTGGGATCTCCCTGGGCTTCCAGATCCTCCCATGCCCCACATACCACCCCACTCACCACACTTGGGCTCATAGTAGACACCGTTGGAGTAGAAGGAGAAGGTCCTGTGCGAGGCATCGATGCTGACGGCCACGGGGCCGTGCTTGTAGATGGCAGCTTTGACCGCTGTGATGTTGCCCGAGGTGACGTTGACGTAGCCCGTGATCTTGGCCAGCATCTCAGACTGGTTGTAGTGGCACAAGCCATTCTGTGGCATCCGAGGGAGGACACGGCATCACCGGGAGCCCTCGACCCTGCTCACCCTGATGCAGGGAGCGATGAGGGGCTTGGACAGTGACAGCATCCTGGCTCTGGTCCCTTTGTCCTCCCTTGTCCCCCGTGGTGGGGACATTTTCCTGGTTGCTGCAGGAGCTGGCTCTGCACCCAAAGCCCCGGGACAGGCATTGCCACGTCCCTGTCCCCAGGCAGCCCTGCTCCATCCCTGCACCCCAGGGTACAGAGGGACCTGTGGCACCACCCATGGGTGGAGGACTCTCATCCCTCTTTTGCAAGAGGAGAAACTGAGGCACGCGGTGATGAAACCACCCAGCTGAGCCCCAGGGCTTGGCTTTGGACTGCGCTTTGAACCACTGGGAGCCCGGTGTCTTGGGGACAAGGTGACATTCCCGTGCCCAGAGCCTGCTAGCACCTCCACCCCATCGTGGTCAGCCCCAGCGATCCTACCAGGGGTGCGAGGCCGCCTCACCTGCCCCTTGTAGCTGCCGTAGGACTCGGTGCTGGCAATGCCACCGTGTTTCTTGATCCACTCGTAGGCTCGCCACTCCTCACCCCCGTCGCAGGCGTAGTTCCCGAAGCCCCAGGAGCAGTCGATGAGGACTTGTTGGGACAGGGGGGTCAGCACGCCAGTCTGCGGGGGGACACACGCTGTCGGGATGGAGCTGGGCGTCCTCCAGGCACCCCGACCACCCCTGTGGAGCACGGCCCCGCTCTCACCTTGAGGAAGAGGGCCCCCTCCATGGCACCCGTTGTCGCAAAGCTCCAGCAGGACCCGCAGACAGCCTGGTCCTTCACAGGAGTCACGGCCCCTGGGGACAGGAGGATGAGGTGTGAGAGGCTGGGGTGGCACTGGGGGATGGGGGCAGGTGGAAGGGAAACTGAGGCAGGAGTTGAGGACTCGTACTCCCAGAGGCAGTACAGCCAGGGCTTGGTGCTAACATGGAAAGGGTCATTGGGCACTGGCAGAGGCTGCCCAGGGAGGGGGTTGAGTCACCTTCCCTGGAGGGGTTTAAGGGACGGGTGGACGAGGTGCTGAGGGACATGGGTTAGTGATTGATGGGAATGGTTGGACTTGATGATCCAATGAGTCTCTTCCAACCTGGTGATTCTATGATTCTATGATTCTTTACCCCACCGGTAAGACCCCGAACCCGCACCTACCGTACATGCGCCAGTCGAGGCTCTCGGGGAGGATGAGGCCGGCGTAGAGCTCGGTGGGGAAGGGCTGCCCGTTGTTGGGAACCCCGCTCTGGCGGCGACCCCGGAGGGCAGCCAGCTCCTGGGGCGTGCGGTCGGCCAGGTGGTTCAGTGCCAGCTTGTAGGAGAGTGCAGCACGGTTCTTGGAGTGCACAAACCTGTAGAAGAGCAGAGATCACAGAATCATAGAATCACCAGGTTGGAAAAGACCCATCAGATCATCGAGTCCAACCATTCCCATCAAACACTAAACCATGTCCCTCAGCACCTCATCCACCCGTCCCTTAAACCCCTCCAGGGAAGGGGACTCAACCCCCTCCCGGGGCAGCCTCTGCCACTGCCCAATGACACTTTCCGTGAAATATTTTTTCCTGATGTCCAACCTGAACCTCCCCTGGTGGAGCTTGAGGCCATTCCCTCTCGTCCTGTCCCCTGTCCCTTGGGAGAAGAGCCCAGCTCCCTCCTCTCCACAACCTCCTCTCAGGGAGTTGCAGAGAGCAATGAGGTCTCCCCTCAGCCTCCTCTTCTCCAGGCTAAACACCCCCAGCTCTCTCAGCCGCTCCTCTTGTTCTCCAGCCCCTTCCCCAGCTTCGTTGCTCTTCTCTGGACTCGCTCCAGAGCCTCAACATCCTTCTTGTGGTGAGGGACCCAGAACTGAACACAGGATTCGAGGAGTGGTCTCCCCAGTGCTGAGTCCAGAGGGAGAAGAACCTCCCTGGCCCTGCTGGCCACGCCGTGTCTGATCCAAGCCAAGATGACATTGGCCTTCTTGGCCACCTGGGCCCCTGCTGGCTCCTGTTCAGTCGCTGTCAACCAACACCCCCAGGTCCTTCTCCTCCAGGCAGTTTCCAGCCAGACTTCTCCTAGTCTGGAGCTGCTCAGGGTTGTTGTGCCCCAAGTGCAGGACCCGGCATTTGGCCTTGTTAAACCTTATGCTGTGAGAGGCGGGGTGCAGAGGACCATTCCGGCCACCCCACCTCCAAATCCCCCCTAGCCCATCCCCAGGGTTCTTCGAGTGCACGAACCTGCTGCTGCGGTGGGGACAGCATCAGGTGGCACTGACACCAGCTCCCACTGCACCAGCAGTGCAACATCCCACAGGTTGGGGAGCATCCCCAGCGAGGACACACGTCCCCCTGCGTTCCTGTACCTCATGTTGTGCACGAAGATGCTCTTCCTGTGCTCCAGCTCCCGCACGGAGCTGTACTGCCGTCCCAGCCGCCTGCGGTAGTGGTGGAAGACCTCGTGGGCCCAGGGTTGGTGCCGTCCTACCAGGTCCTCCATGGGGTTGGCCAGCACCCGGTGCTCCGCTGAGCTCCCAGGCAGGACCCCGCACTTCTTCGTCTCTGGGGAGCAAGGAGGGGATGAGCCCCTCCAGCCTTGAGCCCCGCAGGTGGGCTGGAAGGTCCCAACCCCGCTCACCGTTGACGGGGAGGTCGAAGATGGAGGAGGGGAAGCTGTTGTCGAAGTCGGTGTAGGCGATCTCGTACTTGTCGTAGTGGGAGCCCAGCAGGCTGTTGTAACCCTGCATCTCGTAGTGCACGGGGGCCACGCCGCAGCTGGAGTTGGTCACCCAGAGGGTGTAGACGTTCTTCTTCTGCTCCCAGCGAGTGATGTTCTGCCAGACGGCACAATACCGGCCCCGGTAGTATTCCTCCCGCAGGAACTGAGGGGACGTGGCATCGAGGAAAGAGATTCTGGATTAGAGCATCGCATCAGCCCCCTGTGCTCACTCCTTCCCACCCAGCACCTTCGCAGGAGCCTGGTGCTCCTGGTGCGCATCCAGCTTCTTGTACCAGCCTGAATTGGGCTTTCGGGCTGGATCGAGTGGCTCTGTGGTCTCAGCACACGGCCATGCATGGAGCAGAAAGCAGGGCGAGGATTCTAGTGAGGCAGTGGCCCAGGTTGCCCAGAGCAGTGGTGGCTGCCCCATCCCTGGAGGGGTTCAAGGCCAGGTCGGATGGGGCTTGGAGCCGCTGATCCAGTGGGAGGTGTCCCTGCCCATGGCAGGGGTGGAACTGGGTGGGCTTTGAGGTCCCTGCCAACCCAAACCATTCCACGAGTCTATGATTCAAGGTCCAGCACAGGACAGACCCCTCTGCAGCTCAGTGGTGCCTGGGGGACACCCCACCACACACAATGCTGTGTGTGCCCATAGACCTGGTTACACCCCTGGTTTCAAAAGCCTCCAGGTTTTTCCTGCACGTTCATAAGCTCTCGCCCTGCAAGCACCGATGTGGTTTGGTGTCCAGCGTGGTGACAGCCTGGTGTCCACACCTCTCCCCCGTTGCACTCATCCTGCTGCACCCAGCCCTGCCGAAGCCTGAGGCCACCAGGAGCTGAGCCGCCGTGCAGCAACTTGCCCGAACCATCCCAAAACACCAGTGTTTGTGTGGGCTGTGACGCGTCCCGACACAGCCGCTGGGGTTGGGAAAGGGGCTGGGATCCTCCCTGCGCCCCTGGGATGGAGGGAGCATCTCCAGCTGCCCAGCACCTCCACCACTCCGATGATGCTCTGAGCAGCAGCGTTGGACCAAGGGTCCAGCTCCCTCACCTTGAAGCCGTCAAGGGTGGGGAAGACGCTCTGAGCCTTGACCACGTCCTCCTTGGAACCAGGCAGCTGGAAGCATGTCATGGTGTTCACCTCCTTCTCGGTGGTCTCCGGTGTGATCTTGTACTGCATCCCGTAGGGCTTCACCGCCGCCAGCTGGTAGGTGATCACCTGCCCTGTGCCAGCAGGAAGGGGAAACTGAGGCACGACGGTCCTGCCTGGGTCTTTTGGCACAGAGACAGGACTGGTATAGGATGGGCACAGCCTGGAGCAGGGGGATGCCCTGCTTACCATCGTAGTACTGTATCCGGCTCATGTTTCCCGTCAGGTTGTACCAGGCTTCAAAGGGCTCCTCAATCTCAGCGTAGGGCAGCCTGATGACACCTGGGAGGTGCCAGGTGCATGATGTGTGTCAGCCCTACGCCCTCAGCACCCCGACACCTCTCACCCAGCCCCCCAGCACCTGCAGAGCATGCAGACCCGCAGCCAACCCAGCTGCTGCCCCCATGGGTGCTGGGGCAGGGAGAAGCACCCGGCTGCGGGATGCTGTCCCAGTTTGGCATGGGGACAGCCTGGTCCTGCCTGGTGCTGAGCAACCTCTGTCCCCCCGACCCAGCAAAGGGCGCTGCGGGGTCCCCTTACCTCGGACGTGGTAGATGGAGCCGAACTGAGGGGGTGGGCGGGAGAGGCCATCGTCCTGTCCTGGAAGGCAGAGAGGGGCAGGGGGGAGAGGGAGGACTGGGTTGGTGGGGTAGGAGGATGCCCAAGGCAGGGCTACCCCTTCCCCGCTGGTCACTGGAAGCAGCTCCACGAGCCCACCGGTGCCACATGCAAAGGATGCTGACACGCAGACCCCCTCTCAGGGCTGGATCCAGGGTCGGTGCCACGCCACGACCTGCGATGTGGCACCCCCAGGTAACCCCGGCTGCTGGGGTGGCTGCTGGGGGATGTCTCTGCGGGAAGCAGTGCTACCCTCAGTGCTTCGGATAATATCTCCAAGGCGGGATGCAGCCAGGCTCTCCCTCTACAAGCATGGATGCTTGGGCAGGACCACCGTGCCTCAGTTTCCCCTTCTGAGGGGTGCCAGGGAGCCAGCTGAGCCCGCTTGGCGTCTCCCAGTAGCGTTCCCAGCCTCCCTCAGGACTCCCAGCTTGTGCAACCCCACGCCAACACGCCCGCCCGCTGGGAATGGGCCTTTCCCTCCGTCAGCATCTTCCCCCTCGCCCGGAGCGAGGAGCCAGCAGCTCCTGCCCCGTGCCCAGAACCCATCCCAGCTTAGCCTCTGGGGTGGGCAGGGACCCGCAGCCCCCAGTGCTTGTCTCACAGGTGCCCATCGCACCCCTAGACGGTGCCCGGGGCGAGGAGCAGGGATGGATCCACCACCCAGCTTGGCTTTACGCCCACTTGGGAAGAAGTTCTTGCAGAGCTGTGGTCCCCTGCCACCCTCAACCCCTCCTGCCTCTCCCCTCTCTTCTCTTTGCAGACAAAGCCAGGTAAACAACTTGGGTTTGTGCATGGGTTAAAGCTCCCCTGCCTCAATTTAGCCTTGTTTTCAGCCCCCAAAGTGCATCACCACCACCAAAACCTTTACCCCAGACCCCAACTCTCCTCTCTCCTCTCAGAACTTCAAACCTGGGAAACCCACCAAGCAAGAAGCCACTTTCCCAACCTGCCTGACCCATTCCCAGCGGCGATGGGGAGGTGAGACCCTCCCTGGGTGCCCCCCAGCTCCCACCCCAGGGTGTCCCCAATGGATCAGACTCACCCCGGACAGCGATGCAGAGCACGGAGGCTGCGAGCCAGCGCAGAACATCCATCCTCGCCGCCCCAGCTCGCCCTGCACCAGCTCTTACCTTCATGCTGGAGGCGGCTGTGGCGAAACCAGTGCAGGGGGAGGGAGGGAGGGAGGGAAGGAACCTGCATCATGTGGTGCCTGGTGGGGTGCAGGGCACCCTGGGGTGCTCAGCGGGGAGAATGCATCTCAGTAGGGTCACTGGGGAGGGAGATGGAGCAACGCCGGGGAATGCAGGGGGACGGGAGGTGCAGGGTGAGCCCCGAGGAGTTGTGAGCGTTGTTGGGGGGTGCAAGCTGCATGGATCCATGGGGTGCTCGGGGCTGTGCATCCTCTCCTTGTGCAAGGGGAGAGTTTCCTAGGGGCTGGGGAGCTCTGTGCCCACAGCAGAGGCCAAGGCTGTGACCAGCTTGAGCCCCTGATCCGGTGGGAGGTGTCCCTGCCCACGGGTGGAACTGGATGGGCTTTAAGGTCCCTTCCAACCCAAACTATTCCATGATTCTATGATTAACAAGCCAGGCCCTGAGACTGGGAGCACTGGGAGCCCTTTGCCAGGGGTCTTGAAGGGCTGAGGCAGCTGTGGGGCACAGGGAAACCTGGGCACCGAGGGTACAGGCTGAGCCACCCCACAGCCAGGTTTTGGGGAGAGGGCTGGGAACGGTGTGCATCACCCCTCGCTCGCTGCTCAGCTTCTCTGACTGCAAGGAGGGAAACTGAGGCACAAGGTGGTAGACTGGCTGAAACAGAGACCTTTGTCTAGTAAAGGAAGGGAGCATTTCCTCCAGCAACATGGGGAACCACCGTCCTCCCCTCCCCAAAGGAGGCTCCGAGGGGTTTGGGGGCTCCCCTGCCCTTCGCTGTCAGGGCTTCAGCCTCACCACGCTGTGGAGACAGAGGTGGGGACACTCCTGGGGGATCAGGAGGGACCCGAGTCTATTTGAGCGAGTCCAGAGGAGGCCACAAAGATGATCCGAGGGCTGGAGCATCTCCTGTACAAGGACAGGCTGAGAGAGTTGCCTGGAGAAGAGAAGGCTTCAGGGAGACCTTAGAGCATCTTCCAGGGCTGAAAGGGGCTCCAGGAAAGCTGGGGAGGGGCTCTGGGTCAGGGAGCGCAGGGATAGGATGAAGAGGAACGGTTTTCAGCTGAAAGAGGGGAAATTGAGATGAGATCTTCAGAAAAATGTTTTGCTGTGAGGGTAGGGAGGCCCTGGTCCAGGCTGCCCAGAGCAGGGGTGGCTGCCCCAGCCCTGGAGGGGTTCAAGGCCAGGTTGGATGGGGCTTGGAGCCCCTGATCCAGTGGGAGGTGTCCTTCCAACCCAAACCATTCCATGATTTATATGCCATCCCTCCATTTCCATCCTGTGCACAGAGGCTGGGACCCCTCTTGGCAAGGCTGCCTCCCCCCACGGGAATGTCCCATGCTGGAGATGGGGCACCCCACAGCAGCTCCTCTCCTCATGCTTTCTCAGACTCATCCCCAAGGTGCTGCTGCTCCTGGGGGCTGGTATGCACCATCCTTGCCACCCCAGGACCCTCTTCCAGCTCTTTCCAGCGGGAAGGTCAGTGCTCCATGGGGCTGGAGCCAACAAGAAACACCTGGGGGTGCGATTCGGGAGGGTCCTGATAGCCCAGTGGGTCTCAACTGTCACAGGTGAGTGCCAGCGAGCAGCTCCTGTCCTCTCCCAGGGACACTAACCCCCAGCAGGGTCTGACCCCCCCCCAGCAGGTCCTGGAGAGCCCCCAAAATCCCAAAGCTGGGGCAAAATTTGAGCTAGGATCCACACCATCCTTTGAATGAGCTGAGGGTGAAAAGGCAAGTCCGGGGGAGATGTCCCCATCCTAGGAGGACCCAGGACCTCCAACACCCGCCATGGGAGCAGAAAATACTGAGACCGGACTCACCATCGCACAGGAAAGAGGTCAGCCAGCATGGGGTAACCACAGGAGGAGGAGGCTTCGGAGAAGCTCAGGCAGGGTGCTGGGGGACTCAAGCGGGTGCTGGGGGGCTCATGTGGGTGCAGGGGAGCTCAGGCAGGGTGCTGGGGGGCTCAGGAAAGGTGCTGGGGGGCTCAAGCGGGTGCTGGGGGGCTCATGTGGGTGCAGGGGAGCTCAGGCAGGGTGCTGGGGGGCTCAGGAAAGGTTCTGGGGGGCTCAGACGGGTGGTACGGGGCTCAGGCAGGGTGCAGGGAGGCTCAGGCAGGTGCTGGGGGGCTCAGGCGGGTGCTAGAGGGCCCAGGCAGGGTGCTGAGTGGCTTAGGTGGGTGCTGGGGGGCTCAGGCGGGGTGCTGGAGGGCTCAGGTGGCTGCTGGGGGGTTCCAGGCTGTGTCTAGATGTCCCAGAGCTGCTTTTCCCCATGCACATCCCATAAATCCCAGCGGGTAGAGCTTGGGGAGCCACGCAGTGTCCCCGCACTGTGATGCTGGGGACCAGGGACCCTGTTGTTTGCAGTTTGCTGTCCCCCTGCTGTCCCCTGCCCAGGGATGCAGTTTTGGGGGGGCCAGGGGGTGATGGGGCAATGCCGGGCTCTGTCTTGGGAGGGGTGCAGGCAGCACCCCAGGCTGCAACTGCATGTCCCAGAGCTGCTTTTCCCCATGCACACCCTATAAATCCCAGCAGGCAGAGCCTGTAGAGCCACGCAATGTCCCCGCTGTGATGCTGGGGACCAGGGACCCCTCAATACCAGCCTGTTGTTCGCAGTTTGCTGTCCCCATGCTGTCCCCTGCCCAGTGATGCTGTTTTGGGGGGAAAGGGGGTGATGGGGCGATGCCAGGCTCTGTCTCAGGATGGGTACAGGCAGCACCCCAGGCTGCATCCAGATGTCCCCGAGCTGTTTATCCCCCTACACACCCCGTAAATCCCAGCAGGCAGAGCCTGTGGAGCCATGCAGTGTTCCTAGGGATTAGAGACCCCTCAGTGCCAGCTTGTCCCCCACCCAGTGCCACCTCCCCGAGCAGCCGGTGGTCCCTGGCGAGCGATGCCAGCGGGTGAGCCCCGTGGCCACCTCGGCTGGCTTGCTTCGTACAATGAACCATTGCTGGGCGCGCGGGGAGGAAGGGGGGGGCGAGAGGAGGGGAAGCTCTTGCTCTGCTGCGAGAGCTGCCGAAGAGACAGGGGAAACACACACACGCACACGGGCGCTCCCGCTTCTCCCCACGCCAACCGCCCCGACACCCCGGTCCCCGGCACAGGGAGATTTGGGGTGAGGCCGTGGCACCCAAACCCGAGGTCTCGCCGGGAGCTGGCGTGGGAGCAGGGGGTCCATGCGAAGTGGAGAGCTGACGGTAGGAGCGACGCGCGGGGCATGGAGCTCAGGGTGGTGGGTGTGCAACGGGGAGGGGATTGAAATCCCTTCATCCCTTCGCTTGGGTGCGGAGAGGTGCCCCGCTAACGGATGGGGTGGCTCGGAGGGGCAGAGTGGGATGCGGGGATGAGCCGTAGGGATGGAGAGGGCAGCTGGGGGGCTGCCGCTGGGCCCTGCCCTCCTTGCAGCCTCTGCAATGAGCTGAGGGGCACACAGGAGACCCCCATCCTCGCCGACCTGGTGGGCAGCATGGCATGAGGAGGGGGCTGGGGGTAGATCCAGCTCGTCCTCCCGGCACTCATCGGCAGCGACGCGGCGGCAGGGAGGCTGCGGAGGCAAATGGTGCCTTTGCCTGCACTCAACCCCAGTGCTGGGAAGAGGGGACAGGTCACGGCACCCCAAGGGACACCGGGATGGAGAGGGGGGACACCTGCTGCCCCCCAGCCCGCCGGTGCCCACGGCGTGAGAACCCAAGGAGGGATACGGGGGGCTGAGTCCAACTGAGGAGCTTGAGCTCTGGCTGGAGCAGGTTCTCCCCCCACTTTCTGCAGCTCTGCCTTGTCCCCAAGCCTTGGTGTGTCCCAAGGAGGGACAGGAACTCGCTGCTTCCTGCCCTGCACAATTCCCTCCCCGCCCCGCTCCTCCCGGGACATTGTATTTGGAGCCCTGGCTGGCTCCTGCTGCCCCTGCAGCCCCTTGGATCCGGGAATTGCTCTTCTTCCAGCGGAAATCCTGCTTTCCCAGCCAGCGATGGGGCTGGGAGGCTTGGGGGGGTGGGTGGGGGGCTCCCTGTGCCATAGGCATCTCCTCCTAGGATGGGGAGCGAGGAGACACCCCTTAACGTGGGCCAGGGGGCTGTTGGGTGGGTTGGTGGGGGCAGAACAATTCTGGGGGGGTAGTGAGTCCTTCCTCTCCTGCCCTGGGGGTACAGACCCTGCCACCTCCTGGGCTGGCACAGGGACAGCGTTGACCGAGCGCTGGCCATGCCCCCCCCGCCCCCACCAGCATGGGTGGTTTTGGGGGGTCAGCAGATGATTTGATCCCCGTTCTGCTCCCAGGAAAGGATGGGAAGGGGTGTCCCTGCTGGCATCCCTGCTCAGGAGATCCTGGGAATAGCACTGAGCCACCACGGCGTTGGGCACGACCAGGGGCTTCCAGCCCTCCAGCCCATCCTACTGGGAAACCCACGCTCGGGGGATCCTCTCGTGGCTCCCAGGAGATCCTTGCATCCATCCCAGCTCCCCGTCCTTCCCTGATCCCACCAGGGCTAAATCTCCGCTGGGGGACTTGTCAGGCACTGGGTGAACTGGGAGGACTGGAGCAGGAGCGAGGCTCTACCCCAGGGGCACGACGCTGGGTCACGGGGCTGGATTTGGGGCTGGGGGGAGCAGGGTCAGAGCAGGGACATGCCACCCTCTGCCACCGTGCTGGGCCAAGGAGAGGACAGCAGAGAGGAAGATTGTGTCCTCCTGTCCCTCCCCAGGTCTGGGGGGGTCCTGGGAGTGAGATGGGGACCTGCTCTTGGGTCGCGTGCCCTGGCAAGCCACCAAAAGCGAGGCACCTCCCCCCACACTGCAGCTGCTTCGTGCCTCAGTTTCCCCCTCAGGACCAGGGAGGTGCAGAGCTGTGGGGTGATGGTGGAGCCCAAGTGGGCTCAGGGCTGGACTGTGCAGCGATCTCGGTTCCTCTTCCCCCAGGGAGGCTGTGGCAGCGTGGCAAAGGCCCCCGAACATGGTATGGAGGGGAGGACACAGGGTGCCCAAGGGACCGCAGCCCACAGAACCGCAGCTCAGTTCCACCCTGGTCCTCACCTGCCTCCACCCCAGTTCCCACCAGCCCCACTGTTCCCCTTGGTGGCTGCAGCTTCATCCTCTTCCTCCTCCCCCATGCCAGCTTCCTCCTCCCGCTGTGCAGGTTCCTCCAGCAGCTCTCGATGGACTCGAGGATTCTGGGGGGTCTTTTCCAACCTAGTGATTCTGTGATTTTCTGCTCCCCAGGGGACACTTGGGTGTTGAGGTCCCACCTCAGCCGGGCAAATGCCACCCTGCCTTGTCCCCATGGCACCAGAGTCACTAGGAGCCTCTTTATCCCTCCATCCTCACCATTTCTGAAAGGAGAAAGGAGGTGGGGATGGAGGTGAACCCCATGGGGTGTCCTGGCACTGGGTGACACTGGTGTGCACTGGGACAAAAGCGACTGTGCTTCTGGACACGGGGTTGGTGAGGCCGCACCTCGAATCCTGGGTTCAATTATGAGCTCCTCGCTACGAGAAGGACATTGAGGTCCTGGAGGGTGTACAGAGAAGGGAACAGAGCTGGGGAAGGGGCTGGAGAACCAGGGTTGTGAGGAGCAGCTGAGGGACCTGGGGGTGTTTAGCCTGGAGAAGAGGAGGCTGAGGGGAGACCTCATTGCTCTCTCCAACTACCTGAAAGGAGGTTGTGGGGAGGTGGGTGCTGGGCTCTTCTCCCACGTGACAGGCGATAGTGTGAGAAGAAATGACCTCAAGCTGCGCCAGGGCAGGTTCAGTTTGGACATCAGGAAAAATTTCTTCACGGAAACGGTTCTCAGCACTGGAAGGGGCTGCCCAGGGCGGTGGTGGAGTCCTCATCCCTGGAGGGATATAAAAGACAGGTAGATGAGGTGCTCAGGGACCTGGTAGTAGTGGACAGGTACGGTTGGGCTTGATGATCTCAAAGGTCTTTTCCAACCAAACGATTTTTGATAGGAATGGTTGGACTTGATGATCCGGTGGGTCTTTTCCAACCTGGTGATTCTATGATTTGATGATTCTATGATTCTATGATTGTGCATCAGCTCAGAGCTGGGGAGGGGGTTGAAACCACCGGTGTCCCAAGGGGGCTGGGGAGCAGATGGACAGACAGACAGGGCTGTGGCTGCGTCGGGGCCGGGGGCAGTGGCAGGGGTGACGAGTTGGCTGGGTCTCAGCGTGGGGCGGGAGCTGGCAGCTCGGCTGGACCCGTGCTGGTGGAGCTGGGGTGGGAAGGGCTCGCTTGCCATCTGCTCCCAGGCTCCAAGCAGCGTCTTTTTGGGAGCGCTGGGGCCAGATGCCAGCACGCAACCATCAAACGTGGGGCCGGCTGCATCCCCTCCCTGAGGACAACACGAAGGGACAGTTTTTGTGCCACTCTGCCTTTTTTTGGGAGGTGCAGGGGCCACCTTGGGGGGTTTAGTGGGTGCTCAGAGAAGGGGAAACATGGGTGCAATGCTGCTGGGCACAGCACGAGCAGCGTCTAAACCCTGCAGTGCTGCAATATTTTGGGCTTGTCCTTTCCTGGAAGATGCTCCTTGCCTGCCTGATCCCTGCCGGCGCAGAAATTCAGCAGAATTCACAGAAATGGGAAGTTTCCGAGCATGATACTGGCACCAGGGTGCATGATTCCCACGCAGAGCGGGCAGGATTTGCAAAGCTGTGGACGTTTGTCAGCTGAAATAGCCACTTATGGTCAGCAAAAATTCAAAAACCCAACTGGCGAAGCCCTTTTGGATTTGGCAACGCTGCCTTGCCACACTGCTCGTGTCGAAAGTGAAGGTGGAAGGGGAACAAATGGGTTCTTCCCACCCCGTTCTGAGAGAGAAGACAGGGAATCAAAGGCCATGATGGGGGAAACCTGCTTGAAACGTCTCATCTGCCCCAAAAACTCCATCTCTTCCTTGTTTTCCAAGGGTGGGGAGGCCCTGGCCCAGGTTTCCCAGAGCAGGGGTGGCTACCCCATCCCTGGAGAGGTTCAAGGCCAGGTTGGATGGGGCTTGGAGCCCCTGATCCAGTGGGAGGTGTCCCTACCCATGGAACAAGGGTGGAATTGCATGGTCTTTGAGGTCCCTTCCAACCCAACCCATTCTCAGACTGGTTATGGGGTGAGCTCTGCCTTATCGCTGCAGAGCACTCAACTATAAAACTCTGCCCAGTCCAAACTGGGCAAACTGGTCTGGTTAAGTGGCCAGCAGCCTGGGGATGGGACAGGGCTGTGGACAGACAGGACTTTTTGCAGTCCAGGAGGCAGAGGTCCAATTTCCTCCTCCTCCTCCACGACACCTTCGCTGCTGAGCACGAATGTGACCCCGTCCGGAAGAGCGTGGCCCCAACCGCAGCGAGGCGAGCAGTGCCCTTCCTCCTCCGAGTCACCAGTTCCCCTGCCAAGCAGAAGGGACACGCACAGGGACACTTCCAGGGAACCTTTCCACTCAACCTGCCTCCCTCCAGCCTTGGTGCAGTCAGGGGATGCAGCATCTCCCCTTGGAGAGAGGTGACCAGTTTGATGAGGACACGACTGGAGCAAAACCCGCTTGCGGATGTGGTTTCAGCCCTTCAGGGCTACTGCAGCCTCTGCAGAGATGTTTTAGCTCATGCAAGGCGTTTGTAGCCCACGCAGAGGTGTTTTGGCCCATGCAAGGGGTTTGTAGCCCATGCAAGGGGGTTGTAGCCCATGCAGGGGTTTTGTAGCCCATGCAGGGGCGTTGTGGAACATGCAGGGGTGTTTTAGCTCATGCAGGGCTGTTGCAACCCATGCAGGGGAACCTCAGCCTGTGCAAGGGTGTTTCAGGTCATGCAAGGGTGTTTTAGGTCACGCAGGGATGTTGCAGCCTGTACAGGAGTTTTATGGTGCATACAGGGGTGTTGCAGCCCTCGGAGGAGTGTTGCAGCCTGTGCGAGGCTATTGCAGATCGTGCCAGGGGTGTTTTAGCTCATGCTGGAGTCCTTTAGCCCGTGGCAGAGGTGTTTCAGCCGCTGGAGGTGTATTTGAGCCCCAGGAAGGGTGGTGTCTAAGCCCATAGCAAGGGTGTTGCAGCACATGCAGGGATATTGCAACCTGAGCAGGAGTAATGCAGCCTGAGCAGGAGTGTTTCAGCCCTTGGAGAGGCTTCTCAGCCCTTGAAGGTGTATTTCAGCACCTGGAGGGGTATCTAAGCCCATAGCAGGGGCATTTCAGCTCTTGGAGGGGTGTTTTTTAGCCTTGGAAGGGGCATTTCAGCCCGTGGAGAGGTGTTTTATTAGCCTTGGAAAGGGCGTTTCAGCCCATGGAGGGGCATTTCAGCTCTTGGAGGGGTATTTCAGCCCGTTGCAGAGGTGTTTTAGCCCCTGCAGGGCTCTGGCCCTCAGCCTGATGCCCCTCTTTGGTGTCACCAGGTGCCTCTTCTCCTCCCCGAGGTGACATGGAGCAGCTGAAGTGACCCAAGGAGCTGTCACAGTGAGTGGGGCCACCTCGGATGGGAGCACCCATGGGTGCTGGGGGACACAGTGGATCCCCTGGGCGGCGCAGCCCCCTTCGCACCCCTGATCCCTGCTGGAGTGGTACCCACAGGGACCCCCGTGTCCCCACCCAGGCAGCCCACTTGCCGTGGGGAGGGTGGTGGGGCTGGACTGGGGTGGGTGGGGGTCTCACGTATGCACACGTGGGCCCCCACCTGGGTCTGTGTGCGTGTGCCCGCGTGTGCACACACGTGTGCCCTGCCGGGGGGGGTCCCTCTGTCCCGCAGGCTGTGCCCACGATGGGCTGCGTGCACTGCAAAGAGAAGGGGTCCGGCAAGGGGCAGGTGGGGGGCACTGGGGGCTCCCCACCGCCCCCCACCTCCCAGTACGACCCCGACCCCGCGCAGCCGAACACCTTCACCCTCATCCCTGACTTCAACAACTTCCACGGGACGGCAGTGCCCTCGGCTCCATCCTTCGCTGGGCAGGGGGGCTTCCCCTCCAACACGCTGCAAATGCGGAGCGGGGGCATCGCAGGTCAGTGGGGAAGAGGAGGGGGGGCCCTCTGCACCCCTGCAGCTCTGGGTGGGGGGACCTGGGGGGTCACCGTGCTCCCCTCCGTGTGCTGCAGGTGGGGGCGTGACGCTCTTCATCGCCCTGTATGACTATGAGGCCAGGACGGAGGAAGACCTCACCTTCCAGAAAGGGGAGAAATTCCACATCATCAACAACACGTGAGCCCCCCACCCAAAACCCTGCTACCCCGTACAAGAAAGCTGGGGAGGGACTTCTTCCAAAGGCATGGAGTGGTAGGATGAGGGGAATGGCTTTAAATTGGAAAACGGAGGATTTAGGAGGAGAGTGAGGTTCTTCTCCCTCTGGACTCAGCGCTGGTGAGACTACACCTTGAATCCTGTGTTCGGTTCTGGGCCCCTCACCACAAGAAGGATGTTGAGGCTCTGGAGCGAGTCCAGAGAAGAGCAACGAAGCTGGGGAAGGGGCTGGAGAACAAGAGGAGCATCTGAGAGAGCTGGGGGTGTTTAGCCTGGAGAAGAGGAGGCTGAGGGGAGACCTCATTGCTCTCTCCAACTCCCTGAAAGGAGGTTGTGGAGAGGAGGGAGCTGGGCTCTTCTCCCAAGTGACAGGGGACAGGACGAGAGGGAATGGCCTCAAGCTCCACCAGGGGAGGTTCAGGCTGGACATTAGGAAAAAATATTTCACAGAAAGGGTCATTGGGCAATGGCAGAGGCTGCCCAGGGAGGGGGTTGAGTCCCCTTCCCTGGAGGGGTTTAAGGGACGGGTGGATGAGGTGCTGAGGGACATGGGTTAGTGATTGATGGGAATGGTTGGACTCGATGATCCAGTGGGTCTCTTCCAACCTGGTGATTCTATGATTCTAGACAAGATGTTAGGAAAAAATTCTTCACGCTGAGGGTGGGGAGACCCTGGAACAGGTTGCCCAGAGCAGTAGTGGCTGCCCCATCCCTGGAGGGGTTCAAGGCCAGGTTGGATGGGGCTTGGAGCTCCTGATCCAGCGGGAGGTGTCCGAGTCCATGGCAGGGGTTGGAGCTGGATGGGCTTTGAGATCCCTTCCAACCCAACCCATTCAATGATTCTGTGATTCTATGGCACCTAAAAAGTCAGCACCTCCATCCACAAACTCCATGCAGCCCAGTGGGATCTGCAGAGATGGATCTGGGCTCTGCACACCTCGGAGAACCAACACCATGTGTCATGAGTTGGGTGGCCTCAGCAGTGCCCCAGGCGTGGGTGCCCTCCCCGGTGGGGGCCAGCAGGGTCTGGGGGTGCTGTGATCAGGCAAGGAAGGTACAGGGTGGCCGAGTCCATCTGTCTGTCCATCCTTGTCACTCACAGCTCCTCTTTCTCAGGGAGGGCGACTGGTGGGAGGCCAGGTCGCTGAGCTCGGGCGCCACGGGCTACATCCCCAGCAACTACGTGGCCCCCGTGGATTCCATCCAGGCGGAAGAGTGAGTATGGGGAGCGGCAGGGATGGAGGGGGGACCCCATTCGACTCTAGCCCTCCCGGCGCTGAGCCCGGCCTCGCCGCAGGTGGTACTTTGGGAAGATCGGGCGCAAGGATGCGGAGCGGCAGCTCCTGTGCCACGGCAACTGCAGGGGCACCTTCCTTATCCGAGAGAGTGAGACAACCAAAGGTATGGGGACAGGGATGGGGACACAGGGAGTGCACCCCACGTCCCTCCCTGACCCCCTGCCCCGTGTAGGTGCCTACTCCCTCTCCATCCGGGACTGGGACGAGGCCAAGGGAGACCACGTGAAGCACTATAAGATTCGGAAACTGGACAACGGCGGGTACTACATCACCACCCGTGCCCAGTTCGACACCGTCCAGCAGCTGGTCCAGCACTATATAGGTAGGGTGGGGTGGGGGGTGTGGCGGGGAGGGCAAAGTGGGGTGAGGAGGTGGGGTAGGGAAAGCCCAGGAGGGGTAGGAGAAGCCCAGGAGGGGTAGGAGAAGCCCATGAGGGGTAGGAAAAGCCCAGGAGACCCTTTGGCAAGAGACAGCTGGCTGAACGAACTGGTTTAAAGTGGAGAAGGAGGGGGCTGTTGTGGTGGTGGTGGAGCAGGGGGTCCTCCGTCTTCATGTGCTCAGTGCAGGGAGCATCCAGCATCTGTGGACAAGCGCTAGGTGAGCATCCTTGGGTGTCCATCCATCCCAAGGGGGTGTATGGGCATCGCTGGGGGACACGGAGAGGGGTTGCACCCCATGTATGTGTGTTTTGGGGGTGGCTGGACCATGCGGGAGCCTGGGTGATGCTTGGGGGCTGTTGGGGGCTGACGTTTGTCCCCCTCCTCGCCCCCCGGTGCCGCAGAGCGGGCGGCCGGGCTGTGCTGTCGCCTGGCCGTGCCGTGCCAGAAGGGAACGCCCAAGCTGGCCGACCTCTCGGTCAAAACCAAAGACGTGTGGGAGATCCCCCGCGAGTCCCTCCAGCTCCTCAAGAAGCTGGGCAACGGGCAGTTCGGGGAAGTGTGGATGGGTAGGGCGCGGCGGGCGAGCCGGGGCGAGCGGCTTAGGGGGGGGATGGCGAGGGCACCCCCAGGCCTGGCATCCCCCAGGGAGGGTTCTTGCTGCTGGGATGGGCTGAGCGGCTTGTTGGCACGGGGAAATGTGCCGTGTCCCGCTCTGGAGTCACACCATGATGTCCCTGCGTGGGCAAGCAGCACCCCTGATCTCAGATGGGACCATAAACAGGAGACAAAACCAGGCCTGGGGGTCGTCTCTTCGTCATCCTCTTCCTCCAGCGCCCTGCGCTCGCTCAGCTCGGTGTGCATGCTCCATTCATCCCATCGCATCCCTCCCTCCCTCCTCCCCTTCCTAACCCCACCCTGCAGAGTATAACGACGGGTTGTGCCATCTGCTAACCCGCGTGTGCCCCGCTATGAAGCCCCAGACCCTGGGATTAGCTAAGGACGCCTGGGAGATAGTGCGGGAATCCATCAGGCTCGACAAGAAACTCGGCATGGGATGTTTCGGAGACGTGTGGATGGGTAAGGCTGGCCCGGCCGGCCGGGGCTGGGGGGCAGGATGCAGCATCATGGGGTGCCTTGTGGTACCCACGGCACTGGGGGAAGTGGCGGCTTGGCATCCCCATGGAGGGATGAGGAATGGGGTAAGGATGGCGTTAGGTGATAAGCTTCTGGGTCACTTGTCCCCATGGCATGGGATGAGGGGAACTCCTTGCCCTGGGTGGGGTATGGTGGTGACACGGCCCGTCCTTGCCCTGTCCTGGTTTCCTTGCTTCTCCATCCATGCACTGCTCCATGCATCCCTTCACCCATCCATGCACGCATCCATGCACACATCCATCCATCCATCCATCCATCCATCCATCCATCCATCCATCCATCCATCCATCCATCCATCCATTCCAGCCCTACGAGGGCTGGCTGTCCCCCGAGCTCGCCCTGACCCCATGTCCTCGGCTCAGGAACGTGGAACGGCACCACGAAGGTGGCGGTGAAGACGCTGAAGCCGGGCACCATGTCACCCGAAGCCTTCTTGGAGGAGGCTCAGATCATGAAGCGGCTGAGGCATGACAAGCTGGTGCAGCTCTACGCGGTGGTGTCGGAGGAGCCCATCTACATCGTCACCGAGTTCATGAGCCAGGGTGAGTGGGGGGCACTGCCTCGGGGATCCCCCCAGCTTTTCTTCCACCTGCAAGCCTCCCCCTGCCTGGGCACGGCCAGGTCTGGTCCCAGGGCTGGGGATGGCACCCATGGGTGGGCACGGTTGGCTCTCAGGGGTGTTGGACTGCCCTCAGTTCTGGAGTTCTCATCCTAGGAAGGACATGGAGCTGTTAGAGCAAGTCCAGAGGAGGCCACGGAGATGATCCAAGGGCTGGAGCACCTCCTGTATGAGGACAGGCTGAGAGAGTTGGGGTTGTTCAGCCTGGAGAAGAGAAGGCTCCAGGGAGACCTTAGAGCAGCTTCCAGTGCTAAAAGGGGCTCCAGGAAAGCTGGGGAGGGGCTTGTGAATGCAGGGGCAGGACAAGAAGGAAGGGTTTTCAGCTGAAGGAGGGGACATAGAGGTGAGATCTTAGTAAGAAATGTTCTCCTGTAAGCATGGGGAGGCCCAGGTTGCCCAGAGCAGTGGTGGCTGCCCCATCCCTGGAGGGGTTCAAGGCCAGGTTGTATGGGGCTTGGAGCCCCTGATCCAGTGGGAGGTGTCCCTGCCCATGGCAGGGGTGGAACTGGATGGGCTTTGAGCTTCCTTCCAACCCAACCCATTCCATGATTCTGTGATCCCCCTGCCCGCAGGCAGCCTGCTGGATTTCCTAAAGGACGGGGATGGCCGCTACCTGAAGCTACCCCAGCTGGTGGACATGGCTGCTCAGGTACTGGGGAGGCTGGCATGGGGTGAGGATGAGCCCCGGGGGTGAATCCAGAAGGTCCTCACTGCATCCTCCCACTCAGATCGCAGCGGGCATGGCTTACATCGAGCGGATGAACTACATCCACCGGGACCTCCGCGCCGCCAACATCCTGGTGGGAGACAACCTGGTGTGCAAGATCGCCGACTTCGGCCTCGCTCGCCTCATCGAGGATAACGAGTACACAGCGCGACAGGGTGAGACAACTGCCCTGTCCCCTCTGCATGGTGTCCCACCCTGGGCTGGAGCTGCTCACCCCCAGTGCTGGATGTCCTGAGTGATGGGTTCCACAGGGGATGGATAACCTGGGTGATGGAAATTGGTGTCACAGGAGATGGGTGTCCCAAGGGATGGATAACCTGGGTGATGGATACCTTGAATTATGGATACCCCAAGAGATGGATACCTTGGGTGATGGATACCTTGAGTTATGGATACCCCAAGGGATGGATACCTTGGGTGATGGATACCTTGAGTTATGGATACCCCAAGGGATGGATACCTAGGGTGATGGACACCTTGAACGATGGATGCCCATGATGATGGATGTCCCAGGGAATGGGTGTCCTGGGTGATGGACACCTCAAATGATGAGTACCCCAGGTGATGGGTACCATAGGGAATGGATAACCTGGGTGGTGGAAACCCTGGGCGATTGGTGTCCCAGGGGATGGGTGTCCCAAGGGATGGATACCTTGGGTGATGGATACCTTGAATGATGGATCCCAGGGTGACGGATGTCCCAGGGAATAGGTGTCCTGGGTGACAGACAAATCATGGACCTCAAATGATGGGTACCTCAGGTGATGGGTATCCTAGGGAATAGATACCCTGAGTGATGGGTGTCCCAGGTGATGGGTGTCCCAGGGAATGAGTATCCTGGGTGATGATGGTTACCCTAAGGGTTGGGTTCCCCAGGTGGTAAGTGATTCCCCAGGGAATGGGTGCCCGGGGTGATGGGTGCTCCAGATGATGGATACTCTAGGTGATGGGTGCCCCAGGTGCTGGGTTACCCCAGGAAATGGATACCCTGGGTGATGGATAACCCAGATGATGGATGCTCTGGGTGCTGGGTTCCCCAGGGGTGGGTGCAGCAGGATGCCTCAGCCAAGGCTCCCCCACCTCCCTCCCCTTGCAGGTGCCAAGTTCCCCATCAAGTGGACAGCCCCGGAGGCCGCGCTCTTTGGCAAGTTCACCATCAAGTCGGACGTCTGGTCTTTCGGCATCCTCCTGACGGAGCTGGTGACCAAAGGCCGCGTGCCCTACCCAGGTACAGAGCTGGGCTGGGACCAGGCAGGGCGTGCCTCGTGCCTCGGTTTCCCCATCAGAGAGATCAGCCCTAAGCTGAGCTCCCTATCCACATCACAGGGTGACGCTGCTGCATCCTCAGCAGTGCCTCAGTTTCCCCATCAGAAAGACCAGCCCTAAGCTGGCTCCCTATCTAACCCATAAGGCAATGCTGCTGCATCCTCAGCAGTGCCTCAGTTTCCCTATCAGTGAGACCAATCCTAAGCTGCTTCCCTATCTAAACCACAACGAAATGCCCCCGCATCCTTCAGCGTGCCTCAGTTTCCCCACCGTCTTGTCCCAGAGCGGTGCTAGTTGCTGATCAAGGGGTCCTCGTCCCACAGGGATGAACAACCGGGAGGTGCTGGAGCAGGTGGAGCGTGGCTACCGCATGCAGTGCCCGGGCAACTGCCCCCCATCCCTGCACGAGGTGATGGTGCAGTGCTGGAAGCGGGAACCCGAGGAGCGTCCGACCTTCGAGTACCTCCAGTCCTTCCTCGAGGACTATTTCACCGCCACCGAGCCCCAGTACCAGCCGGGGGACAACCAGTGACAGGGCGCTGGGACCCCCCAGCCGGGCTCTGGGGTGGCTTTTAGGGTAAATCTCCCTCTTTTTGCAGGGCGGTTCTTGCTCCCTTTGCCTGTGCATCCCCCCAAAACTCCTCTCAAGGGGTTTTGGGGCGCACCGGGAGCTTTGCACAAAGACTTGGAGAGGGGGTAAAGCTGCACCCCCCCATGCCAGCCCCCCTGGTCCCCTCTCTCGTTGCCTTCACACTCAGCTTTGAACCTGAGAAGTGCTTTGCCTGGGGGAGAGGAGGGTCTGTGCCCACCGTGCCCCCCCCCAGACACCCCTAACCCACAGCAGCAGAGGCTTTGGGGTGAAGCGGGGGGAGCTCCCCATGCCAACCTCCTCGCTTCCAGCTTGGCTCTGCACACCTGGAGGGGTTCCACCCCCCAAATCCTGGGGAAGGGCACCTGACCACCCCCCTCCGCCTTTATATTGTCTTTAATTTATAAGATATTATACCCCTCCCCCTACGGGATCCCTGTGTTTGGGGGTTCCCTCCCGCCCCCCCAAACTTTTTTCTCTTGCCAAATCCTCAAAGCCATAAACCTCCGCTTGCACTGGGGGGACAAAGGGTCCAGGTTTGGGGGGGCAACTCTGCCCTGAGAGCTATTTTCTGCTGTCCCCAAGTGGGATGGGAGGAGGATGCAGGATGGAGTCACCCCTGCTGCACTTGGGGGGGGGGGCAATCCCCTATAACAAGCCCTAACAAGGGGGCTGGAGGGGGCACAACGTGAATGGGCAAGGGGGGGATGATGCCACCCTGCCAGGTGCCCCCCCCGAGCACCCCTTTTTCTGGGGAGGGGGGTGTCTGTAGTCCCAGCCCTGCTCCCCATGGCCAAGAGGCCCCCCCAAAACCCATGGGGCAGGGCTGTGGGTGGGCAGTGCCCTCCTAGGGGTGGGGGCGGTGAAGGAAAGGAAGGGGTTTGTTGTTTATTTTTTTTAAATCCAGTCTGTAAATAGAGAGAAATAAAACAACCTTTCTAGCAAGTGGGGAGCCTGGGTCCTTCCACCCCCTTCTTTGTGGAGAGGGGTCAGTGTCATGCAGTGTGGGGGGGTGGGAGCTTGGGGGGCAAGAGCTGGGAGACAGCCCTGGCTTGCAAGGTTTTGAGTGAGGGCACCAATCCCCAGTCTAGGGGGGGGCTCTCAGGGTGAGCTGAACCAGGATTGAGGATCATATCCTCATCCCCATCAGAAATGTACCCAGGGCTGGGTACCTCGAGAAAAAGCCCCTGCTCCTTCCCCCCCCAAAAAGCATTTGGGGTGCAGCACCAGCTGCCCTTGCAAATCAAACCCTGGGAAAAGGGGGCTGGGAAGCATTTGGGTTTGCAAAGCTGCACACCCCCCCCGGGTGACCCCGCAGCCCCCCCTGCACCCCACATCCTCGCAGTGGGAACCATCCCCTCCTGACAGCTCCAGGCATGTGTTAATGAAGCAACAGTCTGGGTTTAATTAGCAAGGAGAGGGGGTGGGGTGGTGTCCCTGGGCAGTGTCTGGCTGGGGGGATCTGCTTGGGGAGGGGGTGGGGGGGTCCTGTGCTTGCAGGCTGGGGAGGAAGGGGTTAATTTTCCTCGCAGCTTGGCCTCCCCAGCAGGGCCCAGCTGTGGCCGGTTAATGAATTCCCCAGCACTGGTGGGAAGGGGGGGGTGGGAATTGGCCCCAGCCCCATCCTTGAGGGGTAGGGGGATCAGCCTGGAGTGGGAAGCCCTGGGTAGGTGGGGAGGGGAGTGGAGCACCGGGCTGGGGGGCTTGGGGACATGTTGGGGGGGGATTGAGGATGTGCCACCACCCTTGGACACCTCCCTGGCCTCTGCTTCACCCCCAGTTTCTGCAGGGGCTGCAAATTCCCCAGGCTTGGCTGGGCTCAGGGGGGCAAGGCTGGGTGCAAGGGAGCAGGACTGGGCACAGTAGCGCAAGACTGGGTGCAGGCATCCCTCTTTCCCCATCCCAGGGGCAAAATCCCTGCGGGAATGACCAGGCCCCCGGCCAGGCTTGGCTGGGCAGCGTGGCGCGATGCCCAGTGCCACGGAGGGGGCCAGACGAGGCGAGCAGATTGCGTGGCACCGCCAGCCGAAGTGAGGAGGCGGTTGGCACCGACTCGTAGCAGGGAGAGCAGCCCCTCTCCCCATGGCACATTGCAGCCACCAGCTCCAGCCACCCCACCAGCAGTGCTGGGGTGCAGAGCTCAACCACCCCCTTCTTTCCCAAGTGACAGGGGGCAGGACGAGAGGGAATGGCCTCAAGCTCCACCAGGGGAGGTTTAGGCTGGACATTAGGAAAAAATATTTCACGGAAAGGGTCATTGGGCACTGGCAGAGGCTGCCCAGGGAGGGGGTTGAGTCCCCTTCCCTGGAGGGGTTTAAGGGACGGGTGGACGAGGTGCTGAGGGACATGGGTTAGTGATTGATGGGAATGGTTGGACTCGATGATCTGATGGGTCTTTTCCAACCTGATGGTTCTATGATTCTTGGGATGCCTGCTCTGTCCCCCACCTCACATCACTCCCGTGCTCAGCGTGCACACGTGTGTTCAGTGCACACGTATCCACGTGCATGCACGCTGCCTGTCCTGGATGTGCACACACGTGTGTTTGGTGCAGCCCTGCCTGCAGCTCCGTGCACGCGTGTGCACACTCATGCAACCCCAAATATTCAGCTTACCCAGGCTCTGACACTCACCCAGCACCCCAAACCCATGTTCCCTCTGTGCGAGGGGTACGCACATCACCTGTGCAATGTGTCCCTTGTCCCCAAAGCCATGGGGACACGTGTGCCATCCCTCTCCAGCCCCAAGAAGTGCACAGAGCCCTCCAGCCAGGGGGACCAGTTCAAGCCTCCGTCTCTGAGCTGGGCACGGCATTTCTGGTTGAAACAAAGCAGGTTTGGGGCCCCCCAAGCCCTCTGTGCACCCCTGGCACCAGCGCTGGGCAGCCTCCATCCTCAGACCTGGTAATTAAAACCTCCCATGTAATTGGAAGTGGAGGTTTCTCAAAGCGGGGCTGGCATGCGGGGGCCATGGGGACCCCAACCCCACACGATGCCAGCTCAGAGAGGAGGTGGATGCAGCTGCACAGCCGTGTTGGGCACCTGTGGAGAGGAGAGGGTTGGAAAGCAGAGGTGGGTGGGAGGAAGGCTCAGCATCACCTTCACAGGCAGCCCTGCCACCCAGGGAGCAATGGACTGATGGACACCAACGGACAAACCCCAGGCCCTGACTCCATCCCTGTTCCTGCCTGCCTGGGGCATTCAGAGGGGCTGATCCTGCTCGCTGCTGTCCCGGTGTAACCTCAGTGGGATCAGATGGGCTGATCCTACCACGCTGTGCCTGCCCGGTGAGGTTACACCAGGACAGCAGCGAGCAGGATCAGCCCCTCGCTCTGCCACGCTGCCAACGTGGCAATTCCCTCCAGTGCAAAATTCACTTAAAAAGGAATAAAAATGCAAAGCGGGGGCCTGGCTCCACGCTGCCACCCTCCTAATGCTCTGCTTTTGCCTCCCCACAGCCTGGGCTAGATCCTGATGGGTGGCAATGCCACCCCTCGTGTCCCCAGCCAAGGACCCCCCCATCCCCATCAGTGCTGGTGGGTGCTCCCCACTCCCTCCAGCGCCAAATGAGAGCAGTTGTGCTGGTCCTGCTGTGCCCTGGGGACCCACATGGATTTCACCACCTGCTTTTAAATGCGGTTATGATGCAGCAACCATGGACTTGTCACCATGGTCTGTTCCCACTTTTCCCCTTCACTGTCATGAGTTGTGGAGAGGAGGGAGCTGGGCTCTTCTCCCAAGTGACAGGGGACAGGACGAGAGGGAATGGCCTCAAGCTCCACCAGGGGAGGCTCAGGCTGGACATCAGGAAAAAATATTTCATGGAAAGGGTCCTCGGGCAGTGGCAGAGGCTGCCCAGGGAGGGGGTTGAGTCCCCTTCCCTGGAGGGGTTTAAGGGACGGGTGGACAAGGCGCTGAGGGACATGGGTTAGTGATTGATGGGAATGGTTGGACTCGATGGTCCGGTGGGTCCTTTCCAACCTGGTTATTCTATGATTCTACGAGTGTGGCTCAAGATTAGTGAAGTGGTGGAGTCTCCTTCCTTGGAGGGGTTGAAAAACCATGCAGATATGACTCTTTGGGACATGATTTAGCAGGCGCAGTGGGGTTGGGCTGACGGTTGGACTGGTTGAGCTTAGAGGTCTTCTCCAACCTTAATGATTCCATGATTCTATGACATCCGTGAATGGGCTGAAGGGAGTGATCTCAATCCTGGTCTTCTATCCTTCCTCCCTCCCCCCACCCCCAGCTGTCCTGATGCAGGGTCAAAGGGGTTAAAGGGTTTCACCCTGGGGTGACCGCAGGAGGGGACATTGATTTTATGTTAATGCTGGGCTGCATCGACCAGGGATGGAGGGAAACAGCTGAGGTGGAGCAGGGCCACTCGCCTTCTCCCAGGGCCACCAGAGCCCCTGAGGTGCCACCAGCCTCGAGCAGGTCCAGCTTGGGGTGCCACCTTGGGGTTCCACCAGCCAGGAGCAACGGGGACATGGGGAAAGAGTCTTGGAGCGCCTAGAGGAGCTGCAGGGCTTGTTTCTCTGCAGAGGAACACGGAGGGGAACACGGTTGTGAGGGCTGGGTGGGGGCGCAAAGCTCAGCATCCACATCAGGGGGCTCTGAGCTGGCTGAGGGGTCCCTGCAGCATCGCAGGCAGCGCTGCAGAGCTGTGCCCTGGCTGCAGCAGCACCCAGAGAGGAGGCAGAAGCAGCTCAGCACCCCTGCTTGCAGCCAAGGGCTGAATCCAGCGCGGGGGCTGCGGAATCAGGAGCTTTCAGTGCTCCCCAAGCCCCCTCATCCCCATCATCCTCAGTTTTCCCGCAGTCCCGCTCCGGCTGGCTGCTCTGCGCGCCCTGTGCCAGCCTCAGCGTGGCAAAAGCTTGCGAGCAGGGGGCTCTGGAGCCAGCGATGCCCACCCGGTGCCAAGCCCGCAGCGGGCGCAGGTGTGAGGCCACTGCAGATGGGCGGTGAAGCGGAGCCTGGCGCAAGGGAGCCGTGGCACTGCCACCCTTCCCAGGGTGGGTCCCCTCTCCTGGAGCTGCTGCAGGGGAGCCGTGTCTCCCTCATGGCCGAGAAGGAGCCGTCCCCACCCAAAACGGTCCTAGGGAGAGGGTCTGTCCCAGTGCCCTTCAACACAAGCTCCCCAGCGACGGGCAGAGCCTGCAGAGCTCCTGGGTCACGGATCAGAGCCACGTCCCCGTGGCGACGATGGCCAGACAACAGTGGAAAGCAGCCAAAAATGTGGTTTTAGGCTTGACCAGGCTTGGGAATGCCGGCCCAGACCTGCAAGGACTGTGCCCCATGGGGGAAACTGAGTCACAAAGGGACTTTTCTACAGCTCAGTGCCAGGCGTTGGGAGGGGACACTTTTTTTTTTTTTTTTTTCCATGAAAAAACAGCACCTAAGGTTTGGGAAGAGCAGTGCACCGGCCACAGCAGCAACCAGGAGCAGTGGGATGGAGGTTTCTCGGGTGAAGCAGGGTGCAGGGATGGTCAGGCACACATGGATGAGGAGGAGGCACAGCGGGAGCCTTATCCTGACCAGGGCACGGAGCTTTTCAGGGCTGCTCATAATGGTTTCACTGGGGAGAAATCCAGGATGGTTTTGCTGCTGCTCCGAGGCAGCCCTGGGCTGGAATTCAGGGTTGGCTGGGGCTCTTCTGCTGCAGTTACATTTATCGAGGTAAAATCTGGCTGGACCAAACCCTCCACGAATGCCAGAAGGGCAGGAACCCCCCAACCCCAATCGGGGTCCCTGGACCGCGCTCTCCACAAAGGCAGCTCCTGCATCCCGGCGATGCATCCCATGCCTTTCGCTGCCCCCTTGCTCCCCTGTGCCCGCACACCCCAACTCTCCCCCTGCTGCACCCCGCTGCCTCCAGACCCCCTTTTTCCCACCCTGAGGAGCTGGTGGCTTTCGGGGAGCTGCCTGCCACCCCCCCCCAAACCGAGCCGAGCTCTAGGGGGACAAACCCCATCGTGTCACCCACTGGACTCATCCTGGGTGATGGGAGCGGGGCTTTTCCCTCCCCCTCTGGGTTTGGGGAGGGGGGACAGCATCCCACAGGGTGTCCCCAGGCTGGGAGCCGAGGACGGCGGTGGCCCCGGCTCGGAAAAGCAGCCGCTAGATGGTAGCGTTAGTCCACGCCAACGCTGCTGACACAGCACTTGGCTGCCAGAGGGGACAGGGTGACCCGGGTGGCCCTGGGGACCCGCCTGCACTACCCCTTTTCCTGGTAAAAATACAAGAAATGCCGGTGGGGCTGAGCCCCCGCCGAGTTGTGACATGAGTGGCGTGGGCTCAGCTCCTCCCCGATGTCCCCTGGCACGACCGGGAGCCACCAGCGCCCACCAACCCCTCTCTGAGCTGGGGGTGAGGAGGTGACCCCATTCCCAAACCCGTCACCACCCATCACCCCAGCTCTCCCCAAGCCCCACCAAGCTGGGGACAACCGCGGGGCTTGATGGGGACAAACCCGACTTGATGGGGAAAAATCCAACTTGAAAGGGACAAACCCGACTTGATGGGGACAAACCCAGGCCTGGGGACAAGCGGGGTGCCCCACAAAGCCCCCAGCTCAGCGTGAGGGTGCTGAGAACCCCTGGGAGCCTGGCAGAACCAGAGGGGGGGTGCCCCCCAGCAGGGACCCCTCTGCCAAGCGCTTCGCTTTGCTCCTCATCCTCGCTCCTGGCGCTGCCGAGGGCTCCGTGCCAGACTGATATATATATTTTATGATAACTATAGAGATGCACTTCAATCCTGACAAAGGACTTTGACAGTTTTAAGCATCCCTTTGATTAATACATGACCTTTTAATGCTTTGGATTAAATTAATAAATCTTTTACATTCTAACCCATTCTGCTTGCGACGTAATGTTTTTCGCACGACCTCTTTCTCTCCCTGCCCGACCCGTCCCTCTGTCCCACTCCCCGGGTGCAAACACAGGGACAGCAGCACACAGGCTTGCAATATTCATAGGGCACAAAGCCCTGCAAGGCGAGAAGGGAGGGATCCTCCTCGGTTGTTTTTTTTTTTTTTTGAAGCGTCCCTAAAAATAGCAAGAAAAAAATTTCAAAGCTGACATTCAGGGCGAGGGGACGAGGAAGCCTGCAAAGTTGCTCACTCAGCCACCAGCAATTGCAGCGATCCTGTCTGCGTGTGCAGATTCCTCTGCTGACCGGGCTGGAGCCGAGGCCTCCTCGCTGCTCTGCTTCCAAGAGCGATGCAAACCGCTCCCCATCCTCCTCTGGGATGTGCAGAGCGCCAGCTGGTCCCTGCTCCATCCGTGCGGATCCCACTGGGGTGCACGGAGCACTTGGACGGAGCTGCCACCTTTCTGGGTGCAACAGAATCAAAGAATCTTGGAATGGTTTGGGTTGGAAGGGACCTCAAAGTTCATTCATTCCACCCCCTGCCATGGGCAGGGACAACTCCCACTGGATCAGGGGCTCCAAGCCCCATCCAACCTGGCCTTGAACCCCTCCAGGGATGGAGCAGCCACCACTGCTGTGGGCAACCTGGGCCAGGGCCTCCCCAACCCTCATTGTGAAGAATTTCCTATTAATGTCTAATCTAAATCTTCCCTCTTTCAATTTAAAACCATTCCCCCTTGTCCTATCCCTGACCCAAAGCCCTTTCCCAGCTTTCCTGGAGCCCCTCTCAGCACTGGAAGCTGCTCTAAGGTCTCCCTGGAGCCTTTTCTTCTCCAGGCTGACCAACCCCAACTCTCCCAGCCTGTCCTCGTAGCAGAGATGCTCCAGGTGCCATAGGTCCCTGCTGGAAGACAATTCCCAGTTCATCCCAGTCTGGGGGCGAAGCTGGGATGCCGAGGGCTTCTCCTGAGCTCAGATTCTCTCCCGGCTGCCTGTTGATCCCTAAACCCACCTCGAACCTCAACCTACCCCACACAGGTGAGGCGAGGGGCAGGTGCAAACCCAGGTGCTTCGTCTCTCCCTCTTCTTTCATCGATGACTCAGGTGTTATTAGTCGCCAAGCAATATTCCCAATTCCCTGGGGTTAACCCTTCACGCGTCACTCACAAAAACACAGTGTCACAACAAACATCACCGGTATTATCTGCTTTAATTGTATTGTAGCTACTCAGCTCTGGGAATGTTAACATCGGTGGAAAATTAGGAGGGGGCTGGATGGAGCCGCGGGAAGGGAGGTCACGGGGCACTCAGGGAGCTGTGTCACTGCTCCCCCAAGGGACCTCGATCCCCCCGTGCCCTGGGACGCAGCCGAGAGGTGCCGTATCCCAAAAAAAAAGTGGAGGAGCAGCATGTTACCAACCAGCAGGGAAGTTCCCAGGCTGCAGCCACATCTTTTGCTTTAAAAAAACCACCCACATCAATTAAAAAAAAAAAAATAAGGGAGAGGGGGGCGGCTTCGCAGGGGCGCTACGATGGAGAGGGTGCTGGGTGAGGGGCTCCACTTCGAATTAAGGTGGAGGGGGATGCAGGGGGTGCGTGTGTCTTTTTTTTTTCCCCTAAAAACCGGAATCTTTAGGGGAAAAGAGGGGGGTGCGCAGTGCGGGTGCAACCCGGGAGAGGGCAGCAATGCCTTGCGCATCCTATTGGGACCCCGGGGGGGCATCCCGGGGGGGGGCATCCCTCCCTGCATCCCTCCCCCGGGATGCCCCCATCTCATTTTTTTCCTTGCTTAAGTGCGCTTAAGGTTTAAGGCTTGAGCGCATCGCAGGGGAGAGAAAGAGGCGGAGGTGCCGGCGGAGCTGGAGAGGGGAGGTAGGAAAAGGAAAAGGAAGGAATAAAAATAAAAAAAAAAAAAAAAGGGGCGGGGGGGGGTGTTGGGGGGTGGAAAAGGAAGGACTACAAGGCCCGGCATGCCCCATCTCCCCGGGGTGCCGGATGCTGCCCGTGACAGCGCGGAGAGAGGAGCGGAGCCGCGGTCCCCGGAGCGCACGGGAGAGAAGGGGCAGGGCGCGCCTCGCCGCCGGCTCCCCCCTCTTTTCTTTTTTTTAAATTTTTTATTTTTTTTTTATTTTTTTATTTTTTTTTTTTCCTCCCAGCCCCCACAAAGCCGGGAGCGGCAGAAGGCAAGAGGAGGAGGAGGAGGAGGAGGTGGAGAGGGAGGAGGAGGAGGAGGAGGAAGGGGGGAGGCAGCAGCAAGCCAGGGCTCTGCTGCGCTGTGTCTTTTCTTTGCTTTCCGCAGGCGGCGAGCGGCGGAGGCGCAGAGGGGAGGTCGGTTCCCCCTCCGCCTCCCGCTCCGCTGCCTTTTGTGTGTGTGTGTGAGAGGCGAAGGGGGGGGGGGAGAGGAAAAAAAAAATTAAGCTGAGAGAGAGAGAGAGAGAAGGAAAAAAAAAATTTAAAATAGAGGGGTGGAGGGGGAGGTGGAGGGAGGGAAACGGCGAGGAAAGAGCAGGCGAAGGGACGGAGGAGGGGGTGGGTTGGCAAGGAGAGGAGTTGCCTGGGGAGAATGTGAGCAAGGAGGCGCTGGAAATGCTCTCGTTGAAGGTGGCGAGCGGTGCCGAGGGCTCCGGGACCCCCGCGGCCGGGCAGGAGGCAGCCCGGGCGGGCTCCGAGGGGCTGGCAGCGCAGCAGCCGGCGGGTGAGTATCCTCGGGGGGCCCCCCCGGGGCTTTGTGTGGGGCTGGGGAGGGGGTGGGACCCCCCCCCCACCTCGGGGCAGGGCGGGGGGGGGGGGGGGTGGGAAGGAGGCGGGGGGTGAAAGTGTGTGTGTGTGTCCCCCCCCCCGCCCTGCGCCGTCCCCTTTGCTGAAGTTGCGCGAGTTGGTGCCAAATTGCTGGAGTTTTAATGGCACTTGGGGGTTGGAGAAGGAAAAGGGGGGGGGGGGCGGTGGCGAGGCGACCCCCCCAGCTAGGGGAAGGCGGCGAGCTCCGCGAGTTCAGCCGCCTCCCCCTGCACGGCCCCTATATGCCCCCCCTTAATGTTTTGTGGGTGTCCCCCCCCCTCTTCTCTCCAACCCCCCGGGGTGTGAGTGCTGAGTGACAGCTGTCAGAGCCGGCTCTCTCCACTAGAAGGCACAACGTTGTCAACAACCTTTGGGGGTTGCTGGGCTTCCCAGGGAGACTTGGGGACCCCCCCGTGGGGCAGAGCATCCTACCCCCTTTCCCTGGCAGCCAAGCTCCGGGGAGCAGCGGGCGACCCCGGGGTGAGCGGAGAGGTGGGGGGGGGGGATTTGAGGGGTGCAGGGGCTTCGCCCCAGCCCCGCTGGCAAAGTTGCGTGGTCTGCGACGCGGGGCTCGGCGAGCGGTTGTTGCTTTGGTGCCTGTCATCCCCCCCCCACACCCCCCTCTGATTTGTTTTTATCGATCAGCTGATTTAAATCCACCCCCACCCCTCTACCTCCCCCCCCCCTCCCCACCTCGGTGTGTGTGCGGCGATGGGGACCACGGGGAAGCGGTGGCTTTGGTGGCATCGCGTTCGTGCTGGACCCTCTGCCCACGCTGGAGACGCGTTCGGTGTCCCCAGGGCTGGGGACACCTGGGTCCCCCCTTGTTTCCATGCTGGGGGGACACATAGCCCTGACTGCAACCAGGTGGCCTCATGCATCCGACCCCTTGGCCCGTGGCTACCAGGGCGGCCAGCGAAAGCCACAGGCTGAGCTCATTGTGTGCCGCTGCCATGAGCCCTGGGCGCGCGGTGGAGTCACTCCAGATTTATCCTGGCGTGACAGAGAGCAGAAGCGAACCCAACCCCCCCGGGGGCGACGGGCACGGATCCTGCCCGCTCGCTTCCCACCCGGGCACCGCCAAGCGTTGGGGGCGCGTGGTCCGAATCGGGGGGCCCTCCCCGCCAAAGCCTCCCCGCTTTCCTTTCCCTCGCCCCGCCACCCCCCCAGGTGTCCCCTTACACTGGCTTCTCCTGCTGGGCTGAGGAATTTGCAGGGGAGGGTGGTGGTGGTGGTGGTGGGGAAGGGGGGGGAAGAGGAGGGCGGGATGGGGGGGCTGGAGAAGGGATGGCGTGGCGCCAAATTCCGCTCTGCCATGTCTCTCTGTAACCTGAATAGGCCAACTCCATCCCCGGTGCGAGTCCCCCGGGGGCTCCGCCGCGCTCGGATGCAGTCAGGCAGGGAGGTGGCTTTGCCAACCTTCAACCCCCCCGTCTTCCACTTCTTTACACCCCCCCACCCCGTGAACCACCATCCCATTCCCGGACGCCGGCCGCGGCCACCGCGCACCCGTCGGAGCCACCGCGTGCCACCGCGTGCCCGCTGGGATCCCCGGGAGGTGGAGACCCAGGGGGGTTTTGGCAACGGGGAGAGGCAAGAGGGTTGGCACCGCGGCGAGGGGACGGGGTAGCCAAGGACACCCGGCCGAGGAGAAGCGATGGAAGCCCGTGGAAGGTTACGGGGAGCCTGCGGGGGCCAACGCTGCCCTGGCCTCCTTAGAGGAGGCAGCAGAGACCCGGGGCAGGCTATTTCTGCTGAGATCCCGAGGAAAGCTCTGGGAGAATTGTGGGCTTCTATAAATAGTGTGTGTCAGCCGAGTGGAAACAGGGCCTTGAAACGCTCCTGCTATTCTCCCGAGTGCTTGGAACCAGCTCTTGGTAAACAGGGCAGCGGTGGGGAGGGCTGTTTCCTTCTTCCGGGCTCAGTAACGGGGAGCGTGGCGAAGGGACGAGGGGAGGATTTTGGCTTGGCCATAGGGTAGGGTTCCCCCCCGTCGGGGCTGGCCAGCTGGACGCTGGGCTGTGGCTTGGGCTGCCCGGATGCGGGATGTAACCCCGGAATGCGTCGCAGATGTGCGCCGTCCCCTCGCCGGCCTCGCCACCCGCCGAACTTCGGGGCTGGGATGTGCCGAGAGGTCTCCTCGGGGAGCTGGTGATGCACGGTTCTTGGGGTGCCAAGGCTCGGCTGGGTGGGAGATGCTAGCCAGACCCCCCCGCCTCTCACCAGCGTCGGGGTCCGCAGGGTCGCGATCGGGTTCCCTACTCCCCGCTGTGTGTCCGTCTGTCTATCCAGGCTGGAGTTTTGCCTGCTCTGCCGCGAGGCCACACACCGAGCGGTACCTGCGTGGGCTGGAGGGCAGGTATTTGGTCCCGTGGGATCTTCTCCAAGCACGCTTGGACCCCAGGGCGCTGGGGACCCCCTCTCTCCGGTGGCTTTGCATGCAGAGAGGACGCGGTGATGTGCGCCCAGGGTGTTTGCTTGGCTCCGGGGTGCATCCCGCTGCTCCCACCGCCGCGGGGGAGCTTTTTGGCTTTGCGTGAGGACCTGGCATCACGCGAAGCATCGCCTCCCCTTGCGCCCGCGCCCCGATATTCCCCCCGTGCTGCAAACCGTGGCTGCAAACCTGCGTTATTGTCATTTCCCTTCAAAATAACACCTGGGGGAAGCACCCAGGGTGCCACTAAGGTGCCCATTGTGAGTTTTTAAGGCGATGCACGGCGGGCTGCACACTGAGAGGCACTCGGTGCGCTTGTGGGGGGATTTTCTGTTGCAAAGTGAAGCAACCAGCAGCTCCCCAGGAGCTGGGGAGCTCGCCCTGGCCCCGTGGGCTGGCTGACCCGGTGCTTGATGCCGGCGCAGCGGTGTGTGGGTGGGAAGGGGCGAGCGCCAGTCCATTTTTTTTTTTTTCCCCTCTCCATCTTTTTTTTTTTTTTTCCCTTTCTTGCCTTTTTTTTTTTTTCTTTTTCTTCTTTTTTTTTTTTTTTCCCTCCCTCTCTGTGGGTTGAGCGTTGGGGCGACAGACAGGGAAAGTCTGAGCAATGGTCTCCGCGCTGGTGCTGTCTTCAATCACCGCGTCCCAGAATCCCTCGCTCTGGGCCTTCTAGGCACAAGGGCTTACAGCGAAAATCGGCAGCTGCAGCTGCGAGTGAAAGCACAAGAGCCCGGCTGGGTCTTTGGCATCGGCAGGAGAGCAAAAAAGCTGGGGGAGGCGAGGAGAGAAGGGAGGGAGCGAGGAGAGAAATGTGCCCTGTGGTTTTTTTCCAGCCTTGCCACCGAGGGTTGTGTTTCAGAGCATCGGTTCCCGGGCGCGCGAAGAGGCGGGAGAGGGGGGGTGCGGAGCGATGCCTCCGGGGAGCTCATTAAAATCTGTCGGCTCCCCCTTTTTTTTTTTTATTTTTTATTTTTTTTTGCCGGCCGAGAGAGGCTGGATACGGAGGGAGGGACGTGCTGGGAAGGAACATGCCTGCAGAGCGGCTGCCCGGTGGGGACAGTTGCTGGCCCAGGCAGGAACGCTGCCCCGGGGGCTCACCTGTCGGAGCACGTAGGATGCCTGCGTGCCAGCGGGGCCGGGACAAGGGCGTCACGCGCCGCCACGCCGGGGTCCCCCTTAGCGGGAGGGCGAAGCCCCTTGTGGGGACGCCAGGCTGGGCTGGGAGGCGCGCTGAGCCGCCTCGGTGCAGGGGGGAGTGCACGGTGAGAGGGGTCTGGGGGTGCTCGGATAGGGGGTAGGGGGTCAGCGGGGCGTGAGGAGGCTGGAGGAGCGGGGTAGCGTCATGTTGCACGGTTTGGTGAGCGGCGACGGAGCCAAGGGGTGAAGGTGGGTCCGGGTGGGTGCTGGCAGGGAACGTGCCACCGTGGCAAAGCTGCCTCCTTCGCCTTGTTGGGGAAGGGGACGGGGACGGAAAGCAGCGGGGACCCCCCCTTTCTGTGCCGAAGGCCACCCCGCGCAGGCGTGAAGGCGGCGAGCGTGGCTGCAGCCTGGCCTGGCGCGAGATGCGGGGAGACGAGGGAGCGTCGAAATGTGGTATTGATCCTCTCGGAGGGAGAGCGAAGCAGTTCTGGCATCCGCCTGCTCCAACCTCTGCCCTTCCCGCCGCTAAACGAGCTCCAGGCGGAGGGAGCAGAATCCCATTCCATCCCATCCCATCGCCGCCGCCACCACCCCCGGGGCCCCGAGCCCCGCGCACGCTCTTCGCCTCCTGCTGACTTCAGCGCATCGGCTTGGGCTCGGCGCCTGTACATTCCTCGCAAAACCTGGGCCTAAAATATCTGGAGGAGGACGGAGCGCCTTGGGCGAGGGAGATGAGCTCTTCAGCTGCAGGAAAGAGGGAGGCTGCAGAGCCCCAGGCAACGGGGCCACCCTGGCTCCCCACCGGCCTCCCCGGGGAATATGCCGGGAATAAATCTCGCTCGATGAACTCGAAGGCTTGGCTTGGGATGGACGCGTCCAAGGAGAAGCTGGAGGGGAGCGTGGAAGCATGCGTGGCCGGACGAGCGGCGATGGGAGAGGGGCGGCGTGGGGTGGAGGGTGGCAGTGAGCAGGGTGGCGTGGAGCAAGGTTGCATGGAGCAAAGTGGCACAGGAGCGAGGGAGCAGCGGAGTGAGGTGATGGGGTGACAGGATGGCACGGGGAGCAGGGTGAGGTGGATGAAGGCATCAGGGAGCAGGATAGCATGGAACAAAGTGTTATGGGGACCAGGTTGACAGTGGCATGGAGCAAGGTGGCAGAGGAGCGAGGTGATGGGGTGACAGGATGGCATGGGGAGCAGGGTGATGTGGATGAGGGTGGCAGAGGAGCAGGGAGCAGGATGACACGGGGACCAGGATGGCATGGAGCAAAGTGTTTTGGGGACCAGGGTGACAGTGGGTTGGAGCAAGGTGATGTGGAGCAAGGTGGCATGGAGCAAGGTGGCAGAGGAGCGAGGTCATGGGGTGACGTGGATGAAGGTGGCAGAGGAGCGGGGAGCAGGATGGCACGAGGAGCAGGATGGCATGGAACAAAGTGTTTTGGGGACCAGGGTGACAGTAGGTTGGAGCAAGGTGGCATGGAGCAAGGTGGCAGAGGAGTGAGGTGATGGGGTGGCACGATGGCATGGGGAGCTGGGTGACGTGGATGAAGGGGAGGAGGGAACAGGATGGCATGGAACAAAGTGTTATGGGGACCAGGGTGACAGTGGGTTGGAGCGAGGTGGCAGGGAGTAGGATGGCATCGAGCACGGTGGCGTGGAGAGCAGGGTGGCAGGGAGCAAGCTGGGGCTCGGTGGCTGAGGAGGGACAATAAATGCTGAGAGGGAGGTGCTAGGCGGGAGCTGTGTGAGAACCAGTTTGCGAGGTCCAGATTGGCAGCAGATCCTGAACCAGGAGGAGCTGAGCATCCATACGGCCCCTGCCGAGATCAGACGAGACGACAGCGACTCGGTTTGGGGGAAGAAATTGGAGGCGGGGGAAGCTTTTTTGCTGAAATGAAATTTGAACCCCAAAGTGGGAGGGAAGTGGAGGTGGGGGGCACGGCTCTCTCCACATGGTTATTACTGCTGTTTTCCACCCAGCTGAAAGGAGAATGTAGCTTAATATGGACCCGCGGGGAGGAGAAGCGATCGGGAACGGGGATTTGTCAGGAGGGAGCTGGGAAACAGCGAGAGAGACCTAGAGGTGAGAGTGACCAGTGCTTTGCCCAGGGAGGTGTTTGCAGCCTGGCAGGAGAGGACAGAGCTGGGTTGGAACAAGGCGCTATTGTTCTTGGCGAGCGGGGGGCCAGCCCGCAGCCCCCCCAGACCCGCAGAGCTGGCAGAGCCGCCGCGGATGTGGGGAAGGTTTTTTTTTTGGGACTGTTTTTTTTTCTTTATTTTTTTCTCCCGGTGGATTGCTGGCTTGGGGATTGGGAAGAGCTGCCGGTGTTGGGGTGCACCAAAGGGACCGGCCGAAACGCTGCGGGAGGCGAAGGGGACCTGGGGCTGGATGGGGTTGGGGGAGGACAGGGAGTAGGATGAGCCAGGGGAGTTTTGGATCAGCAGTAGGCAGGGGGTGGTGGATTTGGGGCTCAGCAGCCAAGGGACGGTGTGGGGATGGGGTTGTGTGAGCGGCGATGGGGTAAAGCCCGGTGTCCCTCGGCTGGCAGGCACGGCGACGGCTCCTTGACGCGTGTGTGGGGCTGGGGAGGGCAAACTGGAGGAGCTTCTCCTGTTTCTGGCCTGGGGATTCGTAGTCCGGGTCCTGCTGCGATCCCTTCTTAGCTGTTGGCGTCTCCCTGGTAGCCCCCAGGTCGTTGCCACCATCCCGTGTCCTTCGCCCTGGCGCCGTTGGCATCTCACTTTCTGCCCCCGGCACGGAGGCGTTGGGGAGAGCAGCCGCCTCGTCCCGCTGCTGGCATCAGCCACAGCGTTGCCGCAGCCGCCGCTTGTCCCCCAGGCCACGCCGGTGCTCAGGGACACCCTAGGGTGCTGGAGAGCGGTGGGAGCGCAGGGAACTGGCGAGGTGCATGAGGGACGGAGGAGGAGGAGGAAGAGGAGAAGGGAGAGATGTGCAGCCCCGTGGGGTGTTGAGTCTGTGGCTGGTGGAGGGATGATGAGGTAGAGCCTTTGCAGTGCTCAAGGGGATGCTGAGCTTCTCCCAGCCCTCCCTGAGCTCCCTGGGCTGTGACTGGCACCAGCCTTGCCCCCCTGCCCCCAGCCCAGCTGGAAAAGAGAGACCCCCCCCACCCCCGCTCCCCAGTGCAGCCCTGGCAGTTGTTCCCCATCCCCCCCCACCTAGTTCCCACCTCTCTGATGCTTCAAACGCAGGGATGCCCTGAAGGCAGCAGAAGCACCTTAGCAAGTGCACACTAAATATTTGAACACGCATGGGTGGCTTTGGCTTCGCTGCTGCTCTCGCCCTTCCCCAGCCCCGTCCTTGGTGTCTGGAGCCCCCAAATCCAGTGGGTACCCACAGGGGCTTCTCCTCTCCTCCGCCACGGGGGTGGTAATTTTGTCTTGGCAGCCTTTTCTCAGAAGGATTTGCTCCGCTCCAACCCAGCCAGCATCACCGTGCCACCCTGGGGGGGTGTGTGTGTGTGTGTCATCCTGTGTGTGTTGTGTGTGTCCCCCCCCCGCAGCCCACCCGCTGCCAGCCCCGAGCACACGTGGTGGGACCAGAGCATCTGCGCGATGCCCGCCTCCCCATCCTTCATCCCTGCAGCCTCCTCTTCCTCCCACCAGCCTTGACACCCTTGCAGCCGGGCCAGGCGCCCGGTGGGGCGGGGGGAGCAGCGTTCCCCTCCCCTCCCCAGCATTCCTCGGGAGTGAAACACAAGAGCTGGCAGGGCACTCCTGCTTTCTCTGGCCTCCGCTCCTCCAGTGCCGGAACAAAGCCCTCCTGCCTCTCCCGGGAACCCAGGGTTTGAAACAGGAGAGGCGGCTGGTGCTGCGTGGCAAGGCCAAGTGTCCTCCTCCAGCTCCTTTTTGGGTTTCTAGGGTGGGTAGGGGGCACGGTGACACCCTGCGGTCCCCGCCAGGAGCAGCTCCAGCTGGGACCTCATCCAGAGCTGCCCCTTGTGGGGACCGTGCCCACCCCATGGCATCATCGCCAGCGTGGGAGATGCTGGAGGGCTGGACACCGACCCTTGGCTGGGCTTTGCTTCCCCGCCGTCTCGCTGCCATCACATTGCTATGGAAACTGAGCCCTGGAGAGGACCCGTTCAACCCCTAGTTTGGCCCCAGTTGGAGTACGATCCATCTGTGGCCATCCAGGTCGGTGTATCCCAACCGGCTTCACCCTTTCGTCTTGGGATGCTGCATCCCAGAGGGAGGTTGCGCTCCGGCCGCCTTCCCAAAGTCCGACACCCCCCTAACCCTGCAGAACAAAGCCCCCCCCCCCCACCTCTTTTCCCCGCCGCCCCCGGTGAAACAGGCCCCTGTCGGAGCGCAGTCCCCGACAGCGAAGGTTATTTTAATGGATGCATTACTTTAAACGAACCCTCCGCCATCTGTTCCACCCCCTAATTACGCATGCAAAAAAAGCCCATCTCACAGCCAGCGCAGGAGAAAGTAAAGATATAAGTGATTTAAATGCATGTATCCGCAGCTCCGCCGGCAGCTGGGCTGGGCTGCGCTCCTCGCCATCCTCCCGGCTGCCAGGCGAGCGGGGCGAGTTGCAGCTAAAGGTGGCCAAGAGCCGCTTTCGACCCCTGGTTGCTTTGCTGGCGCGTGGGTGCGAGCGAGGGATGGAGTTTGGTGGCTGCATGTGTGTGTGTGTGTGTCCCCCCCCTGCCCGCCTCAGCTTTCCTTTGCTCCGTTGGCTCCTCGCTGTGCCGCCCCCCTGAAGGTTAGCTCTGCCCGCCGGCTGCCAGCTTCGGCGTGGCGGCAGCTGAGCCTTCAAAGCGCGGGGACACGCTGTCGTCCCCAGGCTGCCGCGGTGCATGGCGGGCGCTTCGGGGGGAGCACCCCCCGGCTTGGCCGGGCTCCTCGCCCTGGTGCTCTTTGGAGGTGCCAGGGGGTCCCCGCAGGGCTGGCACTGGGGGACACTGGAGTCCTTGTCCCCTGGAAGAGGGGCCAAGGGGGAGCTCTGCTTAGGGTTGCGAGGCTGTTTCTCAAGCTGCTTTTCCGTTAATCCATCCCAAAATCCAGGGACTCCGGACCCTGATTGTCCCTGGGTGATTTTCACCTGTCTCTTGGAGCTGAGGAGGGTGAAAGTCGAGGGTGAGAGGCTCTGAGTAAACTCCCCCCGGGGATTCAAAGCCCAAAGGTGTTGGAAACTCCCCATTTTTAAGTCATCCTCCAGGTTTGGGGACTCCCAGCTGTGGTGGGAAGGGTGGCAACGTGCCCAGGGCGCCGCGTCCGACCCCCATCCCCAGCGTGACTCAGTTTCCCCCACCCCCAGTGCAAACCCTCTCCCCAGGGCAACCTGCGGGGTGGCTCTGGGTGACCCCACGGTGACAACGCGGATCTGTGACCACCGTAGCAGGGCCACCACCGCTTGGCACTGGAGCTTGCCGGCAATCCTAGGTGCTGGCGTCTCCCCCCTCCGTCTCCCTCTCTCTCTCCGTGCCTGACTGCAGCAGATGCGCCAGCTCTGCAGGAAGAGGGAATTAAGTTGGGCTGGAGGAATTTTAAAGATTGCTGCAGGCCTGAGGGTCTTAGATCCCCCCGCGGAGATGGGCAGTCATGCAGAATTAATCCTATCGGCAGCCTGGCTAGGCTTCAGCCGGTGCAGAGCTCCAGGAGAGCACGAGGGAGCGCGGGGGGCGATGCTGGGGGCGGCTGAGCGAAGCCCCAGCGCCTCTCGGCGTTGATGGGAAATTAATAATGAAAAATTAAAAGCCCCAACTCAGTCTCCATCTCTTTTCCCCCCCCACCTCCTCCTCTTGCCTTCCCCAGCCCGGAGGTGGGACTCGCAGCGGGGAGGAGGTGGGAGGATTCGGCAAAGCTTAAGGAAAACCTGTTTGCCGTAGCGAAGGGAGCGCGATGCCGCCAGCGGATGGAGGGAACCAGCACCGGGGTCGCATCCTGCTCTGCGTCGCTGATGGCCCTGGTACAGCCAGGACTGTGTAGTGTTGGGCCTTGGGTAGGGGCACCCATCGCTCAAACCCACCAGCAATGGGTGGTTGGAGGCAACTTGGGGTGCCACGCTGGCACAGGGGACACGGGGACGTGCCAGATGTCCCCACCCATCGCTCAAGCCCACCTGCCATGGGTGGTTGGAGGCAACTTGGGGTGCCATGCTGGCACAGGGGACATGGGGACACCTCAGATGTCCCCACGTGTCCCCAACCATCACTCAAACCCACCCGCAATGGGTGGTTGGAGGCAACTTGGGGTGCCACACTGGCACAGGGGACACGGGGATGCAGTAGATGTCCCCACGTGTCCCCACCCATCACTCAAAACCACCTGCAATGGGTGGTTAGAGGCAACTTGGGGTGCCACAGTGGCACAGGGGACACGGGGACACCCCAGATGTCCCCACCCATCGCTCAAACCCACCTGCAGTGGGTGGTTGGAGGCAACTTGGGGTGCCACAGTGGCACAGGGGACACGGGGACGCCCCAGATGTCCCCACGTGCTGCACCAGCCACGTCCAGGGTGGCATCTGGGTGCCCTGTGGCTCTGCCAGCCTTGTCCCCGTTGTCCCTCCTGGCTGCCGGGGCTGTGGTGCTGCTGTGCCAGCGGGCTCGGTGGCTGCGTGACACCGGGCAGGGTGGCCTGCGAGGGCTCTGCAGCTGCTGCCGAGCCCTCTGCTCCTCCGGTTTATAAATAATGCAGCGCCGAGGCGCGTTGGCAGCGCTGCACACATGCCTGCAAGCCCCGACGTGGCAGCGGGTGCGTTGGGGGCGAGCGGTGGGTGCCGTCACCCTGGCTGGGTGGCACCGAACCACCCCATTCCGGTGGGGAAGGAGGCGAATCCCGACATCCCCGCATCCCTTTCGTTCCCCAATGCCGCCCCCCAGCCCCGCGAGCCTGGCGTTTGGGGGGGGTGGTGGTGGGGTGCCCGCCGTGACCCCACGTGCGGGGACGTCCTCGTGGCGGTGGCGCCGATGGCAGCGCGCAGCTTGCAGGGTTGCCATGGTGATGTGCGGGCGCTAACGAACCCGAGTAAACATTAACGAGGGAGAGCCCCATGCCAGGAGGGTGGGGGGCCACAGGAGGCTGAGGGGACCCAGAATTCAGGCTTTGGGGACCCAGGTGTCATGGGGGACATCTGTGTGTCTTAAGGTGCATCCAGGAGCATCATCTGGACACCTGGGTCCCTTCTGGCTGCATGAGGCTGGGCTTTAATGGTCAGACTGGGAGCTCTAGGTGCTGGGAAGGAGCAAGACACCTGGGTCCCCTTCCCTGCTTGGGGTCACCTGCAGTGGGAAGGTCCCAGGGGTCCTGTCCCCCACTTTGGTGCAGCACCCATGGGCGCAGGCATGTTTTGGGGGTGCAGCCGTGGCCAGCTGCCCCCAGAGCTGGTGGGGAGCTCGGGGGGCTCCTGCGCATCCTTGCCGCTGGTGCTCCGCACGGTTGTCACCCAAGTCCCCTGCACCCACACCGTGGTCAGGGTAGGGGTCAGCTCTTGAGGAGTCCCCCTGTACCCAAGCCCCCCTCCGTGACCAGGTTTAATGGTGCTGCAGCTCATTAAACGGAGGTGCAGGTGCCCCGGGTACCTTCCTCCTCCCGAAGGGCTCTTAATGAAGGGCTGCTAACGAGCTCTTGTGCTCCCCACTCACCTCCCTAGCCCTGAGAAGAGGCTGATTGGCGAGCAGGCACCCGCGAGCGATGCTCGGGCTCCTTTCAGGGCTCGAGTGACCCCGTGTTCACCACCTCTTTGCCACGCCACTGACGTGGCCTTTGCACCGCGCGCCAGGGTCCCACGTCACCGTCACCGTGCCAGCGCCGAATGGGGGCACCGGCTTGGTGCCAGGGAGCGCCGAGGGCTTTGGAAGCCCCCGAGTGGGGGCTGAGAGCCCAGCACCTGCTGGTTCTGCAGCTCAGCTCGGTACCTGGGGAGAGGGCTGAGGGCTGTCACCCGCCAACGCGTCCCTCCCTGCTGCGGGATGTGCGTTATGGGCACCCTGTGCCTCAGTTTCCCCATTCTGGGGACAGAGGAACCTGGAGGCAGGCACCAAAGCTGGGATTTGGGTTGAGGCTCATGTTGGTGTCCCCCCTAGTCCCCATTTGTGTCTCCTATCCCCATTTGTGTCCCCCCCATCCCCGTTTTTATCCCTCCATCCCCATTTCTGTCCCCATAGCCACATCACACGAAGCCAGCCAAGCCCTGGGAAGCCCCTTTTGGTCTCTAGGTGGGTCGGTTGAGGGTCTGTGACTCCCCTGCACCCCAAAAATCACCCAGTGGCGCTGATGTGGTGCAGCCCATGGGTTTTTTGGAGGGGGTGGGCTGGGAGCTGCTTGCCTGGAGGGGTCCTTAAGCTTGTCCCCCTCCTTCAAAGGCCGTAGTGGGGTGACAGCCCATCCCGCATGGAGCCATCGACCCTCTCCGGGGCTGGGTCCCCCAGGTCCCCGCCAAAGGGAGCCCTAATCCTCTGTGACACAGTGCCCGGCTCGGCGGTGGCTAATTGCAGTGTCCCCAGCTGAGGATTACGGTTTAAAGCGGGGAAGGAGCAGCGGGAGCAGATGAGCTCCTGAGCAACAAAGCTCCCGTTTCCCTGCAAAGCGACTTTTATTAGGGGTATAATTAAAAGCTGACAGGAAGGGGAAAATCATGGGGACAGTCAGGGATGAAGCTGAAGGTCCCCGTGCCCCCCTAAGCATCCAACCCACCACCCCCCAGCTCTGACCGCAGCGTTTCTGGCAGGGCAGGAGGCAGCGAGGTGCTGGGCTGGCAGAGGAAATCCAAACTCGGGCCCTATGAAAGGGGCTTTGTGTGCCTGGGAAGGAGCAGCCCTCCTCCTTCTCCTCCTCCTCCTCCTCCTTGCTGCCTGCGGGGCTGCTTTCTGCCCTGGGGGTGGCATGGCTGTGGGTGCCAGAGGGAAACTGAGGCAGCGGGGCAGCCCCTGCCCTACCTGGGGTCCCACAAGGGCATTTTGTGTCACTGGCATCAGCGGGAGCCACGTGCTGCGGGTGAGCTGGGGTGGATGCTCCCCACCAAGCCGTGGGGACAGAGGGACATCGTGGGAATGGAGGAATCTTTTCCCTTGTCCTCTTGATGCCGCCACAATTGCCCTTTCCCCAGCGCTGCCGCCTGCCTCAGTTTCCCCTTCCCCCCTTATGAGCGCTGTGACTGCTTGGTGGGGCCCCAGATCTCCCAGTGGGGGGGTTCATCCTGCCTCCGTGACCCTGGCTGTCCCCAGGGATGTGGCCAAGGTCCCCTGTGAAGGGGACACAGAGCAGCCCCCGGTGTTTTGCACATCCGTGGGTAAGAAGCTCGCAGGAATGTCCCTCCGTGCCAGTCGGGTCCCATCGCAAGGAGGAGGGTGGGTGCAGGCAAGGCCCCCCAGGTGGGTGCTGACCCCCTAACTGGGTGCTGCCCCCCCCAGCTGCCTTGCCCTGGCTCCGGCCCTGGCCCTGGCAGGCAGCGGGGGGCTTGTTCTCTCCCTGGACAGGAAGACGAATGAATTCCATTACGGGATCGCGATTTTATTCCACGTGTCAGGGAGCCTGAGATTAACTTGCTCACCAGGCTGTGACAAACCCAGACACCCATGTGCACGCGCTCGGGCACAGGGGCTTCGTACGCTCGCCGGGCACGGAGCTACCCGAGACCACTCTGTGCCATCCCTGCTGCTTGGGAGCCTCCCGGCGCAGAACGAGGGTGGCACTGGCCAAGGTGGGGACCTGGCACTGCCACCGTGCTGTCCCTTGTCCTCGAGGTCTTTAAACCACCCAAGAATGCAGGTCTTGCAGCTGAGTGAAGGGCGAAGCATCCTTCTGGTACAGCTCCCCTGCATCCCGGCTCCGAAACGTGGGCTGGGAGGGAGGTGGGAAGGGGGACGTGGAGGTTTTGGGGTGCGTTGTGAGGGCTGGCGGTGCTGGGGACACAACAAGGCTGGTTGACTGCTCTCGCCTCACCCCAGGAGAGCGCGTTGGGGCTGAGCATCCATGTCGGGGCCGTGTATCCACGGGCACGGAGCGGTGCTGTGCGGTGCTGTGTGGTGCTGTGCCGCGGCTGCTCTCCCCTTGCCGCCCCCCTCTCCCGCGCGGGTGCAGGCAGCTGGCTCTGTTTGCTGGAGGCTTTGCGCATTCCAGTTCGTGGGTCACTCGCCTTCGAAACCTCTCCGGGGACGGAGGCAGTTGGGAGCCGTAACAAACAACCCAAGGGCTCCCATGACGCCTGCCAGCACTTGGGGAGGGGGCTGGGAAACAGCCCCCCACTCCCCTGGGGTGCTGGAAGGGTGGGACTGGGAGCTCCCAGTAACGTAACTGGGGAGGGTGGACGCGCTGAGTGGGTTTCCTTTGGAGTGATGGCTTTTTGGGGAGCAGCGGGGCATGCCGGAGGGATGCGTGGTCCTCTCTGCGTATGGGGCTGCTGGTTGTTGGGATCCATATGGGGAGGAGATGATGAGCAAGAAGGCAACAGGCTCGGGGTGGCCAGGCTGGGGTTTGTTCAGGGCTGGTTAATGTGTCCTGGAATGTGTGTCGGAGCCGTCCCGGGGAGATCAAGGGTCTGGCGGAGCGGTGGGAGCGCAGAGTGGCTCGGGGGCTGCGCGCCGGGGAGGTTGGGCGGTGGGGAAGGTCAGCCTTGGCCAGATGCAGCCACTCCACCCTCCTCCAGTGCTTTTGCACATTAATGCAAATGCACTGGCCTGAGTGGTTCATTAGCAGCATGTGGAATGGAATAATGCATCCGCATCCCATTAGCCTAATGAAAAAAAGGGAGCCGGCACCTGGAACAAAGCTGCCGACTCTTGGCTAGTGCTCTGGCTTGGCCATGCTGGGCCGTGGGGCCCCCCCTTCCCTTCCCTACCCCTCCCTTCCCATCCTTTCCCCTCCCTTCCCTCTGCCACCCAGGCCATCGCCTGCTCCTCCGAGCATCCTCGCACCCAGCACCGAGTAAGGGGACGCTGTCCCCAGGGTGTCACCGTGGTGGGGTTCAGCCCCAGGGGGGACTCTAGAGTGGGTAGAAGTTCTCGTAGCATCACAGCATAAGAGGACACCATCCCCAGGATGTCACCATGGTGGGGTTCAGCCCCAGGGGGGGACCTGAGGGTGGACAGAAGTGCTTGTAGCATCATGGAGTAAGGGGACACCAACCCCAGGGTGTCACTGTGATGGGGTTCCGCCCCGGGGGGACCCTAGGGTAGACAGAAGTGCTTGTAGCATCATGGAGTAAGGGGACATCAACCCCAGGGTGTCACTGTGATGGGGTTCAGCTCCAAGGGGGACCTTGGGGTGGGCAGAAGTGCTTGTAGCATCATGGAGTAAGGGGACATCAACCCCAGGGTGTCACTGTGATGGGGTTCAGCTCCAAGGGGGACCTTGGGGTGGGCAGAAGTGCTTGTAGCATCATGGAGTAAGGGGGACACCAACCCCAGGTGTGTCACCATGGTGGGGTTCAGCCCCAGGGGGGACCCTGGGGTGGGCAGAAGTGCTTGTAGCATCATGGAGTAAGGGGACACCAACCCCAGAGTGTCACCATGGTGGGGTTCAGCCCCAGGGGGGACCCTGGGGTGGGCAGAGATGCTTGTAGCATCACGGCATAAGGGGACACCAACCCCAGGATGTCACCGTGGTGGGCTGCAGCCCCAAAGGGACCCCAGAACCGCTCTCAGCATCACCCCTCTGTGTCCCAGGGTAGCGAGGAGCGGAGCTCGAGGTGCTGCAGAGGCGCTGTCTGGGCGTGGGTGCCGGGCGGTGGGATGTCCCCATGTCCCTGGGGCTGGGAGCTCAGAGCCTGAAGGATTAGAGGAAACATTGCCAAACAAACCAGGCTGTGCCGGAACCAATTAGCCTCCAGCAGGCAGAGTTTCAGATGCTGTTATTTCTGCCTCTTCTCTTCTCTCTCCCTCCTTCTGTCTCCCCCTTTCCCCCTCCCCGGCCCTCGCCAGCCCCTCCTGCCCGCCCCCAGCATCTCTGCTCTCGCCATTCCTCTCCGTGTCGGAGCTTGTTTTGGGCACTGGCTCTGGAGTGAGTCATGCCGCGCGCGTAGGGGATTTTAAAAGCTTTCTGCTGTCGCTGGGAAGCCGGTTTGGGCTGCTCCGACACTGGGGGTGGAGCGCCATGCCTCGCAGACAACCCTCGTCTAGGGAACCCAAAAAAAAAAATTAATTCCCCGAACCCCTGGGGTCCCACACGGTCCCTTCTTGGCCGCCACCACCTCGGTCACCCAAGCCAGCGGTTGAGTCAGAGCCGAAACTTTCGAGCCGTTGGAGCTTCCTCCGCCGGGGCCCCTCTCCGAGGAAGTGGTCGGCCGGGGCGTCGAGCCCAGCGGGGCGGTTGCCCCGGCCTCGAGGGCTGCAGCACGCAGGCGCGGGCGGCCGGCGGTGGAGGTTGAAGCGTGGGAGATTTTATTTCCACACACCCACCCCACCTCCTCCCCCCGTTTTCCTCCTTCTTTCCCTCCATCACCACCGCCAAGCCCAGGGTGGGGACCCTCCGGCGCGACCCTCGCGTCGCTCCGCAGCTGGCCCCGAGTCCCCCCCTTCCTTCATCTTCCTCCTCCTTCTCCTCCTCCTCGCCTTGAGCTGTGCTGCTGAGGGACTGCAGCTCCCGTGGATCAGGAGGAGATTTAGGTCAAGCGCTCGACTGAGTCGAAACAGCCATCTGTGTGCGGAGGAAACCGGCCACCCAGAGCCCCCGGCACGGCTGGCCCCGGCATCGCCGCCAGGTCCCGGCATCGCCAGCGCCCTCTGAACCCTGCGCTTGGGCACGTGGGCTGCCTTTGTCTCCGGCGAGGGAAGAAAACCCACCCTATAAATAAATAAATGGGGGGAAGAAAAGTCTCCCCTCGCCCACCCTTTCCGTCACCTCCCGCTGTGCCGTGGGCATCGCCACCGAGCCCCGGGAAGGTTGGCGGCGGCACCGCTCCAAGGTCGCCCTGACACGCCGCGCACGGGAAGGTGTTTGCCTGGCAGGGAGGTCGGTGTGAGCGGAGATGGGCTTGGGATGAGGGTGCTGAGGGCCAGAGCTGGCCCTGGGCGCCCGCCGAGCAGCCGGGTGGGAATCGCAGGCAGGAGGGAGGCGCTGGCTGCGTGCCCGGAGCCCGGACTCCTGGGTTCCTGCAGGAACAGGGTGGAGCGGGAGGAGGCCAGGGAGCTGGTGTCATCCTGGTTGTGGCAGGGGAAAGCGTTTCCCTCCCCGAGAGGGTGGGAAGCTCCGACAGAGCTCCTGCCGCCGTGCCTCAGTTTCCCCAGGTGGGGGTTTGCCAACGGAGCAGCACAGCCGGGCGCGCTGGTGAGGTGGGGGGGAGCCCTGCGTGCCCCTTGGCCCCCCGCACCGGGGCGGAGGTGGTCGTGGCCCCTTCAGCTCTCCACCTGCCAGCTTCTTCTTGCTTTCTCCATTTCCTTCCGGAGCATTTTATCGCTCACCGGTGTCTCTGCCGCTGCGCCTGTGCGCACACCCCCGTGTGTGGGGAGAGGAAACGCCACCGGTGCCGTGGGAGGGCCGGTACGCGCCACGGTCGCCGCTTCCCGCACCCCAACCGTGCAACGAGCTGCGCCTGGTCTCGGGTCGCAGCCCGGCTGGGCATGGGGATGCTTCTAGGCACCTCGCCCCGGCCGCTGCCCCCCTGGTGCTCTGCCTGCGCCCCAGCGAGCCCCCCGGGAGCGCCTCGATCCGCCCGCCGTGCTTGGTAAGGAGCTTTGCCCGCAGCCTGCTTGCACAATAATCCCTCCTTGGTTTGGGGGGATTATATACGGGGGGCACGGAGCACCCAGGGGCTGCCAGCTGGGTTTGGAGGTCGGGATTTCAATCCTAGAATCGTAGAATAGTTTGGGTTGGAAGGGATGTCAAAGTCCATCCAGTTCCAAACTCTACCACCTCCCACTGGATCCGGTTGCTCCAAGCTCCATCCAACCTGGCCTTGAACACCTCCAGGGATGGGGTGTTCTGGTTGCCCGCTGCTCGTGGTCTCCCCACCCTCATGGTGAAGAATTTCTTCCTCTTGTCTCAATGATTTCCCTCGGTGCTGCGGGTTTTGGAAGGGAGGGCGACAGGGACATCCTGGTGCTTGCGTGGGTCTTGCTGGTCTTGGACCACTGGTGTTCGCCCCCAGCTTGCGGAGCAGGCAGGAGCACGGTGTCCCTACAGAGCCCTGCACCGTGGTGGCATTGGGGTTGGTGCTTCCCAACCTCGGCACCGTGGCGAGCGCGCCTGCGTCCTTTTCCTGCATCCCTCCCTCCCCCGGGCACGTGCGGGCTACGGCGAGGCAGCTGTGAGTGAGGACACGAGGGAGCTGGGTGCTTGGATGGGATGGGGTTGGGGGTCCCATCCCAGCTTCCCCACAGCCTCAGGTCCCCGGGGGGTGCTCGGAGGGGGCTGGTGGATGCCGGGAGCTGAGCGGTTCTTTATGGTCTCAGAGGGCTCCATTAATTCTTTAAATATCCAGCCTTTCCAGGTGGGTTTTGTTGAAAATTAATTTCCGGAGCTATTTTAATTTTGCTGTATTTAATTTGCTGTTTATTTTAATTAATTAACGTCGGGAAAAGCTCTTCTCCCAAGCATCCTGCAGCCGTCTGGGGTGGCTGCACCCGGCAGGCGACAGCAAGGGGGGTGTCACAGGCACGAAGGGTGCGGGTGGAGAGGGTGCTTGGTCCCCACGGTGCCACCCGGCTCTGTCACACCTGCAGGGACCAGCTCGGGTGAACTGGATGTTGGCACCCGCCCGCTTGCTGGGATGGGCATAGGGAGGTGGCAAGTTGGGTTTCTTCCCAGCTCCATCCTGGGCTCCAGAGCTCATCCTGGGTTTTGCTGCCAGCTCCCTGTGATGGTTGTTGCATCTCCCGACTGGGAAACTCCTTGGGTACCGCTCGCAGCCGCCTTCCTCCTCCTCCTCCCATCGATGGATGGGGACCTGGGGGTCTGGCATCCCTGGGAATGGGGTGTGCGATGGCACAGCCGTGCCGTGCCAAGCATCAAACCTCCAGTTTAGAAGCCCAACATGGAGCTGTTTGGACCCACACCCGCACAAGAGGCGTGTGGGGCTGAGCTCAGCCTCCTGCCCCATCCTCACATCTCATCCTCGCATTCCCCGCAGTGTTTGATGCTGCAGCCCCAGGGCTGGCCGGACCCCTGCGAGGGGTGTCCCTTGGGGAGGGAGGTGGGCAAGGAAGGGGGAAGGGATGGAGCCGCCTTTCTCTAGATCAAGGCCTCTTGGTCTCTCGCATGTCTAGACGCTGCCACACACACCTAATGTGGTTCTTGGCAGGAGCCGCGGCTGCTCTCTCGAGGTTAATTGCTGCGCGCAGAGCTCTGCAGACAGATAGCCGGGCTCCAGGCTGCCCCTGGGATGCCTGCCTCGCCCAGTGCCTGCCTTGGCTGCAGCCCCCGGGGATGCTCGGTGCCCCCCAAGGATACTCAGACCCCCCCCAAGGATGCTCAGACCCCCCATAAAGGATGCTCGGACCCCCAGGGTTAGAGGAGCAGCCATGGGATACAGAGGGGATGCTGCTGTGCCAGTTTGGGGTGCAGCACTGAGCAATGAGGGGGGGTCATCTGGTTTTGGGGAGCAGGCAGGGATGGAGGAGACGTGCTGGAGGTGCTGTGCAAGGGGTGATGGTGGCCTTAGAGGCTTTGGAGCCGGAGCAGGAGAAGAGTTAACGCCTCTGCCTTGCCGGCTTGTCCTCCTGCCTGCTCTTGGCAAGGCGGCTGGGCTAGATAAGGGGAAGCGCGGCGGGGGGAGCCGGACAAAGGCAGAGCCTTATTCAGCCTGCGTGGCCGGATCCAGCCTCCGGAACGGGAGCTGGAGAGAGAGATGAGCTGGGGATTGGGGTGGGAAGAGCCATTTCATCCTCCAGCCCCAACATCTGGTGAAGGCAAGGCTGGGGAGGGGGGACACACCAGGGGTGCTGCAGGGGCGAGCCCTGGGGCTCGGCCGCATCCAGACTCCCAGGATGGGCTGGATGAGGCCATTCCCAGCGGATGCTTTTGCAAAGGAGCCCAGAGGTCTCCAGGACATGCAAGGAGCTCAGTGTGCCGGCACCTTCCGAGGAGCAAACACTGCCATGATGTCACATTCGGAGCCACCAGCACTGGGAGCCGTGTCCCTGCCTGGCCCCAAACATAGGGACCAGTCTCCCCATGGGAAAACCAGTGCCTTGCTGGGCCTGTTGCTGGCAGGATGGTGCTGAGCAGGGCTGGGAAGTGGTGCATTCCCAGCGGGGAACCACATCAGGTCACTGGAAAGCATCCCCCAAAGCTTGGCATCCCCTCATCTCGCATGTGGCCGGTGCTGGGGTCCAGGCTTGGTCCTGTATCCACGTAGGAGTGAGCCCCGACAACAGGACCTGCCCCAGACAGGATCACTGGGGAACTGGGCGAAGGTTTCAGTCCGAGCTGTGTTTTGGTTTGAGGTTTCGTCATGTTTTCATGGCAGGGAATTTCCGTTCCTAACCAAAGACAAGAGAAAAAAAAAGAAGAAAAAAACCAAAACCAGAAAAGAAAAAGAAAAAACCCCTACATTGAATTTTTGCCAAAAAAATGGGATGTTTCCATTCTTGTTTTGGCTTTTGGCAGCCCCAAACTGCAGCCAATGGAAGAAAATATCTGTGTGGAAATGCTGCTAGCCTCCTCTGTGCAGTGCAAGGGCTGTTTCGGGGCTGGCCAGGCTGGGAGCTCCTGCCCTGCAGCCAGGCGACTCGGGGCGTTTGGGGCTCAAAGGGAGACTTCTGGCACTAGGAGAAGCTTGCGGAGAGCGTGAGAAGGAGTGTGGACACTCCCAAGCGCTGGCCACCGCTTCTCCTCCCCGCGCTGTGCAGGGGACGTTGCTGGGAGAAGGGGATCGTTGTTTTGCGGGGAGCGTCGACACGGAGCAGGCTGCAAGGACACCGGTGGCACACGGAGCTCGCGCTTCCCACTTGTCCTTGCAGCGGGTTTGCTTTCTCCTCCCCGGCTGGCGGCGGAGCCACATTTGGCTCCGGTCTGTGCCATCCTCCCACCGTGCCCTCCCAGCATCCCCCAGGCTCCCCTCGCCACCCTGCTTCGCCCCCCAGCTTTTGGGGACCCTCCGTGGCACCGCGATGCCGTGGCGGGTGGGGTTGGGAGGAGGCAGTGGCTGCAATGCTTAAATGAGGTTGGTTTTTTTGTTTTGTTTTTTTTTTTTTCCACCGCCCCATCCATGCTACACGAAGAATTACAGTCGCCCAGGCATCTGTTCTGGCAGAGTTGAGCTAAAGAGCTTGTCCTGGGCTTGGCAAACGAGCCAGCGCAGCCGGCAGCTTTTCCAAGGGCAGCCTTGGCGGATGCGGAGCAGCAGGTTGACATTGCAGGGAGAGGCACCCTGCGGCACAGCCACCGTCCCCCAACCCCTCTGCTCCTCCCCGGGGCGAGCTAGGGGTTCCTGCGGCGAGGATGGGTTGTAGGATGCTGCAATCGCCCTCCTCCAAAAGCAGCGTTCTCCAGCAGGGCTTTGTTTGGGGCTGGCGCATCCCAGGCTCCTCATCCTGAGCTGGGAACGTGGCTTGTGGCACCGCGCACCCGGTGCTGGCAGAGCCGCAGCGCAGGGCAGTGGAAGGGAGGCAGGATCAGTCCCATCAGAGCGGGTTGCAGCGCCCTGCAAGGGGCCACCACCAAAGAACTCCTCCAAATCCTCATTGGCTGCTTCTCGTGTGTGCAACCCAGAGAAATCCAGCTGCCACCCCATCCCTGCTGGGTGCCGCGTGCCTTGCAGCCGCCCCACGGCTTCCAGTGTCACCCACTGTCCCCAGGAGCATCACGGGTGGGTGCAGCGGTGGAACCAGGAGATGCCAGCAGCGTGGTGGACCTGGAAAGGGACCCAGCTGCCCCTTGCGTCTCCCCCCAGCCCCACCATGCGCTGCTCCTGCCCAGGCCCGCAAGTGCGACCTCGATGCGGGTAATGAGCAGTAAATCTTGGTGTGAATCCCCAGGAGCTGGGCTTGGCACGGGACGCTGTTCGAAGGCACCTTCGCAGCCTCCCTGTCGCCCAGCTCAGCCGCCAGCACCGTGCAGGGGCCGTATCGGTGCCCCGCGCCGGCAGCGGTCGAGGCAGGAGGAGGCGAATCGGTGGGTAGGGAGGTGGGGGAGCCCTGCAGGAGCGCTGGGCTCGGAGCTGGAGCGTGTCAGGCACAGATGGGATCGTTAGTGCTGGTAAAAATTATCCAGCCCCTCTTAAAAACCCAGGCGCAGCAACCCGACCCCACAGGCGCTGGTGGTGGCCATTCCCACTGGAACGGTGTCGGCATTCGCTTTCCCTGCCATTACCGGCCGTCCTCGAGCTGGGACATGGGGCCACGGCCACCTTTCACGTGTCCCCACTGCAAGGTGACCCCTCACCTTCCCTTCTGCTGGGATAAGAGCTCGTTCCCAGCCCCAGGGATGGAGACCCTGACCCCGCACCCATCCTGACCCTGGTGCCACCAGCGTTGGGTGAACCTCATCTCTTGGACTCCCCCCCTCTCCGCCCTCCAATCCGATCTGCCCCACGGGATTTCCTATTTCTTTCTTAATGTGCCCGAGCCTCCTGTTTGCTTTTTTAACTGCAGTAACCACAAGAGGGAAGTTTCAGAGCGGTAGGAGCCCAGCTCCACTGGGAAGGGAGAGCCACCGCGACGCTGACGCCCATCACCGCGGCACCGCGGCTGCACCAGCACCGTGCAGGGGTGCTGGTGGTTGTGTTCTTCATCCCTCCCTAATCCTCAGCCCCTTTTCTCTTTGAAGCGATGAATTTGGGGCTGGTTCGGCGTTGCCAAAGGGACTCGGGGCCCCCCCAGCGCCGATCGATCGTTCTGCTCGCTCCCGCTCTCTCTTTTTTTTTTTTTCTGTTTGTTTGCAGCCGCTTGAGGGCTCTTGTGATGAATCCAGCCTGGACAGATTTCAAGAACAGCTGAAACGCAGCCCGGGGTGGGGGTGGGAGTGGGAGGGCAGCGGGGCCGGCCAGCACCAGAATGCAAAATGGTGCAGTGGGCAGAACTGGGATGGCTGGACAGGCGCACGCCAGGTCCCGCTTGAGGACCAGAGAGGGATGGGGAGCGATGGCATCACCGCCCCGAAGCTCTGGGTTCTGTGGGGACCCCGTGGGTTCAGTGGGGCCAAGGATTTGGGGTGGTGCATGAAGAGATACCCTCCTGCTGCTGGAGGTGGGCTGCGCTCCAAGCCGGCCCCTCGTGGCACCGGCAAAGGGTCCCGCTGGCCTGGGGCTCGGGGTTGCACCTGCGAGGGGCTAGTGGGGGCTGTGCCGGCTTCGGATTCATCACCCGCCGTGCCAGGTGCCGCCCGTCCCCGAGCAGCCCTGGGGAGCGGCCGCCCAGGCTTCCAGCGCCGTAAAATGGTGGCATTGGAATAAAAGAGGAAACCCTCCCAAAACCACCAGCACAAGGAGGGGGATGAGCTGCTCCCGCGCCCCAGCCTGAGCTCCCCTGGCTTTGCAGGAAAGGAGAGGTGCACAGGCACCATGGAGGGGACAGAAATGTAGGGGGCAGGAGGAGAACCAGGGCCTTGGAGGCAATCTTCCCCGGGTGAGGCGGTGCCGATGGGCGAGGCAGTGGCTGCCATGGTGCTGGGTGCCAGGGTTGGCTGCGTTTCCGCAGCCGTGACTCCCGCAGAGAGCGGGACGCGTGTGCGCGCACGCGTGTGCATACGAGTGTGCGCGCAGGCGGGAGGAATAATTAGTTCCTACTATAGCACTTCTCACTCAAAGTGCTTTTTAAAAGCCTCCATTCATTAGTCTTCACGGCTCCCCTGAGGTGCCGTGTCCTGGTTCTCTCCCCATTCCGACTCCCCACCTTCCTTGGAGCAACTGGGGATCCTGAGCTGGGGAAGGGGAGGGTGATGCTGTCAGCAGATGTGGAGACCTTGTAAAACTCAAGGATGTGGCAGCAAGGGGCTTGGAGACCATCCTGATGTCCCCCATCTGGTTCTCTCCCCACTTTGACTCCCCACCTTCCTTGGAGCAACTGGGGATCCTGAGCTGGGGAAGGGGAGGGTGATGCTACCAGTAGATGTGGAGTCTTTGTAAAACCCGAGGACGTGGCAACAAGGCTTTTGGAGACCATCCTGGTCTCTCTTTTGGAGACTGTCTGGTTCTCTCCCCACTTTGACTCCCCGCCTTCCTTGGAGCAGCTGGGGATCCTGAGCTGGGGAAAGGGTGGGTGATGGTACCAGCATATGTTGAGTCATGAAACCCAAGGATGTGGCAATGGGGCTTTTAGATACCATCCCAGCATTCCCCCATCCCAGCATTCCCCCATCCCAGCGGGGCTGATGGGGCATTGTGAACACATGGGAGTTGTTGGAAAGTTCCCGTTGAGGTTGAGCTGTGCCGTGTTCGGGGCACCGAGGAGAGTGGGATGGTGGGGAAGAGCCGTGGGTCCAGTGGGTGCCACCTCCAGCTGCACCCAGGGCGAGCGGTGCCCCTCACCGAGGCGCCAGGGAGTGGCGTTGTGGTCCCCGTTTCCATGTCACCCAGCGTGTGCTGGGTTCCCAAGGGTCACCAGGCATGAGGACAGAGGATGCTGGAAGGTACCAGTGCTGCTCAGCCCCAAACCCAGCATCGCTGCTGGGCTGGGGAGCGCGGGTGCCCCCGTAGGGGCAGTGGGACCAGAGGTGGGTGGGCGCTGGCGGAGGGCCTCCTCTGCAAACCCTAACCTTATTTTCCCAGGTCCGACGCCAGTTTCCATGGAAACAGCCGGGAGCAGAAATGGGAACCAGAATCCAGAAATGCGAAGCCTCGAGCTCCCGTTTTGCCTTCCTGGATTCCCGTTCCCTGCGATGCTGGCCGGGTGCTGGCTGAGGGGCACCCACGGTGCTCCCACCGTCTCGGGGTGCACCCCAGGGGCTGCAGCATCCGTGCGCGGCGCGAGGGGATGTGGCGTGGGGTGCACGGCCGTGTTGTGCAAGGGGATATTGCAGGCAGCACCGTGCACGGGCAAGTTCAGACAACATCTGCGCACATCTGGATGGTGCGCAAGGGCTGGGGGGGTGATGTTGACGTCTCTGCGCTCGTGCGTGGACGCATGCGGTGTTTAGGTGTAAAGCGGGGCGTAGGCGCAGTGTGTAGCAGGCACGTGTGCTCTGGATGGTCAGTGGTACTGGTTTGCACTGGGAGGGCCCCAGTCTTGTGGTGTTTTCCGGTCCCGTTCCTGCTCTGACCTCCCCATCCCTGGGATTTGAAGGCAACAGGAGGCGATGTCCCTGCTCATGGCAAGGGGTTGGAACTGGATGGGCTTCAAGTTCCCTCCCAACCCATCCTGTGATTTTATGACCCCAGCAGCCTGGAAAGGGGCAGCACCCATCCATGGGGACTTGGGTGCTGGGTGCTGCACGCAAACCCAGGCACGTGGCTGTTAGGGGAGAACCTGCTCAGCCCCCCAGGGCTGCTCCGGGCAGCTCAGCCCCCCCAGCCAAAGTGGAGCCTCAAGGGACACGTTTGTGCTGTGCTGTATCATGTCCCTCCAGCTTGCGCCATCCGTGCTGCCCACTGACCTCCGTGTTTGCATGCGCGCCTCGCACACGCGTGTGCAAGCCTCACCCTTAGGTGTGCGGTGACATGTTTTGCTTGTGGAATTGGTGTCAGTGTCCATGGAGTGGGACATCAGTGTCCCCAACCCATTCTGGACAGTGATGGGGACCACTCAGTGCCATCCCTGCTACCCGCTGACCTCCATGCCTGTGCAAGCCGAGCCCTTGTGTGTCTGGTGATATGTTGTGCTTGTGGAATTGGCATCAGAGTCCATGGGATGGGACATGAGTGTCCCAAACCCATCCTAGCTGGTGATGGAGACCACTCAGCACCATCCCCGCTGCCCACTGACCTCCGTGTGTGTGTGCTTGCCTCACACGTGTGTGCAAGCCTCACCCTTAGGTGTGTGGTGACATGTTGTGCTTGTGGAATTGGCATCAGAATCCGTGGGGTGGGACATCAGTGTCCCCAACCCATCCTGGCTGATGATGGGACCGCTCGGCGATGTCCCAGTGCCAACTGGCGCATCCTTCCAGCAGCATCGCCCTGCTCCCCGCAAGCCGCTTTCCTCAGGCTCCCAGCATCAGGGCTATGGGATCCCATCCCCATCCCTCTCTCCTGTCCTCGGGGGTGCCGACCCCACCGTGGTGCTGCCTTCCCCTCCCCGTCCCGCGGAGCCGTGGGCATCGCCGCCGTAATACATCATTTACAGACGGACAGGTATTAAGATACATTATGGATAACTCACAGAGAGAGACGCTATTAATAATACAGACACATACAGAGGGAAGAAAGTGCACACTTGATTTCCATGTTGCTACCAGGAGTTGTGAGGCTGGCTCTGGCTGCCTCTTCCCACACGTGACTGCAACACAGTGGGTAGCTGACAGCCCAGAGAGCCTGGCTTGGGGCCAGGAAAAAGCAGAAAACACAATGTCTGTGCATATCCTCTCTCTTAAAATAACACTCCAACACCGTCTGAGACGAATTAAAATAAGATCAGCAACGGTCTCGCGGAGAGAGGAAGACGAAGAGGGGAAAGGCAGGCAGGGGAATGGCCGAGGCTTGCGCGGCTTCAGCCCTTTTGGGGGAAGGAGAAAGGGGGGTTTGTTTTGCAGGGTTGGAGTTTCAAATAAAGAGGTTGAAGGAGAAAGAGGAGGCCAAGAGGGAGAAGCAGATCCCTGGCGGGGAGGGGAGCGATGCCGGCGGCGGTGTTGGCCGTCCAGCACATGGCTGGCCTTTTGGAGAGGAGCCGCGGCAGGGCGGGGGATGCGAGCGCAGGCTGCATGATGGAGAGCATCAGGAATTTCCTGCAGCTGAGGAACACACCAAATACCAGAATGCAAGAGCGAGCAGAGGAGAGCAGGGTGCCGGCGAGGGAATGAGGAGTGGAGGGGGGATGCGGAGGGCTTGAAATAACCCGCAGGGAGGGCAATGGGGTTGGGGGGAACCTGGCGCTTTGGGGCTTTTTCCATCGCTTCGCCTTTCTTTTTCGTGCTGCTGCTTTTGGAGGAGGTGCCCCGTGGCGCCGTCTGTGCCCACAGGCTCCTTGCCCTCCCTCCTGAGTTGGGGTTTGGGGTATTTTAGGGGTTTGACATCTTCCCTCCCTCCTTTCCCTGCTGGTTTCTGGCGCGGTGCCGGACGCAGGGATGGGTGACGACGGGGCGTGGGGACAGGGCTGCGTCCCACACGTCTCGCTTGGGGCCAAATCCGGGATGGAGAACAGGCACATCCCTGCGGGACGGAGTCACGGGAGAGCGGGGACCCCACTGCGCCCCAAGGAGCCGCCTCAGCGCCTCCCACACATGCGATGAGTTTGCCAGGTGCCTCTTGGCCAAGCCCCTGCGTTCTCCCTGGGCCAGGCTGGGTTAAACACAACAACAAGCCCCAAATCCCCAGGCAGGCTGCGAGCCCCTGAGGCCAACGTTGCATCCAGGTGCAGCTCGACCTCTCCCTCCTCCTCGGCCACCCCCGGCTCCCCCCTGCATCCAGCTCCTGGCTGCAGCCAGCCCCAGCTCCCCCGGGGATGCTGGGGGGCCGGAGGGGAGGGGGGATCAGAGGGGGCATCTTGCAGTGCCTGATCCAGGTAGCCAGAAGGTCGCACTGAAAATCTGGAAGTGGAGTTGGGAGCTCAGTAGAGCAGTGAAATCCGTCTTGCTTTAGGGCAGAGAAGAGGAGGAGGAGGGAGAAAGATGCAGCAAAAGAGAGCAGGAGGGAAAGGGGCTGCGTCTCTCACATCTTGGGGCGCTGGGGATGCTGCGCCCTGCGTGGGGCTCTGCCAAGCGTCACCGTGAACAGAGTCAGGGGTGTTTGAGGGGGATGAAAAGGAGCAGCAGCCCCTGAACGAGTGCTGGATGCTGAATTCTTTACAGCCCCTTCCCCAAATGCCTCCTGTTTCCACCGATTCCAGGCCACGGCATCCCTGGCATCGTGGGGCGAGCGAGAGCGGTGACCCACACCTGCCAGGGCCCCGCCGGGGATGGAGATGCTGGGAAAGGGCTGAGCTCATTAGCAGGCTCCAGCCTCCCCAGCACAGGGGGTCAGAGAGCAGCAGCCCGGGGCGAGAGGCGTGGGGAGTGGGGCTGGAGGCGCTTTGTGTGGGCTTCCAGCCCCCCTGAGCCATCCCAGCTCCTGCCACGCTTGTCCCCAAGGCTGGGGATGTCCCCAACACTGGGGAGGTGGTGACACTGGATGGGGATCTAGCAGAGTGGGGTGGATGCAGTGTTTGGGGGTCCCCAGAGGTTCCCCCAACCCAGTCTCCACCCTGCTGTGGATTTTCCTCCTTCTCCCCCTCTGCAAATCACTCGTGTCTTTTGGTGCAGACCATCAGCTCTTGGTCTGGGTGCAAGGTGGGTGGGGACATGGGTGCTCAGCCCCTCTCTGTCATTCCAGCATCCCGTCCCTTGGAGCTGGGGGTCTCCAAACCCATTGCGTGCGGGGAATCCATCCTGGTGCTCTCACCAAGCAGGCAGCAGCCCTTGGATCTCCACTGGGGCTCAGAGAGATGGGGCTGCGAGCTAGGGGGGTTCAGGCATTCCAGGACTCCTTTTTCCTGGCTAATGAACCTGGGGACAAGGGGCTGCCATGCCCAGTGTCACCCTGCATGGGCAGGAGACACCAAGAACGTGCTTGCCCCAAGGTTGGGGTGTTTCTCGTTAGGTATCAGCTGCTAATTGGCCCTTTTTCAATGGGGAGGTCCCTTCCCTCAGGTGCTCCTCTCCAGATCTGCCCCATCTGGTTTGTTCTCATCATTTTTGGGTGGGTGCTTGGCATAAATGCCCCTTGGGCACCTTGGCTTGCACCACAGGCTCCAGGCACACTCCTCCACCCCCTCTTTGGCTGAAGGGATGGGGAGAGGGGTGGGATTCATAGAATCCCTATGTTGGAAAAGACCTTTGAGATCATCAAGCCCAACCGTACGTCAACCTGCCCTTGGGATGGGGAGAGGGTGGGATTCATAGAATCCCTACATTGGAAAAGACCTTTGAGATCCTCAAGCCCAACCATACGTCAACAATTCCACCGTGTAAAACCCTCCCATCAGCTCCCAAGGTGCCCTGATCTCCCCCTGCCCACCCTGGACCCCCCTCCCCACCCTGTGCTTGGGGGATGGATGGTGGGGAGGCCACCGGCTGCAGGGCTTGGGGGACGATACTGGCTGGAGCGAGTCTGAACCTGGCATCTGTCGAATGTCACCTTACCCAGACAGTCTGTGCTTCCCTGTCTCCATATCAACCGTTCTGCTCCAGCCACCTGCGGGGGGGTGGCAGGGAGCGCCTTTGGGGAGGAGGAGAGCTGGCTTTGCCTCTCGCGCTCGCCGCTCTCGCTCACCGCAGCCTCCCTTTTCCCTCCCCACGCGCCCCCGGGGTGCGAAGCCCCAGGCTAGAAATGGTGGCGCAGGCGCTAACCGATGCTCCTCCAGCCACTTGGGAGATGAGGAGGTGACCCCGGTGCTGGTGGCTCACACAACCCCCCAGATTGCATCATCTGGCTCCGCCGTGCCTCAGTTTCCCCTTGTTGCAGCCAAAGGACGTAGCAAGCCCCAACCTGGGTTGGTGCCCCTGTTCCTTACTGAGCCCCAGCACAGCTGCGGTGCAGGAGGGATGCTGGGGCTCACTCCACCCCAGCTTCAGCGGCAAGGGCCTCTTCCAACAGCTCCGCACATTCCCCCGGACTGTCCCTCTTCCCTGCGACCAGATGTTCTCGCCCTCCTCCTCCCCCTTCCATGGGGTCCAGGCCAGAGCCAGCTCTCTGGGATGGACACCGCCTGCTGGCATCCCTCCTCCTGCTCTGCACCTGGACAGCAGCCGGGGACAAGGGACAACTCGTGGTGTCCTCCCATGTGGCTCTGGCCTGGCTCCCAGTGCTTCCCAGTATCACCAGTTAGGCTGTGACAACCCCAAATGCAGCGGGGAGCTGAGGGTGGCCGGGGCTTCTCAGTCACATCTGTGTGTGGGGCAGCACTTTGGGGACAGGCTTGAAGCACCAGGGCTTTGTATTTGGGGGGTGCTTGAGTATTTGGGGGGATTGTGGAGTATTTGGGGGATGCTGGAGGGTTTGGGATGATTCTGGAGTGTTTGGGAGGATTCTGGAGTTCTTGGGGGATGCTGGAGTGTTTGGGGGGATGCTGGAGTATTTGGGGGATGCTGGAGTGTTTGGGAGGATTCTGGAATATTTGGGGGATGCTGGAGTGTTTGAGGGGATCTGGAGTGTTTGAGGGGTTCTGGAATATTTGGAGGATGCTGGAGTGTTTGAGGGGATCTGGAGTGTTTGAGGGGTTCTGGAGTATTTAGGGGATGCTGGAGTATTTGTGGGGTTCTGGAGTGTTTGAGGGATGCTGGAGGGTTTAGGGGATGCTGGAGTATTTGTGGGATGCTGGAGTACTTGGAGATGCTGGAGTATTTGGGGGGATTCTGGAATGTTTGGGGGATGTTGGAGCATTTGGGGGCAATGATAGAGCATATGGGGACATGCTGGAGCATTAGATGAGGATGCTGGAGCATTTAGGGGGATGCCCGAGTATTCAGTGGGTGCCGGAGCATTTGGGAGGGGATCCTGGAGCATTGGAGGAGGGGGTGTTAGAGCACTAGGAAAGACGCTGGAGTGTTTAGGGTGGGGGTGCTGGGTATTTCGGGGTGCTCTTAGCCACCTACCCCAGCACCGGGACAGGCAGCGGAGCTGAATTCATGCTGGTGGTGCTGCAGGAAGATGGATTGGGACAGAGCGTGCGTGAGCATGTGGGACCCTCATGGGACATGGGTGAGGTGCTGGGCTGCGTGGCTGCTGCTCTCAGGGCTGCATGGATGCTGCTGTCGAGGCTGCATGGATGTTGCTCTTCATGCTGCATGGATGCTGCTCTTGAGGCTCCATGGATGCTGCTCTGCATGCTGCATGGATACTCTTGAGGCTGCATGGATGCTGCTTTCAGGGCTACATGGATGTTGCTTTCGAGGCTGCATGGATGTTGCTCTCAGGGCTACATGGATGTTGCTTTCGAGGCTACATGGATGTTGCTCTCAAGGCTGCATGGATGCTGCTCTCCGAGCTGCATGGATGTTAGTCTTGAGGCTGCATGGAAGTTGCTTTCAAGGCTGCATGGATGCTGCTCTTCATGCTGCATGGATGTTGCTCTCAAAGCTGCATGGATGCTGCTCTTCATGCTGCATGGATGTTGCTCTCAAAGCTGCATGGATGCTGCTCTTCATGCTGCATGGATATTGCTCTCGAGGCTGCATGGATGTTGCTCTTGAGGCTGCATGGATGTTGTTCTTCATGCTGCATGGATGCTGCTCTCGAGGCCACATGGATTCCTCTCGCACTCCAGCAGGAATTCTGTCCCAGCCGCGCGCTCCCGAGGCACCTTGGGAAGGCCTGGGGAGCCCAGCAGGCAGGGATGGACGGACAGACAGCCAGGGACAGACACAACCGCCTCCTCTCTCAGCCATGCACGGCGGCTCCTGCGAGTGTGTAATTTCACCACAGTGCCTAAACGAGGGACAGAAGTAAATTGACCTTTTAACCCGTTTTCCTACCAGGGGGATTATAGCCTGTTTCCTGTGAAATCTCTCCAAGAACTGGCTCCATCCTGCTGGTGGAGGGGGGGTGGACACGACACCCACCCAATGCCGAGTGGGGGGCTTTAATTTCCCACCCCACCCACCACCAACTCGCCTTTCCCACCCCATCCCATCTCCCACCTCCAGCACCGCGCGAGTCTTCGGGGTGCATTCGGCAACCTCAGGAAAAACCAATGTGGAAAATTGCTGGGAGGAAGGAACCGAAGGCGGAGAGTGATAAATATTGAAAGGGTGGGATTTCGATGTAGGCTGCAACAGCTGTGCCGGTTACAGTGTCACACTATCTCTCCACAGGTTTACTGACCCATTTCCATTCACACGGCTGCCAGTATCTTAGCAACTGCAACAGTCCCCCAAGAACAGGCATATTGCCTGCTATTAGTGACTGCTGCAACTGTGTCAAGGTTAGCTCTCTCCCTCCAAGCCCTGCCGGGTTTGTTTTTCGCCCAAAGCCAGCACAGGCTGCTCGGTGACATAGCCCCCTCCCCAACCCCGGCACTCGTCTTGGGGTTTTGGGCGTTCATCCCTTCCGCAGCGAGGCTGGCGTGGTTGGTGGGCGATGGATGGGATGCAGGGTTGGGCGGTGAGGTAGATGGGGATGCAGGGTGGGGTGGTGGGATGGACAAGGAAGGGTGATGGAGTGGATGGGGATGGGTGATGGGGTGGCTGGGGATGCAGGGATGATGGGTGGTGCAATGGATGGGGATGCAGGATTGAGCGGTGAGATGGATGGAGATGCCAAGTTAGGTGATGAGATGGAGGCGGATGTAAGATTGGGTGGTGGGATGCAGTGGGATGCAGGGTTAGGCAATGGGATGCAGCAGGATGCAGGGTTAGGTGATGGGATGGATGGAGTTGCAGGGTTGGGTGGTGGGATGGAGTGGGATGAAGGGTTAGGTGATGGGATGGATGGAAATGCAGGGTTGGGTGGTGGGATGGAGTGGGATGCAGGATTAGGTGATGGGATGGATGGAGAGGCAGGGTCGGGTGGTGGGATGGAGTGGGATGCAGGGTTAGGTGATGGGATGCATGGAGATGCAGGGTTGGGTGGTGGGATGGAGTGGGTTGCAAGGTTAGGTGGAGATGGATGGGGGTACAGTGTTGGTTGATGAGATGGCTGAGGATGCAGGGATGGTGGGTGGTGCGATGGGTAGGGATGCAGAGTGAGATGGATGGAGATTCCCAGTTAGGTAATGAGATGGAGGGGGATGTAAGGTTGGGTGGTGGGATGGAGTGGGATGCAGAGTTAGGTGATGGGATGGCTGGAGATGCAGGGTTGGGTGGTGGGATGGCTGGAGGTGCAGGGTTGTGTGGTGGGATGGAGTGGGTTGCAGGGCTAGGTGGAGATGAATGGGGGATACAAGGTTGGGTGATGAGATGGATGGGGATGCAGGGTTGAGTGGTGAGATGGAAGAGGATGCAGGATTGGATGGTGGGATGGGTAGGGATGCAGGGTTGGGTGGTGGGATGAATGGTGGGATGGACAGGGCTGTAGGATTGGTGGCGAGATGAAGGAGGATGCAGGATTGGGTGGTGGGATGGATGGGGATGTGGCGCTCCATGCACTGGGGGATGCCGTGGGGAGCAGGTGGTGGTGTGGGTACATGGTGCATCCCCAATAACAGGAGCAAGGTCAGCTGGTGGGGTGTCACCGTCGCCCCTGAGAATCACCAAGCCCCAGGAAGGGACTGGGGGCTGCGTGGATCTCACCTGGGGTGTCATGAGTGGGGTCAGCCTCAGCCTGTGCCCTCGGGGATGGGTCAGGGGACAGCATGTATCTCCTGGGTCCACAGCGGCACCAGGATTCTTAGAGGAGGAGGTGTGCGTCCACGTGTGCTGGCAAAGCCTGGCACCACTGTGCTTAAACCAGCCCATGCAGGGAGGGAAACTGAGGCACGGGCACCCACCAGGCGGGCAGAGCACCCCATCACCCAGCTCTGGGGGGGGGGGCTTCGCTTGCTGGGACCTCATGGCCCGCTCTGGGCTGCACCCCTGGGTGAGGAGCAGCGAGGTGGGTGCGTCGCAGCCCCCCCGCCCCGTGCCGGCAGCGCTGCAGACAGCAGGCTCCGCACCAGCACGGCTGCGGGGACGGCTGAGAGGGAAGCCACAAAAATGATTTAAGGGGCTGGCGGGATTGATTTATTAAGAACAATTAAAAGCGCTAAATACGCTTAGCTCAGCCAGACGCCGAGCAAGGGAGCCTGGGGGGGATGAGACCTGTCTGCTGGAGCCGGAGGGCGAGGCTGGCAGCGGGGGGACCTGTGGTGCTTTGTGGGGGGGACGCGGTGGCACTGGGCTGGGGCTGCTGGGGAAGGACGAGGGTTCAAGGGCTTGGCTGAAAGGTGATGTGATGGGGGGCATCAGCCTGGGGCTGGGTGTGCACCCAGGGGTGGGTTTGCATCCAAAGATGTGTTTGTCCCAGGGTTGCATCTACATCGAGAGATGAATTTGCACCATGGGGTGGGATTGCATCCAGGGTGGAATTTGCACCATGGGATGGGTTTGTATCTAGGGCTGCATTTGCACTCAGGGATGGGTTTCCATCTAGGGATGAATTTGCATCCAGGGATGGGTTTGTATCTGGGGCTGCATTTGCACCCAGGGCTGGAATTGCATCCAGGGCTCCGTTTTCACCCAGGGAAGGGTTTGCACCCCAGCTGGAGGGCACGTGGTGGGGTGCCAGGTAACTGGAGGTCCCTAAGCTGTGCTGAAACTCGGCTGGTGCCAGGTGTGGGATGCCCAGTATGCCCAGGAAGCCGTACTGGGCAGGGTGTTGCTGCTGCAGCAGCGGTGACTTTGCCACGGTGATGGTTCCGTGTCCCCCCTGAGCTGCTGGGGTGCCAGGATTGGGCTGTGTCCTGCGTCCTCCCAATCCCTGTGGCTGTCTGCAGTGGGATCACTGGTTTTGTACCCGTTCCCCAGTGCAGGGCAGGATCCGTCCCCTCCCCTGGGCTCAGCGGGCTGGGCGAGCACTGGGGCAGTGGCTGGGGACCTGGGTGATGCTCCGGGATGTGGGGATGAGGAGCTGGGCTGCCTTCCTCCACTCTCCCTCTGCCACATCCCAGTGCTGTCAGGATGTTTGGGTTTTCATGTTCGGGTTCCGATCCCCCACGCCACCTCCCCCAGTCACCCACGTCCCCATCACCGCGTGTGACCCCAGTGCCGTGAGCCACTCTGGACACCTCCAGCCTCACCCAGGAGGCATCTGAGCACTGAAAACCGTGGTACTGGTCCCCTCACTGGAGAGGAGCCATGGGAGCTGGGAAAAAGGGAGCTGGGAAAGATGCTGAATGGGAACAAAAGGTCCATGGGGCGGCTGGCAGGGGTTGAGCGGAGCTGGAATCTTTCTGCTGACCCTGCTCCGGCTGCCCTAGCCCCAGCCTCCCCTCCGCCACCCCCACCCGCTGCTGCCGACGTCAGCGCTTCCCGGCAGCGCTCCCAGGTAGAGGAGCTGTCGGGGAGGTGGAAAAGCCATTTCTGCCTCTGCCCTGGTGCTCACATCTCCACCAGCAAAGCCTCCTGGGGCAGGGGGGGTGCTCGCGCCTTGTCCCTGTGCGTCATCCCAGGGCCACGTGCCCTTTTCCCATGGGGATGCGTGGAGAGGTGGAGTGCGGGATGGGTTGGGTGGTGGCCGTGGCCTGGGTGCCGTGTCCTCTGCTGCCTCTGCCCACACCCCACACTGGTCACTGGGGAGGCCTGTGGGGCCAGTGGCCACGGATGGAGGTGACCAGGGATGGAGGGGGCTCTGGATGGAGGTGACCAGGGATGGAGGGGGCTCTGGATGGAGGTGACCAGGGATGGAGGTGGCTGTGGATGGAGGTGACCAGGGCTGGAGGGAGCTGTGGATGGAGGTGGTTGTGGAAGGAGGTGGCTGTGGATGGAGGTGACCAGGGCTGGAGGTGGCCAGAGATGGAGGTGACTCTGGATGGAGGTGGCCAGGGATGGAGGTGGCTGGGAGTGGAGGTGGCTGTGGATGGAGGTGGCTTTGGATTGAGGTGGCCAGGGGCGGAGGTGGCTGTGGATGAAGGTGACTCTGGATGGAGGTGACCAAGGATGGAGATGACTGAGAATGAAGGTGACTAAGGGTGAAGGTGGCCTTGGCACTGCCAGCATTTGCCTCCATGCTCCTGCTTGGCCAAGCACTGTCACAACCACAGGCAGCGAGGACAAAGCCAGACCCTGTGGGGCAAGGAGAAGGGCTGCCTGGGGTCACCCCACTGGCCGTGGTCCCCAGCTGGGATGCACCGGGGTCCCTGTAGCTGCACTGGGGGCAGGTGGGCATGTGACCATCAAGGTGACTTTCAAGCGGGTTGGTGACAGAGGTGACACCGACCCCGGGGTGCTCGGCAGGAGGTTCTTGGGTGTCCCCTGCCTTGGCAGCACGCCCGCCGCCGGCTGCCCAAGGGTTAACGAGAGTTTGCTGCTCCTGCAGACAATTAGTGACATCTTTGCTGACAACGCCACACTGAGCTGCTTTGCCTGCTTTGCCGCCTCCCCAGCAGCACCAGCCTGGCCGCCCCCGCGCCCCGCGTGGCCCCCCGCGCCACCGCCTGCCTCCGCTGCCCCGGCCGCGCCATCCAGCCCTGCACCTCGCCCCGACGCCTTTTTCGGCAGCAGCAGCACAATTGCAATCCCGAGCAGCGCAGCCGGCCTCCCCTCGCTGCCCTCTGACCCGCTGTTGCTGTGGAGACTGCATCCCACGTAGGATTACTGAGCTGGAATCCGCAGGCTCCCAACTCCCCTCGAGATCCAGACGGGCGCTGCCGTCCCCCCCTGCCCACGGTGCCCGCGGGGAGCCTGCCTGCACCAGCCAGGGTGGAGGTGGTGGCAGCAGCGCTCCTGGGTGCCCTGCTTGGCGTCCGTCACGCGGTGATGCTGCCAAAGGTGCCACGGTGTCACCGTGAAGCCATCGGTGACCCCTGGCATCTTCGTTCCCCAGGTTGCCGTCACCTGAGCATCATCTGCCACCATCTCTGCATCCCAGAGGGGTGGGGAGAGGGGCGAGGGGCTGGTGGGAACCCTTCCCCAGCAGCCCAAAGCTCCCCGAGGAGGTGGGTCCATCCCAAGCAACCATCCCCAAACCACATGCCCGTGGGTGACAACAGGAGCCACCAACCCCCGGAGCACCCGTCCCCAAACCACACGCCCATGGGCACCCAGAACCTCTGGGGTGACAACAGGAGCCACCAACCCCCGGAGCACATGCCCATGGGCACCCAGAACCTCTTGGGTGACAACAGGAGCCACCACCACCTCCTCGAGCCCCCCGCGCCCCTGCGCTGGGGGAAGGGATGGGTGCAGGGGGGGGAGCGGAGCTTGTTTGGGGAGCTCTGTGGGCTGGGTTTGTGTCTCAGCATCTCTGCCTGCCACCCGGGGAGGCAGGAGCTGAATTAATCGCGATCAATTAGTGCTGCTTGCAGTCCCCAGCTTCCTCCCTGCACCAGCTTTGTGCTGTTGCACCCAGCGAGGGGGGGCTCCAGCATCCCCAGCATCACCCAGGTGCCTTTGGGGACCGCAGCCCCTCCGGACCCCTTGGGATGGGGACAGGGGGTGAACGGGGCATCCCCCAGCTCACGTGGGCACCCGCTGCCATGGCAAAACATCCGTGCCATGAAATCAGAGAGGGATGATGGGGAGGGGATGCACTAAACCCCTGGAAGCTGGGTTGGCGCGGGATGCTGCGGGGCGCGGAGCGAGCGGTGGGCTCCTGCAGTATACTGCAGCAAATGCCCCTGCAATCTGCATCCCAACGAATCCCACCTTCCTTCCCCCGCAACGTGCTGCCCTGGGCTACAGCTAATCTATTGTGCGCTGGGCTGCAGCCAGCACAAGCTGCAATACAGTAAATCCTTCTGCAGTATCCTGCAAGGGGACCGAGCCCAGCCGCAGCCGCTCGCCGCCTGCCAGACAAAGCCGGGGGGCCCCCACGGGGATGGGGCGCAGGGGACAGGGACGCCGAAGGGTGCCAGGCACCCCTGGCTTCGTGCGGGTGAAGCTGGGAGGATGCAGCCCCAGAGCAGGGTGGGAAGTTCTCCAGGGAGTTTGGGGAGCCCCCTCGCCACCCACATCCCCACCGCGGGACAGGGAGATGCTTCGTCCTCTGCGCCCCGAGAGCACGGGGTTGTCCCCTAAACCCTCTCACCGCCAGGGTCCTCGCAAGTGTCCCAGAGCGAAGCAGGGGTTTGTATCCCTGCCTTCTCCCCATGCGAGGTGTAAGCTCCCTCATGCCTCAGTTTCCCCACTGGCGCAGCACCCACCAAGCACCTCATCCCCCTTCTCCAAGGGGGTTCTGGCACATGTGAGCCCCGCTGCCCTTTGCCAAGGGATTTTGCTTGGATACTGTCATTATCGTTATTATTACTATTATTATTATTATTGTTATTATTATTGGGATGTTGGTGGGGCTCTGCGGCTCTGCCGGACCCGTCTTTGGAGAGCGAGGCATCCTTCAAAGGGAAGGCGCTCTGTCACCGCCCCACAGCAGCTGCGTTCTCCTCAATTAGAAGAGGTAATGAAGCAATTTATGGGCATCTACAAAGTGATGTGTGAGTGACAGGCTGTGTACGATCCGCGCCGGGGCTCTGCCGACAAGTTGCGTTCTTCCAATTTTAATGGAAAGCTCCCTGGCGAGGAGGGGGAAGAAAAAAAAAAAGGCGCATGTAGAGGTGTGTGAGCCCTGAGGCTCCTGGGTGGCTGGAGCAGGGATGCTGGTGGTTGTGGCTCTGGGTGCCCTGATCCCCTCCAGGACGTGTCGTGGCCCAGCCACTGCGTAACCGGAGCTGGAGGGCAGCTGGGTGGGAGCGGAGCTGGGGGCTGGGGTGGTGCAGGACGCCTGGGTCCTCTGGGAGAGTTGGCTGCAGCTCCCTGTTTCCATCCGCGCTCCAGGCACAGCCCGTCCTGCTCCTGGTGTCCCCGTGTCCCCGCCACGTATCGCGGCTGGACCCGGTTGCTTGCCCTCCACTAACACCTTTGTGCCATGTAAACGTGCTGAGTTTTTGGGTGCCACCACAACCTCTCAAAGCAGAAGGATTTGGGAGTTTGGATCCTCCTCACCCTCTGCATCCCTGCCGGGGGCCAGGAAGATGCTCCATCCTCTGCACCCCATGAGCACGAGGTTGTCCCTAGACCCTGTCACCACCACGATCCAACGTGAGCATCCTGGTGTGACATAGGGGTTTCCATCCCTGCTTTCTTCCCATGCACGGTGCAACCCTTCTCGTGCCTCAGTTTCCCCACCGGCGCAGCACCCACCAAGCACCTCGTCTGCTTTCCGTTGTGTTTAGGGGATGAGGGCAAAACCCACCATGCCCCTTGACAGGAGCTGTTGATATCCTCCTGACAGGAGGAATGGTTGGACTTTGATAGGAATGGTTGGACTTTGATAGGAACGGTTGGACTTTGGTGGGAATGGTTGGACTTTGATGGGAATGGTTGGACTCGATGACCCGGTGGGTCTTTTCCAACCTGGTGATTCTGTGATTCTATCATCCTCGCCGTAGGTGCACCAACCTGTGCACAATCATCCCTTTGGATGCACCCATGTGCGCACGATCCTCCCCATGGGTGCACCCACGTGTACAAAGTCTTCTCCATGGATCCACCTACGTGTGCACAAAAAGTCTTCTCCATGGATCCACCCCCGTGTGCACAATTGTCCCTATGGGTGCACCCACGTGTGTACAAGCCTCTCCATGGGTGCACCCACATAGTGCACCCGCGTGTGCATGATCCTCCCCAGAGATGCACCTGCGTGTGCAAAGCCTTCTCCATGGATGCACCCCTGTGCGCACAATCATCCCTATGGATGCACCTGCACGTGCAAAGTCCTCCCTGTAGGTGAAGCCACATAGTGCAGCTGCGTGTGCACAATCCTCTCCCTTATAGGTGCACCCACGTGTGCACGATCCTCCCCGTGGATGCACTTGCGTGTGCAAGATCCCTCTCCGGGGTGCACTCGTGTGCACAATCTTCTCCCTGGGTGCACCCACGTGTGCACGATCCTCCTCATGGGTGCACCTGAGGTGTAAAGTCTTCTCCATGGGTGCACCTGAGGTGTAAAGTCTTCTCCATGGGTGCACGTGCATGTGCACAATCCTCTCCCATGTTTATACCTCTGCACAACCACCTTGTGCACGCTCAGCCCCGTGCACGCACACGCCTCTCCGTACCCATCATTGCAGGTGCATCCCCTCCGTGCCAACCTCTGTGCAGGTTCTGGGGGGCAAGGAAGGGGGGCAGCCCCATAGAAGTGGGGCTCCACCGCTCCCCCTGTGCCCCGGCACGCTGGCATCGTCCCCAGTGGCTCCCACAGCCCAGCTCGGCCCCAGCCGGCCCTGCACCACACTGCATCTCCCAGGAAACAGGATCTGCAGCCAGGAGTTTCCGCTCAACTCCTGTGTGCCTCCCACAAAAAAAAAAAAAAAAAGAAAAAATGAAAAAAATAAAAACGAAGGGGAAAAAAAGAAAAAAGGAAAAAAAAAAGAAAAAAAAAAAGAAGAAAAAACCCACCCTGCCACCAGCCCGGCTGTAAATCCTGCCCAGCCCATTCTGCTTTTCTTGTCTAGCCAGTTTCTAAAATTGGCCAAGGGAAGGCAACCGGCTGCTCCCCCCCTGCCCGGACCCCCCGGTCCCCACCTGGCGCGGTGTCGGCACCGCCGGGCGCAGCGCTGGTGCCACAGGCTCGGCCGCTGCACCTGGATCCCCCTGCACCATCCCCAGCCGTGGGGTGGAAGTGGGTGGCATTGGTGGCGGCCAGATTTTGGGGTGCCGAGTGGGTGCTGGGTGGCTGCTGGGTGGCCCAGGACCCGCGTGGGCACACGGGGAGCATCCCCGCATCCCAATGAGCACCCCTTTGCCGGCCTGGGCAGCCCCCCAGCCCCGGCGGCGGGGGAGCGTGGCTGTGCCGAGCGAGCCTTCGGCATGGGCACGCGTCCATCTGGCGCCTTCCAAATGTTACTGGCCTCGCAGGATCCCGGATCCCGCTTGGTGTTAACCCGCAGCGCGCCACGGCTGGGGACAGCGGGGAGCTCAGGGTCCCCTCTGTGTCCCCGTGGGGTTCCCCAGTGGGGTGTTGGGGGGCTGTCGAGCCACCCTGGGTGCCCCAGGTGTGGGCAAGGGATGGAAACCCCTCTGTGCCAGGGTGGCCATGGGTTTTATGTGACCTGGCGTGGCTGGCACTGGGCAGGGACACGCTGGGGCTGTGACTCATGCTGTGGGTATAATAGGGAGCCCGGAGAGTAGATCCTTGGCCGTCTGCGCAGCCTCGAGCCTGCTGAAACTCTGCGGGTGCCTGAGGAACGTTTACCACACTGGGGCGAAGCACCCCGTGGCATCACTCCAACAGCCGTCGTGCAAAAATTTGAGTGCAAAGCACCGCGTGGCATCGCCCCAACATCCATTGTGCAAAAATATGGGTGCAAAGCACCCTGTGGCATCGCCCCAACAGCTGTTGTGCAAAAATATGGGTGCAAAGCACCCCATGGCATCACCCCAACAGCTGTTGTGCAAAAATATAGGGTCAAAGCACCCCGTGGCATCACCCCAACAAGCATCATACAAAAATATGGGAGCAAAGCACCCCATGGTATCACCCCAACAACCATCGTGCAAAAATACCAGCCCCCCGAGAAGCCCCCGGCGTGGCACCCTGAGGGATGGGTGCTGGGGTGCGTGTGCCCCCCCCAAGCAGGGAGAGGGCAGGGGAGGGGGCCAGGCTGGCTGCTCGCCTCCCGCGCCGGCTCGTCGGGGCGGGGGAACAAAGCTGGCACCAAGGGAAGCAGCTAAATTTAGCCCGTTTCCCTGCTAGCTCTGAACTGCAGCTCTGGGCTCCAGCCGGCCGAGGTGCCACCGTCGCTGCAGTCCATCTGTCGAGCGGTTTCGCCTCCCCTCGGCCCCAGCACCACCGCCTGCCCCCCTCCGTCCTCCCAGGGGGGTCAGACCCCTCTGGGGCCAAAGGGGTTGGGGTGGAAGAGGGGGATGCGTCCACTCTGGGTGATGCTGGGGCTTGGGGGCACCTGGGGATGGAGAGGAGCGTGGTCGCCCCATCCATGGCTGCGCCCACTGAGGCCGTGGTGGAGCAGAAGAGCGGCTGGGCATGGAGAAGTGGTTTCTTGCAGGGGAGGTGGTTGCAGGGGAGAGGATCGCAAGGGAAAATGGTCGTCTGGTCATTGAAGGGAGGTGGCTCTTGCAGGGGAGGTGGTTTCTCCTGAAGGAGATGATCGTTGCAGGATGGATGGCCCTTGTGGGGGAGATGGTCCTTGCAGGGGAGATGGTCCTTGCAGGGGAGATGGTTTCTTGCAGGGCAGATGATTTCTTGCAGGGCAGATGGTTTCTTGTGGGAGAGATGGTTTCTTGCAGGGAACATGGTCCTTGCAAGGGAGATGGTTCTTGCAGGGGAGATGGTCCTTGCAGGGGAGATGGTTTCTTGTGGGAGAGATGGTTTCTTGCAGGGGAGATGGTCCTTGCAAGGGAGATGGTTCTTGCAGGGGAGATGGTTTCTTGCAGGGGAGATGGTTTCTTGCAGGGGAGATGGTCCTTGCAAGGGGGATGGTTTCTTGTGATGGTCAATGCAGGGAGATGATCATTGCAGGAGGGATGGCTCTTACGGGGAGCATATCCTTGTGGGGCAGATGGTCCTCGTGGGGCAGATGGCCGTTCTGGGGCAGATGGTCATTGCTGGGGGGATGTGGTTGCGCAGGAGATGGTTGTTGCAGGGAAGGCAGCTCTTGCAGCAGGAGTAACGGGAGCCCATCCAGGCATCCCCGTTCCTGCCCGCCTCGAGGGCACCGTAACGCGTTACAGGGCTGAGCGCTGAACCCACCAAGGGTCCCAGCGGCTCCACCGGGTTGGTGATGGGTTTGCCTTGCTGCAGCACTGGGTGGTTTGGGGGATGCCAAGACCTGCAGGTGCCCCCTGCTTAGAGCCCGGTGGTCCCAGAGCCCCCTCCCCAGTGCCAGAGTGGGTGTCCTGAGCCTGTCCTGCAAACCTGGCACCTCAGGGTGCTATGGGAGGGGGGCTCCCAGCCCCACATCCCCATAGGGCCACGTCTCCTGGTGCCTTTGCCCCACACATTTCCCAGCACCATCTCCCAGCAGCTGCACCCCATCCTGACACCACGTCAGGGGGACGTGTTCTCCCACCAGCACCCTTTGGAGACCCCAAAGAAACTTCTGCTCTGGCACCCGACGGCCCTGCAAAGGGAACCAGCAGTCGAGCAGCTCGCCTGGACCCGTTACCTAAGATGAAGCCCAGGAGCCATCTGCTCCGTCTCCTAATTACCAGCGAGGGCATGGAGGTGGGGGGGGATGTGGTGACGGATGGGTTTGAACTGCGGTGGGAGCGAGGTGACAAGCCAAGGAGGGGTCGGGGATGCCTGCGAGCACCCTGCAGCCCTGCCCGCCAGCGCTCTGCGCCCTGGCACCCATCTGTGCCCACCCCAGCTCACACCCTGCTCCCAACCGCTGTGCAGCAGCGTCCTGGGGCGGTGGGACCCCAAGGTGGGTGGGTGGGCTGGGGGCTGAATGTGATGCTGAATTGGTGGTGAGGATGAGGATGGGGGGTTCTAGGGGGGATCTCAAAGCCCTCCTTGTGCTGATGGGTGTCCCAGATCCAGAGCTGGGCAGGATGCCTGGTGTGTGGGGTGCAGGCAAAATGGTGAGGGGCAGGGAGGATGAGGAGGGAGAAGGACCCATGTGCTTTGAGGTGAGGGCTGTGATGGTGAATCGGTGGTGAGGATGAAGATGGGGGGTTCTAGGTGGTATCTCAAAGGCCTCCTGCTGCTGATGGGTGTCCCCATTCCAGAGATGTGGGATGCAAGCAGGGTGAGGAGGGGCAGGGAGGATGAGGAGGACCCATGTGCTTTGGGGTGGGGGCTGTGATGCTGAATTGATGGTGAGGATGAAGATGGGGGGTTCTAGGTGGTATCTCAAAGTCCTCCTGATGCTGATGGGTGTCCCCATTCCAGAGATGTGGGTGCAGGCAGGGTGATGAGGGGCAGGGAGGATAAGGAGGACCCGTGTGCTTTGGGGTGGAGGCTGTGATGCTGAATCAGTGGTGAGGGTGAAGATGGGGGGGTTCTCCTGCCTTCCCAACCCCCCAGTACAGAGGAGGTGGCCAGAGGGGGTGCAGGGGGTGGTTCTGGCTGGGGAACACGGAAACCCTGGGAAAGCGCCTGCCAGGAAGCTGTCACTGGAGGGGATTTTCCATTGGTGTCAGCAAGGCAGGATGGGCTCCAGGGGGACTCAGGGGTGGGGGGGGCTGGGTGCGTGTCAGCGAGCAAGGGGGGTGCAGGGGCAGGCTACGGAGAGGACAGCTTGGGGGGTGCAAGGGAGGCATCTTCCCACTGCCCCAGGTGTGTGTGTGCACGTGCAAGGGAGCTGCACCGTCACTGTGCCCCTAGGTGTGCGTGTGCAAGGGAGGGAGGCAGCCCCAGCCATGCGTGAGCGTGCAAGGAAGAGGCCCCCCCTCAGCAGCTTGTGCAGAGATGGAAGAGGGATACCCCGTGATGCCACCTCGTGTGCGTGTGCAAGGAGGAGACAGCTCTGAAGCACCTCAGAGTGCGTGTGCAAGGAAGGGATGCCTCAGCCCTGCTCCAGCTGTGAGTGAGTGTGCAAGAGGCACCCCCACAGCAGCCCCAGGCTTGTGCAGAGGTGGGAGTGGGACACGCCGTGATGCCACCTCGTGTGCGTGTGCAAGGGGGAGGCACCTCTGAAGCTCCTCAGATGTGTGTGTGCAAGAGAGTGGAGCCTCAGCCCTGCTCCAGCTGTGTGTGAGTGTGCAAGAGGCACCCTCGCAGCAGCCCCAGGCTTGTGCAGAGGTGGGAGTGGGACACACTGTGATGCCACCTCGTGTGCGTGTGCAAGGGGGAGGCACCTCTGAAGCTCCTCAGATGTGTGTGTGCAAGAGAGTGGAGCCTCAGCCCTGCCCCAGCTGTGTGTGAGTGTGCAAGAAGCACCCCAACAGCAGCCCCAGGCTTGTGCTGAGGTGAGAGTGGGACACCCCGTGGTGCCACCTCGTGTGTGTGTGCAAGGGGGAGGCACCACTGGCAGCGCCCCAGACGCGTGTGCACACACAGGGACAGCGTGTGAGGACAACGCGGGTGTCACACACCCCTCCGCACCCCCATGGGGTTACATCTAGGGCCACCCCGACCCCCTCCGGGACACCGTGTCCCCCGCGCTGTCCCCGCGGGCAGCTGGCCTTGGCGCGCAGGCGGGGTGGGAGGCAGCGGCCGGCGTGTCCCCATCTGGGTGGCGGCTGGCGGTGGCATCTCCGGCCCCACCCTGATGCCTGGGTGGCCTGGGACCCACGTCGGCGTCTCGCGGGGCCACCCCGATGCCAAGCAAGCCCCTTCGTGCCCCCTTTTTCCACCCATCCTGGGGGTCCAAGCGCCAGCATCCTCCGGGGTCCCATGGAATGGGGGACAAACACCCTCCCGGTGCCACCCTCGCTGCCACCCAAGCGGGAGCCTGCGTGGAGGTGGAGGGGCCACGGCGCTCGCCGCCAACCTCTGTCAAAGCCTGCAACCTCTGTCAAAGCCTGAAACCGTTAAACTAATTAAAGCTTTGCAGCAGCAGGATTAAGCCCGGGCAGGGGAGGTGGCGAGCCCAGGTAGTCGATTAGTTCACCAGCGAGGATATTGGATTTCTGCGAGGCGAGTCAGCAGTCTTCGGGGGCTGTTATCTTTGCAGGGCTGTGGGGTCAGGAGGTGGGAAGCGGAGGTGACTGCAATTTTCCCCCCCCCTCCCTTCTTCTCAGCCCCCCAGCATCATCGCTGCGTCTCCCCCGCCTGCGGCGCCCATCTCCCTCCTTCTCTCACTCTCCTTCGCCTTCCTTCCGTCCTTCCTCGCTTGTGTGGTCTCGGCTGGTGTTTTGTAACCGGCGAGGAGGGAAAAAAAATAATAAAAAAAAAAACAGGGGAAAAAAATAAAAAAAATTAAAAAAAAAAAAGAAGGAAAAAGGCCCTACCCCTGGCGAACGAGCCAGGAATGGCGAAGTCCGGAGAGCCTAATGGGAAACATGTGGCAGCTGCCTGGGGCTGAGCAGGGAGGTGAAAGTGAGCGCAGCCGTGCGAGAGCATCCCAGCGCTTCCCCCCGCAGCCCCCTCCCCAGCACCGCCCAGGGCCAGGCTCCTGGCCGGCGCCCCATGGGGCTGGGGGGAGGTGGGGATGGTGGGGGTGGATGTCGGCGTCGTGTGGGGATGGGGGGTGATGTCCATCCCCGTGGTGTGGAGATGGAGGTGGCTGCCCATCGCCATGGTGTGGGGGTGGTGGGTGGTACCCATCCCCGTGGTGTGGAGATCGTGGAGGTGATGCCTATCCCCATGGTGTGGGGACAGTGGGGGTGGCTGTCCCCATCGGGTGGGGATGGGGGATGATGCCCATCCCCAAGGTGTGGAGATAGTGGGTGATGACCATCCCCGTGGGGTGGGGATGGGGGATGATGTCCATCCCCATGGGGTGGGGATGGGGGATGATGTCCATCCTCATGGTGTGGGGGTGGTGGGTGATATCCATCCCCATGATGTGGAGGTGGTGGATTATGCCCATTACCACAGTGTGGGGATGGTGGGTGATGCCCATCCCCATGGCGTGGAGATCGTGGGTGATGCCCATCCCCGTGATGTGGAGATGGTTGATGATGCCCATCCCCATGGTGTGGGGATGGTGGGTGATGCCCATCCCCATGGCATGGAGATCATGGGTGATGCCCATCCCTGTGATGTGGAGATGGTGGATGATGCCCATCCCCATGATGTGGCCATGGTGGGTGATATCCATCCTGGTGGTGTGGAGATGGGGGTTACTCCCCAACCTCATGGTGTGGGGATGGTGGGTGATGCCCATCCCCATGGCGTGGAGCTCATGGGTGATGCCCATCCCCATGGGATGAGGATGATGGGTGCTGCCTGTCCTCCTGGTCGGGTGTGCGCTGGGTGCTGGGTGCTGCCCATGCCCATGGCGTGGTGGGTGCTGGATGGTTGGGTGCAGGTGATCCCCGCTGTGGAGGTGGCCGGATGGCAGCAGTTGGACCTGGGCTGGGGTAGGAACACTAACACGTCTCGGGGCGCTTCCCCCACCTTGTCACCGGCCACGTGGAGCAGTTCTGAGAGCAGGAGCCTGGCACGGGCCAGCGTGGGGTACGAGCTGGCTGGACACGCAGCGGGGATGTGCCCATGGCTGCACTCCAGTGGGTGCCACGCACCCCTTGGAGACCCCAGCGGTATCCAACGCATCCCCAGCTCCATGGTCACGCAAGAGGCCACCAGTGTGAAGATGTGGGTCCCTGTCCCACCGCCTTGTCCTCCCAGTTCTCCCTGTCGAGCCGTGTGCGGCAGGGTTCTGGAAACCCTCCCGTTTGCTTCCTTCCTGCCTGCCTCCCCTCCAACAGCTCTCGGGCACGTTAGGAGCTCCAGCAGAGACCAGACCAGTCTTCCCAGCCCATATTTTTCCTGCTCCACGTTGCCCTTGGTGTAACTCTACCCGGAGAGGTGCCCGCGTTCCTCTCCGTGCCAGCTCTGCACCCAAGGGCTGGCGGGGGAGACGAGGAGGGAGGGAGGTGGGGGGGGGATGCGGATGGACTGACAGGTTTGAATTCTCTTTCCCTGCCTTGTTGATAAGTTGTCACGCTAATCCAGACACCGGGAAGAGCCTGGATCACGCCGAGCGCCTGCCTGTGTGTGTCTGCGGGTGTGTGCTGGGGGAGGGAGCCAGCAGGCAGGGATTCACACGTGGCTTTTTGGGGTGGGGGGGGGAGAAAAGAAGCGAAGGCGCAGGCGGAGGGGGGCTGGGATGAGTTGGGGGGCTTGGTTGTGCGCCCGTGCGCTGGGAGGGCAGCTGCTGGGGCTTCCTGGGCCCCTCAAAACCTGCTGGCCTCCTGCGAGGGAGCAGGCAGAGCTGTGTGCACACGCGTGTGTGACACGCACATCTGTGTGGATATGCACATCTGTGTGGATATGCACATCTGTGTGGACACAAGCTCCACCAGGGGAGGTTCAGGCTGAACATCAGGAAAAAATATTTTGCAGAAAGGGTCATTGGGCAGTGGCAGAGGCTGCCCAGGGAGGGGGTTGAGCCACCTTCCCTGGAGGGGTTTAAGGGATGGGTGGACGAGGTGCTGAGGGACATGGGTTAGTGATTGATGGGAATGGTTGGACTCGATGATCCTGGGGGTCTTTTCCAACCTGGTGATTCTATGATCTGTGTGGACACGCACACGCGGCACCACGCAGATCATGGAATCATAGAAACATAGAATCACCTGGTTGGAAAAGACCCACTGGATCATCAAGTCCAACCATCGATGTACATGCACACGCGCCCGCAGCCTCCAATGCGCAGCCCCCTGCAGGGGTGCATGGCCACAGCAGTGGAAAAAAAGGGGTGTCTTGCCCCAAAGTGTCCAAGCATCCCACGGTGGGGAGTTCCCAGAGGGGACAGCGTGGTGCCCAGGTGTCCCCTGGGCATGGAAGGGGTGGCAGGAACGGGGGGCACCCTCGCCAGCCGGAGCAGAGGATGCTCCCAGGGGAAGGGGCTGCCAGGCTGATGCGCAGGGGTCTCTGTTCTTGCTCGAGCAGATGGGAGCTCGGTCGCCTGCCAGCCCGTCGCACTGGAGAACGGTGCCAGCCCGCCAGCCGAGTGGTTCCCGCGCGCCCAGGGCTCTGGCCCCCACCAGCCCGGCAGCGACGGCGACAGCAGGAGCTTCCAAGTGAACCTGCACTGCAAACACCCCCGGCCCAGGTAACCCGCGTGGGGGGGGGCCTCCCATCACCCCGGGAATGGGGAGTAGGGGCTGCACAGGGGGGGAGCTGGGAGAGGGGTTGGCAGCAAATCTCGCCGCTATTGCTCTTCGCATCCCTGCTTTGGCTGCAGAGCATCCCTGGGGATGGAGTGTGTTTGAGGGAGGATTCTCCATGGCTTTACAAAACCTTTGGTTTAGGGAAAGGGGACAAATTGGGGTGTGCAACCCCGCTGTGGGGTGCAGGATGGGTGCTGGGGGCATCGTTACCCCCACGTAGGTGCCTGTCCGACACCCCCCACCCTCACTTTGCTTGTGTCCCTGTTGCCAGCGAGGGGAAACTGAGGCACGGGTGTCCCTTGGGGGGCTGCTGGCACTGGGTGCTGGGGGAACATCCATGCATGGGGGGTGGGTTGGAAGGAGGTGGGATTGGGGGGGGGTGCAGAGGTTGGATCACCCCAAAGGGTGAAGAGCACCCCCCCCCACTCCACCCCTCCCCCCCAGCCCCAGGGGTGTTGGGGAGGGGGGGGCACCGGGCGAGAGCGTGGCTCGCAGGGGCCACCTAGTGGCAACGAGGCTGCACGGCCCCCACAACCCCCCCCCCCCCCCCAAAACCTGGGACCCCCCCCCCTCATCCCAACCCCAACACACAGCACCCCGGAATTGTGGGGGTGGGAAGGGGATAAACCTGTCCCTTGTGTCCCCCCTAGATTGCAGGCAGATCTCCCTCCACACAGCCCCTTTCTGCATCCCTAACCTGCTCGCAGCCCCGACACCACGGTGATGGGCACGCGCTGCCCTCTGGGCTGTGGGAGCTCAGGATCAGCTCCCGGTACATCCCTTGTAGGGACTGGTGGTGGCACGGTGGGCGCCCCCCTCTCCGCTAACCCTCCGCACCCCTTTTTTTTTTTTCTTTTCTGCAGAGAGCTCAAGTGCAATAGCAGGAGCAGCAGCAAAGCCGAGGGTAAGTCCTAGCCTGGTGCTGACCCCCCCAGTCCTGCTCCGTGGGGGCATGTGGCAGCCCAAATTCATAGAATCGTAGAGTCGTAGAATCACTAGGTTGGAAAGGACCCACCCATCGAGTCCAACCATTCCCATCAATCACTAACCCATGTCCCTCAGCACCTCGTCCACCTGTCCCTTAAACCCCTCCAGGGAAGGGGACTCAACCCCCTCCCTGGGCAGCCTCTGCCACTGCCCAATGACCCTTTCCATGAAAAATCTTTTCCTAATGTCCAGCCTAAACCTCCCCTGGTGGAGCTTGAGGCCATTCCCCCCTTTCCCTCTGCACTGGGGCAAGCCAGGTGATGCTATGTGGAGGGCATCCAGGCTCCCCTGAGCAGAAGTGGGGGCTGCACCCCATTCCCCCCACTGTGATGGGCAAGGGAGCAGCCTGGGGGTGGTGGGAGCGACTTCCCGCGGTGCCAACCGGATCCTTGCTGGTGCTGGGGCAGGGGATGAGGTGGGTGCCGAACGCAGGCGGCGGGGATGGAGCAGGCGCCGCCGGCTGCTTTTGGCTGGCGGTGCCCTGGGAGCCTCACTGTCCCCGTCTCTGCCCCACGCAGGTGCCGCTCTCCCCTTCCCCGACCCCCATGTCAGCAACTGCTCGGCCAAGCGGCCCGCGGGGGAGGAGGAGGTCAGGATGCGCGTGAAGCCCCCGGGCCCAGTGGTAACAACCAGCGTTGTGCGCGGCTCGCCCGACTACGTCCGAGAGCCCAAGTTCTACCCGCCGGGGCACCCAGCGCAGCGCCCCGCAGCCTGCCCGGCGGAAAAAGCCTTATCCTGCAGCGTGCTGAGCTTCCCCGAAGGCTCGTGCCCTGCGCTCGGCCGGGAGCACCAGGCAGGCTCGCTGCTGCACGGCGACCCCGCCGACCGGTGCCAGAGCGTGCACGGGGGCACCAAGGCAGCCGAGGACCTTTTAGGCTGTGCCGGTGAGCCCCGGATCCTGGGGGGCAGCGCGGAGGAGGCAGCCGCCTGCGATCGGGCCCCTCAAACCTTCCCCAACGCGACGCTGGCCTCAGGCCGCTGCAACGTCGACAGCATCCTCGCCTTGCTCCGCAGCAAGTGCGGCAACGGGCACATCAACCTCCACCCCGTGGTGCAGCTCATTGACATCATGAAGGACCTCAACCGCCTCTCCGAGGACCTCAAGAGCAGCGGGGTGCACCTGGACTGCGGCAGCCTCCGCGGCGGTGGCGGTGGCCACGAGGACAGCCGCCTCCTGCCCGCCGACCGCGACCTCCAGTACAGCTTCTTCTCCTCGCCCTCCTTGGCCAACAGCATCCGCAGCCCCGAGGAACGCGGGGTGCTCTGCAAAACCGAGCCCTCGCGGCATCCCCGGCCGCCTGCCCGCGACGGAGAAGCAGACGGAGGGGGAAGGAGCACCCCACAACCCCCCGGCCACAGCGGGGGGCCCGGGGGGGCTTCCAAAGCGCCGGCGGAGGAAGCTGGATGCTCCCAGCCTGACGCGGGTGATTACTCGGACCTGGCCGAGGCGGACATCCTAAATGAACTGGCCTCCCTGGCGTGCCCGGGGACGCAGCTGCTGGAGTCGCAGGCAATGGAGCCGCAGCCCCAGTTGCTGCCAGCCCAAGAGTTGGACTCCCAGTCCCGGCTGCTGGATTCCCAGTCCCTCGAGTCGCAGCCCCAGCTGCTCGATTCGCAGAGCTTGGAGCCATTGCCAGAGTCGTTGGAGCTGCAAAACCTGGAGCCGCTGGGGTTGCAGTCGTTGGAGCCGCTCTCCGAGTCGCTGGAGCTGCAGTCGCTGGAGCCCTTGTCCGAGTCGCTGGAGCTGCAGTCGCTGGAGCCGCTGGCGGAGCCGCTGGGGCTGCAGACGCTGGAGCCGCTGCCCGCCGCCCTGGAGCCTCCGCTCTTGGATTCCCGAGCCCCGTTAATGCCCACCGAGCCCTCGCTGCTGGAGGCGCAGCCGCTAGGCACCGTGTCGGAGCTGCTGGAGGCCCAGCCGGGCGCTGGGGACCCTCTGCGGCCCCACGGGCTGCAGCCTCGCCTGGGCGCGTGTCCCCTGGGTGGCATGGTGAAGCGGGGCCCTTGCGGGGGCCGGGGGGGTGGACGATGCGGCGAGGACCACCGCAAGTACGCCCTGCGCCGGACAGACAAGCCAAAGATGCTGTGCCGCCGGAGGAGGGCAGGGCGAGGGCGCCGGGTGGACGTCACCCCCGAAAACCGTGTCTTGACCCCCCTCGCCCTCCCCACCGAGGTGCCCCCCGGGCCCGAGGAACCCGGCAACCCGCTGCTGACCCCCCCGCAACCACCACCCGCTGACACCCTGGACCCCGACGAGGCGCCCAAGACCCCCGTGACGGGGAAGAAGAGCAAGTGCCGTGGGGTGAGGAAGATGGTGGTGAAGATGGCCAAGATCCCCGTGTCCTTGGGGAGGAGGAACAAGACCACCTACAAGGTGTCGTCGCTCAGCAGCAACCTGAATCTGGAGGGCAAGGAGCTGGCGGCCAGCACCTCCATGGAGCCCACGCCGCTGCTCAAGATGAAGAACAACGGGCGCAACGTGGTGGTGGTTTTCCCTCCCGGCGAGATGCCCATCATCCTGAAGCGCAAACGGGGCAGGCCACCCAAGAACCTGCTGCTGGGCCAGACCAAGCCCAAGGAGCCCACGCCAGAGGTGAAGAAGAGGAGGAGGAGGAAGCAGAAGCTGGCCTCGCCCCAGCCTTCCTACATCGCCGACACCAACGACAGCAAAGCCGACTACTCGGACGTGCTGGCCAAGCTGGCGTTCCTCAACCGGCAGAGCCAGTGCTCGGGGCGCTGCTCGCCGCCGCGCTGCTGGACCCCGAGCGAGCCCGAGTCCATCCACCAAGCCCCCGACACCCAGAGCATCTCCCACTTCTTGCACCGCGTCCAGGGCTTCCGCCGGCGCGGCGGCAAGGCAGGAGGCTTCGGCGGGCGCGGAGGGGGCCACGCCGCCCGCGCTGCCCGCTGCTCCTTCAGCGATTTCTTTGAGGGCATCGGGAAGAAGAAGAAAGCCCCCACGGCTCTCCACGCCGACCCCGTGCATCCGCGCAAGCGGGGCCGGCCGGAGCCCGACCCCGTGGGCAAACCCAAGCGGAAGCGACGCGCCCGCAAGAACGGGGCTCTCTTCCCCGAGCCCAACCCCGGGCAGAGCTTCGGCGATGGCCCCGCCGACTGGGCCAGCGGGGAGAAGGGCAGCCCCTGGGCCCCCCACCACGGCCACCCCAGCGGCCAGGCTGGCCGCGGCGGTGGCTACCAAGGGGCCGAGGCGAGACCCTTCCACGCCGCTGGGTTGGAGTCGGGCTCGTCCGGCCGTGCTGGCTTCTACGCCGGGAGCACAGCGTCCTCGCAGGCGGAGGCTGGTCCGGAGAGGCACAGCCTCTTCACCGGTTATTTCCGCTCCTTGCTGGACTCGGACGACTCCTCCGACCTGCTGGACTTCGCCCTCTCGGCATCCCGCTCCGAATCCCGCAAGTCGGCGGCCGCCTACACGGCCCCGCCGGCCGCCCTCCCCGGCCAACGTGGCTTGGCCGCCTACCCATCCCGAGGCGGCAAGGTGGCATCCGCGACGCCCGGTGCCGAAGCCGCCTTCCACGCGGCGATGCAGGGTCGGCCGGCGTTCCCACCCGGCCGTGCCGCCGCCGCCGCCTACGGCGTAGCCCAAGCATCATCAGAATGCCGGGGAGCCGAGGCTTTCCCCAAGCTGGTGCCGCCTTCAGCCGTTTCCCGGTCGCCCACGGCTCACCCGGCGGCCAGCGGGGCTCCCGGCTACTCGCCGTACGGCAACTACGGCGCCGGGCAAAGCGTGGCGCCCGCCAGCGTCTTCCCACCGGGGAAGCAGTACCCATCGGCGCAGGACAGCAAGGACTGCAGCTTCGCCTACGGCAGCGGCAGCAGCCTCCCGTCCTCCCCGAGCAGCGCCCACAGCGCCGGTTACGCGCCGCAGACGGCCGGTCCCAGCCTGCCGCTGGGCAAAGCCGCCTTCTTCAACAGCGCCGAGCAAGGGGGCCAGTTCTCCAGCGCGGCGCACACCCCTCTGCGATGCGACAGCCGGGCCAGCACCGTCTCGCCGGGTGGCTACATGGTGCCTAAGGGCTCAGCCTCCTTCCAGCCCTCGCCTGAGAATTGCCGGCAGTTCCCCAGCTCCGCGCCCTGGGCGTTCCGGCAAGGCTACGGGGGGTTGGATTGGAGCTCGGAGGCCTTCAGCCAGCTCTACAACCCAGGCTTCGAGTGCCACCTCAATGAGCCCAACGTCATCTTGGACATCTCCAACTACACCCCGCAGAAAGCCAAGCAGCAGACGGTCTCGGAGACCTTCTCCGAATCGTCCTCCGACAGCACCCAGTTCAACCAGCCGGCCGGCTACCGGCGCGCCAACAGCGAGGCCTCCTCCAGCGAGGGCCAGTCCAGCCTCTCCAGCCTGGAGAAGCTGATGATGGACTGGAACGAGGCGTCCTCTGCTCCGGGCTACAACTGGAACCAGAGCGTCCTCTTCCAGAGCAACTCCAAGCCCGGTCGGGGCCGACGGAAGAAGGTGGACATGTTCGACACCTCCCATCTGAACTTCTCCTCCTCTTCCTCCTCCTCCTCCGTGTACCCTTCCAAGAGGAACACGGGACCTCGGCAGCCGCGGGGGTCCCGGGGAGCTTGTGCCTCCAAGAAGGAGAGGGGGACGGGCAAGGCCAAGTTCCCCACCAAGTCCCAGGCGGTCAACCCCCTCTTCCAGGACAGCACAGACCTGGGCTTGGACTATTACAGCGGGGACAGCAGCATGTCCCCCCTGCCCTCCCAATCGCGGGGCTTCGGGGTGGGCGAGCGGGACCCCTGCGACTACGCCGGCCCCTACTCCATGAACCCCTCTACCCCCTCGGACGGGACCTTCGTCCAGGGCTTTCAGAGCGACTCTCCCGGTTTGGGGCAGGCGGATTTGGAAACCAAACACTTCCCTGCCCTCCCGCACCAGCTGGCGGCCCCCGGCCAGCAGACTGTCTTCGAGGCCGGCTTGCAGAAAGCCTTCTCGCCCAACTGCTCCCCGACGTTGGCCTTCAAGGAGGACCTCCGGGCGGGCGACATCCGCAAGCTGCCCACCTGCGAGTCGCTCAAGCACAGCATGCAAGGGGGGGCCCTGCCGCACGCCCCCCACCTGGCTTGCCGCGATCTCCCCATGCCTCAAGCGCACTACGACTCCCCCAGTTGCAAAAACCCCCCGTACTGGTATTCCCCCAACGCCAGCACCCGCAGCCCTTCGTACGACGGCAAAGCGGGGGCGGGGATGCTGGTAGACTTCATGGGCAGGACGGACCCCTCGTGTCTGAACCCCCACTTGAGCAGCCCGAGCGGCACCCACCCCTCCAAGGGCGAGAAGGAGCCCTTGGAGATGTCCCGGGCTCATCACCGAGGACCCTACGCTTGCCCCTTGATCAATGACTTGAACATCTCCCCCGTACCGAGAGACTCAATGCTGCAGCTGCAGGACAACTACAGGTACCCCAGTTTTGCACCCCAAGGGCACCCGGGCATGGCCCCCACCCAGAAGAGCGGGTTTTTGGGACCCATGGTAGAGCAACAACACCCCGAGGACACTTTTACGGTCACCTCATTGTAGTGGCTGCTGCCGTGCCAAGCGGACAACGAGGTTTTGTTACAGGGTAGGTGGGGGAGCCCCTTGGGGCGAGGTTTTTGGGGGGTGGCACAGGGGGTTCGGGGCACCCTTCTCATCGTTGTGTCCTTCCCCCCACCCCCCTCCGTGTTGTGTTTCTCTTTCAGAGGTAATTTAGCCAGCACTTTTTTCTGGAACACTTTTCAAGTTCTGTATTTAACTGGGATTGGAACCGTTTGTTTGTTTTTCTATAAAAAAAGGAGGAAAAAAAAAAAAAAAAGAAAAGGACAAAAAAATTTAAAAAATAAGCGAAACAAAAGGAAAAAAAAAAATAACGAATGAAGAGAGAAAAAAAACAACAACCCCGTTTTTCCCCACCCCTCCGCACTCAAACACGCTCTGTCTGCCAACCACCCTGGCTCTGCTTCCCGGACTGCCAGCCCCCCCCCCCCCCACCCTGCAGCAGGACAATCGGATGGATGGATGGATGGACGGACGGATGGACGGACGGACGGACGCCCCCGCCAAGCCCAGAGCAAGGGGGGGCAGGCAGGATGAGGTGGTGGGGGGTGGGGGTGGACACCAGGCTGGGCAGGAGGTGGCTGTGGGTCTAGGGGGGGCAGTGGCTGGGTGCCCCCCACCCGCAGCCTCGCCGAGACCCTGGGCTCCAGCACCCCTGGGGCTTCCGCTTGGGGATTGTTTTTCCCTTTCCCTCCCCATCCGCTCGCTTTGCCGGGGTGTTTTTTGGTTTTTTTTTGCTGGATGGACGCCGATGGGTGCTTGGGAGCGCTGACCCCCCCCCCCCCAGGCTCTGGCAGCATCACCAACAGGGCTCCGAGATGCCACCGTCACCCGGTAAGTGGCACCCAAACCCCCTCGCTGCCTGTCCCAGGGGAAGGGGGTGTGGGACTGGGGGCACTGGGGGGGTGCTGGGGGCTCTGTGCTTTCCAGGGGGGTGTAACCCAAACGCATCCAGTGAGGGGCACCCATGGGGGCCCCCAAGCCCTGTTGGGCTGCAAGCGCTTGCCCCAGGTGTTGCCCAGGGGTCAAGCATCAGACTGGGGACCCGAACTGCCCCGGTGTCTGTGGGTGGCTGGATCCTAGGGTGGAGGGTGCTGGAGCCCAGGGTGTGGGGTGCTGGAGCCTGGATGTGGGGTGCTGGAGCCCAGGGTGTGGGGTGCTGGAGCCTGGATGTGGGGTGCTGGAGTCGAGGGTGTGGGGGCTGGAGTGCAGGGTGATGGAACCCAGGGTTCTGGGGTGCTAGACCCTGGGGTGTTGGGATGCTAGACCCTGGGGTGTTGGGGTGCTGGAGCCCATGGAGGATGGGTGCTGGAGCCCAGGGTGATGGGGTGCTAGACGCTGGGGTGTTGGGGTGCTGGGGCCAAGGATGGTGGGGTGCTGGAGCCCATGGAGGATGGGTGCTGGAGCCCAGGGTGATGGGGTGCTAGACCCTGGGGTGTTGGGGTGCTGGGGCCCAGGATGGTGGGGTGCTGGAGCCCATGGAGGATGGGTGCTGGAGCCCAGGGTGATGGAATGCTAGACCCTGGGGTGTTGGGGTGCTGGGGCCCAGGATGGTGGGGTGCTGGAGCCCATGGAGGATGGGTGCTGGAGCCCAGGGTGATGGGGTACTAGACCCTGGGGTGTTGGGGTGCTGGAGCCCATGGAGGATGGGTGCTGGAGCCCAGGGTGATGGGGTGCTAGACCCTGGGGTGTTGGGGTGCTGGGGCCCAGGATGGTGGGGTGCTGGAGCTTGGGGTGTTGGGGTACGGGAGCCCATGAAGGATGGGTGCTGGAGCCTGGGGCGTTGGGGTGCTGGAACTCAGGGTGCTGGGGTGCTAGACCCTGGGGTGCTGGAGCTCGTGAAGGATGGGTGCTGGAGCCTGGCGTGTTAGGGTGCTGGGTCCTAGGGTCTGGGGTGCTGGATCCCAGTGTGGTGGAGAGATGGGACCAAACAGGACCCCAGACCCCTGGGTTTGTGGGTGCCAGACTGGGGTGGGCTGGTGACCCCAAACCCTTGGGTGCCATCTCGGGGGGCAGGGCCCTGGGTGTGTGGGTGCTGGATGGGGGATGAGAAAGAACCCCAAACCCCTGGGTGCGTGGGTGCCTTTTGGGGGTGGTGAGAACCCCAAATCCTTGGGTATGTGGGTATCAGATGGGGGGTGAGAAAGGACCCCAGATCCCTGGGTGTGTGGGTACCAGATGGGGTTGAGGAATGACCCCAAATCCCTGGGTGTTTGGGTACCAGATGGGGTTGAGAAAGGACCCCAGGCCCCTGGGTGAAATTTGGAGGTGATGAGGACCCCAAAACCCTGGGTATGTGGGTACCAGATGGGGTTGAGAAAGGACCCCAAACCCCTGGGTGCATGGGTGCTTTTTGGAAGTGGTGAGGACCCCAAACCCCTAGGTGTGTGGGTACCAGATGGGGGTGAGAAAGGACCCCAGACCCCTGGGTGCATGGGTGCGTTTTGGGGGTGATGAGGACCCCAAACCCCTGGGTGTGTGGATACCAGATGGGGGGTGATGAGGACCCCAAACCCCTGGGTGTGTGGGTACCAGATGGGGGCTGAGAAAGGACCCCAAACCCCTGGGTGCCTTTTGGAGGTGGTGAGAACCCCGAACGCCTGGGTATGTGGGTACCAGGTGGGGTTGAGAAAGGACCCCAAACCTCTTGGGTGTGTGGGAGCTTTTTGGGGGTGGTAAGAACACCAAACCCCTGGGGGTGTTGGTACCAGAATGGGGGGGGTAAGAAAGGACCCCAAACCCTTGGGTGCATTTTGAGGATGCTCAGGTCTCCAAATCCCTGGGTGTGTGGGTACCAGATGGGGGGGTGAGAAAGGACCCCAAACCCTGGGGGTGCGTGGATGCATTTTGGGGGTGGGTCCCCTGCCTCTGTGGGTACCATCTTGGGGTACCCCCCCTCTTCACCCCTCCTTCTCCTCTCCCCGCAGCCTGTCCGCCACCACCCTTGGCCCCGCGCCCCCCACCCATCGCAGCCACCGGAGCAGCGAGGAGAGGAGGGGGCTGCCGCTAGCGGGGTCCCCCGACCCCGTCACCCCAGCTTCGCCGTCGGCCCCCCCGCCTCGGCCGTGGCGCCGGCGCCGCGTTCTCTCTCTCTTTCTCTCCTCTCCCGGCCAGAAGCAGAGGGACTCTTTCAATTTGTATTTTTTATTTGATTAATTTTCATTTTCTGCACAAAACCAGCAATTGTAAATACTTTTGAAGAAAAAAAAAAAAAAAAAAAAAAGAAGTTAAAAAAAAAAAAATGTTTAAGGACAAAAAAAAATTTTAAAAAGCTGAAAATTCTCAAAAAAAAAATTAATAAATAAATAAAAGAAGAGAGAGCCACGCACCGGAGGGAGATGAAAAAGTGACCGAGATGAGACCTAAAGCGACCGAGAGGCGAATATGCAGCAGAGAAGAGCAAAAACCCCCCAGTATGCACTGAGAAAAATTTATTTACAGATCGAGCGACAAAAAAAAAAAAAAAAAGGAAAAAAAAAAGTAACAATAACCTATTTATTGTATATAATGTTTTATTATAAATCGTGTCTTGTATATTGCATTCTGTACATCTGCTGTGGTTTTGTGGTGTGCAACTTCCGCATGGGTTCCTTGGGTTTCTGTTGCCTTTTTTTTTTTAATGACGATGATTTGAGTTTTATTTTTTATTATTATTATTCAGAAGAACGAGGCGGGGTTGGGGTTGGTTTTGGTTTTTTGGTTTGGGTTTGTTTTTTTGTTTTTTTTTTTTTTGGCAGTACACACCCAAAGATCCAAATTTGTATGGAAAAAAAAAAAAAGGAGTTTAAGAGTAAAAAAAAAAAGACAAAAAAATTTAAAAAAAAAAGATAAAATGAAAGAGAAATCAATCACAAACCCTCATGGTGGGGAGATGGGGCGCGGAGGGGGATAAGGGTGAGCTCAGGGTGCGGGTGCGGGTGTGGGTACCAGGGGGGTTTGGGCTCCTGTCCTTCCCCCCTTCTGTGTGTGCCCCCCCCTCCTCAAAGTCTGGACAGCTTTGTGGCTCGTGGAAGGGAAGGAAAAGGGGGAAAAATAGAAAAAAAAAATCAAAAAACACCTTGAAATGAAAAAAAAAAGCAAAATATAGAAAAAAAAAAAGGGGGGGGAAAAACACCCTATCTGGTCAAAGAGCCCCCCTCTCCGCTCCCCCCTGTGCTGCCCCGGCCGGAGCGACCCCCCCGGCCCCCGCTTTTCCCCTCAACTGGTCTTTTTTGTGTTATTTAGGAAGGAATTTTTTCATAGGCACTTTTTTTATATTAAACAAAACCCCTATCTATTGAGCGCTGCCCGCTGCTGCTTTCTTGCTTCTCTTCGGGGGAATAGGGGGGGGGCTTAGGGGCTGGAGGGAGGCTGCCCCCCCAACCCTGGAGGTGGGGAGGGGGGTCAGGATCCAGCCGAAAGGTGGGGATGGCAGCGAGAAAGGGGATTTTTGGTGCAAATCAGGGTGCATGGAGAAGGGGGGGTCCTGGGGCTGCCCTGGGGATGCGGGATGGTTGGGTTGGGGGGGTCCTTAAAGCCCACCCAGTTCCACCTCCCACTGGATCAGGGGCTCCAAGCCCCATCCAACCTGGCCTTGAGCATCTCCAGGGATGGAGCAACCACGATTTCTTGCCGGGGGGGACATTGTTGGTGGCATCTGGACCACTCTAAGCACCTGCTGAGCTCATGCTTAGGGGTGTCGGGGTGCAATTTATTGCTGGGGGGGTCCTTTGCCAAGCAGGATGGGTGCCAACCCCTCCTGGTACCCTGGGGGTTGCACCCTGGTGGGGGGTCCAAGGCTTCAGGTAGTTCCTTGGTGAAGCACCAAGAGCAGAAAGGAGGATAATAAATAGAAAAAAAAATTAGGAAAAATAATAATGATTAAAAAATAAATAAATCCACCAACTTCCAGGACTGGAAAGATGAAGGAGGCAGCATCCTCCGGGCGAGGAGAAGGAAGGAGGTGGGGGTCGGGATAAGGAGAAGAGAGGGGGGGACACCAGCTACCTGTGGGTGGGAGAGGTTAGCGATGCCAGCGGGGTCAGGGCTGCTGCAGAGAAGGCTTGTGCAGCGCTGGGGGGGCCGGGGGGGGAGGCAGGAGGTTGCTATGGAGAAGAACACACGGTGCATACTGATGGTTGGGGAGGGGGGGGTTGGGGATGCAGGGTGGGGGGAGCAGAGCTTTGCCAGTGATGCTGCAGCCTGGGAAGATGTCAGTGTTGGGGGTTTTTTTTTTGGGGGGGGGGCCTGCCTTGCTGGGCTGGGGGACAAGCAAAGCCCCCCCCTGCTGCTGGGGTGGCACCAAGGAGCTTGGTTCAATGCAAGCTCAACACCTGGGGGGGTTGGGAGGGAGAAGGGGGGGTTGCAAGGCCCTGTGCACCAGGTGAAGGTGACTGGGAGGAGGCTATAATTCCATCCCCACCTGCACCAGGGGGTTTTAAGTGCCCTTGAGTGCTGTAGGGTGGGGTTTGGGGGAGGCTCCAGGGGTCTGTGAGTGCCCCTGGGGGCTGCAGGGCCCTGCAAGAGCCCCCCAGGTGCTGCAGGCTGGGGGCTCAGGGAGGTTCAGGTGCTCGTGGGTCCTGGACCCTCCCCAAATCTGTCTCACTGGGGATGAGGTGGGTCCTGCAATGCACCCACACCTCTGCAGGGGCCAGGCTGGGGTGGGGGGGGGGGGGGTAAGGTGGGGGAGATGCTGCAGGTAGAGGTGATGGAGAAAGGCTTGGGTGGGCTCTGGTGGCGTGGGGGACCCTGCAGAGGATGCTGCATCTCCATCCCGGGGTCCCATGGGGCTACGCTGGCTGTGAGCCCCCCAGTGCTGGGTGGTTTGGGGGGTGGAGGGCACTTGCATCCCAGACACCCCACGCTGGAGCTCCATCTGGTCCCACCACCACCTCAAACAGGCTGAGCTGTTGCATGAACCCCACAGCGGGTGCTGCTCACGCCTGGCAGGGTCCCCTCTACCCTGGCGCCCCCCACCCTGCAGCACTGGGAGGCTGTGGGGCTGGAATCCCCTTCCCATGGACCTCGCCGAGGGGTGCTGGGGTGAAGGGGGGACCCTTGGGGGGCCACCTTGATGCTGTGCTCTCACCTTGATGCTGTGCTCTCACCTTGCTGCCCACCAACCCACCCCAGCCAAGACATTGCTCAGTGGGGAAACTGAGGCACGGGGAGGCAATGAGGTGGAACAGAAACCACTGCTCCGCTCACACTGGGGCTGTGCCCGCATCCTGCACCCATCCCGCAGGCGCTGACCCCCAGCCAGCTCCCGAGAGGGGGTTATTCTGGGAATTCATGACCATTCCCACCTTGATGATGCTTCCCACGAGCTTGAAATTTGCTCTTTTCAGCGCATTTTCCCACCCTTTTCATTTCAGGTCGCAAAAAGCGGCACGGAAGGAGGACAAAAGCCGTTGTGCCCTGATTAACGCCCAGGTAAGGTGGGCACACGAGACCGACAGCAGCACCAGGGTGAGCTGGGAGAGAAATCAACTCCCCCCGGGAGGTAAATCCCGCTGGGAAGCATCACCTGGCAGGTTTGCAGCCCCACCGGGCACGGCCGGCTGCTCGGAGCACAGCTTGATTTTATTTATTTTATACGTGGGTTTTTCTTTTTTTTTTTTTTTTTAAGACTCAATTAAATCTATCAAGCAGCGCGCGCCGGTTCTGAGGCTGAAAAGCCTCGTGATTGGGCTGATTGCTGGGGGGTTATCAGCACAACCCAGCATCACCATCGCCCGAGCCCAGATTTTGCCAGCAGAGGCTGCTTAGGGGGTAGGGTAGAAGAAAAAGACTTCAAAATCTGATGGAGAAATGGGTGTTTTGCTACTTCTTTATTTGCGTGGCTTGTGGTTATCGAAGGGAGATGCTGGTGGGCGCTGGCAGGGCTGCGGTGCCCGGGGGGATGTGGGATGAGGAGAGCGTGGTCCCTAGGTGCTTGGTTGTACCTGCTTGGCCACCTCCATGGGATGGAGATGCTTATTTTAATGAGTCAGCTCTGCTGGGAGGAGGTTTCTTGGCCTCTCATGGTGCTAACGAGGTGATGGTGATGATGCTGCAGGGTAGTGGGATGAGGGATGCGGGATGCTCCGTGTCCTGGGTGCTGGCAGAGGGGTCCAACGCTGACCCTGGAGCTTTGCCGTGGGGAGCAAGCCCCTAACGAGGCTTGTTGTGCTGCTGCCAGTATCCAGCATGCACCAGGGGGCAAAAAAAAGCAGCTTTGCTGCCGTTTTGACTTTTTCCGTCCCCTTGGAAACAAGGGAAGAGTTTGTCCTCCTCCCTCTGCCTTCCTGCCCTGCTCATCGCACAGGGAGGGGGGCAGCAAGGCTGGGGAATTGCTCCATCCCCAGGAAGGTGAGGGGACACGGGCCAGGGCAGAGGGTGGTGTGCTTGGATGCATGCATTGCACACTCAGGTCTTGGTGGCATCATCGCGCTGGGACAGGGAAGCACCGGAGATGCCCAAGGTGTTGGGGTTGTTTAGCCTGGAGAAGAGAAAGCTCCAGGGAGACCTTAGAGCAGCTTCCAGGACTGGAAGAGGCTCCAGGAAAGCTGGGGAGGGACTTCTTTTACATGGCCATGGAGTGATAGGATGAGGGGGAATGGCTTTAAATTGGAAGGGGGAAGGTTTAGATTAGGCATTAGGAAGAAATTCTTCACCATGAGGCTCTGGCCCAGGTTGCCCAGAGCAGTGGTGGCTGCCCCATCCCTGGAGGTGTTCAAGGTCAGGTTGGATGGGATTTGGAGCCCCTGATCCAGCTGGAGGTGTGGAACTGGATGGGCTTAGAGTCCTTTTCCAACCCAACCCATCCCATGATTCTATGCCCATGCCGAGTCCTGGCACAGGGAAGCGCCCGGGATGCCCGTGCCAAGCTCTCCCTGGTATCGGCACTTGGAGTGGGGCAAGGGCTGTGTCGCCCTCCCCACCCTAATCCTGTGGTCAGGACTTGGGGACAGCGGTGGGACTCTGCCTTCTCCCCGCAGAGCCGCCTGGAGCTGCCTGGGAGATTTGGACACCCCCTTCTCCTTCAAATTAATGGCTGTGCCGTGAAGAAAATTGAAGCCATTATTCTTAGCTCGCATCCTTTATACCCACCAACTTCAACCACTTGACATGCTAATCACAAGCTAACGAGGAAGGGAGGCGATTTTCCACGTCAGACCTGCAATCCAGTGCATCTGGCAGCCGGGGTGGGGAGCATCTCATGCCAGGGGCCACCAGCATCCCTGCCCCAACACCAGCACCCCAGCTACTGCATCAGTCCTTCTTGGCAAGCAGCCCCTTTGGACCCCTTGAAGCCTCTCGTGGCTGGTGTCACCTCCTGCTGTCCTTGTCCCCCCCTCTGGGTGTTTGCAAGAGGCTTTATTTCCATCTGCTCCAACCCCAGGGTCCTGCAGGGTCTCCTGGGGCTGCTGGGTGGGAGCTTTGGGGGCTCTGAGGCTGTAAGGTGGAGGTTTACGGAGCTCTGGGGCTGCAGGATGAAGGTTTGAGGGGCTCTAAGGCACCGTGAGCACCCCTGGGTGCTGCAGGGTGGGAGCTTTCGGGGCTCTGGGATTGCAGGGTGGAGGTTTGGGGGGCTCCAAGGCACCGTGAGCACCCCTGGATGCTGCAGGATGGGAGCTTATGGGGCTCAAG